>NW_028263384.1:14828384-15185884 GCF_051168715.1 Poecilia mexicana | reverse complement strand
CTATATGTACAGAAAATACTGCTGCTGTCAGAGATTACAGCCTGAACTAACATTGTCAGATTAAGCTTACAATTAAGAGCTAGGACTTGCTATTTTTCCCTCATTCACAAACATGACTGATGAAGGTTTTTCTAAAAGATTAGTCACAGTAAGATGCTATGAAATTCAATTGGCAGTATGGTAGGTCAAATGCAATTGCTGTTACCATCAACAGATAAAAATATAATTTAAAGTTATTGTCCCATGTATCTTTTAAGAAGCAAATAATCTGGACGTACGCAAAATGAATTAGCCATGAGTGCTGTCCCTGTATCACATTTTGACCCAAGTTTGAGAGCATCTCCAAACCTCTATCTGCTACTGGTTTCCTCAAGTCTTCTTTCTCTGACATGGCTTTTAGGCTTTTATTTGTCGAGAAGTTCTTTTTTGAACAACAGTGGTAGAAAGTGAAAGAAGACCAGAATAATAAGGCATGTAGAGCAGTAGTATTGGAAGAAACTTGAGGAGTAAGAGAGAGGGGGGAATACAAGGGCGTTTCTGACACTTGCTCTCTTCGTCATCAGGCTCTCATAGGGCCGTAGGTGACAATGAAAAGAGTTCACAATACAGCCACAGCAGAAACTCATTCTGGCCCTCATCCATCATGCTCAGCCCGCTAGCCGTTCCACTGACCTAATCTGTGATGCCTCGCTGCCCGCATCCCTTTCCTTTAAGGCAGGCTTCATTACTGTAAGAGAGAACAGGAGATAGAGGCCAGGGGCCAAGGGCCTGGGGAAAAGAGCTGCGGTAGTCAGATACACACACAGAGACTTAAGGTACATTTAACACAGAGACAGCCACCTGTCACAATCATCTATTTCTGACAGCAAACGACTGCAGGAGACATTCCCTCTGAAGATGGAGCCTTTTGGAGAAAACAATACAAATAAACCACGCGGAACCGTTGATCCATTAAGTTTGATTACAGTGGAACAACAATATCGCTGTCATGGAAATGTCCATCTCGCAATCCAAGAGCCTTCTTTCCATCAATCAATCAGCGGATTAGACAGCTTGTTACTGTCACAAACAATTTCCAAGTCGATGACTGACAGAGTTTGAGTCACATTTGCCCATCTTAAGGAGGAGCTTGCTGGGGTAATAATTCCCATTACCCACTGTGATTATATAAAATAATATATGTATTTTTTGTTCATCATCCTTCCACAGTGGTGCCATGATTACAGTTCTGAGTTGCTGATTGTGGCTTCAACAAAAAGGGATTCAACTGAGGTAATTTGTCCAGTTGACCCAGCACCAGCTAACATGAAGCCTTAACCCCTTAACTCCTACTCAGGGTTTGTGGCCACACAGCTTTATTAGCTTCGTCTTCTCTCTCCAACTGGTCCCCAGACTCTGCTACCTGCTGCCTAATGGAGCCTGCCTCGGCAGTGAGGGACAAATTCAATCAGACCTTCGCTAAACATCTTCAAATAACATTGGCTCAACTCTCTGAGAAAGTGAACACTGAAATCAAATAAACTGTTCAGCAACAACTGGTTAGCCAACAGCAGACACGGGGGAAAAAATACTTCTGATGAACTGATGCTGCTGTTTTCTTCTTTCCTTCTCTTCCAGACATCAAATACATCAATTCCCTGCTCAACTAAATAGATGCGTTATTAATAATAGTAAAATATTTTGCATACATTAAATTAAATTACAATATTCATGTTTAGTTTTTCGATTGCAACAAACCCAAATCAGGAGGGCCTGTGTGAGATTTGAAAATGAACCACTGAATGTGTTTGTCTTGAAAAACCAGAGGCGAAATAAAAACCTAATCAACAACTGCTGACACTAATTTTAGCCAATTCCAATTTGTCTCTGTAAGAGTTTTAAAAACTGCTCGAAAACAATCACCCCACTTTTTCTTACTATGATTTAAACACTGTAGTATGCAAAAATTGAATACTGCAAAAGCTGGACTGCAACACATTGAATGCAGCAGTTCTAATACTTCATGTATAACACACACATACCCCATACTATATATACCAGTGTGTATGTAACCCCTGTACCACTGTAACTACCAAAAAATAATAAAAATAATGACTGAATAGGCAAGAAGGTCATGTGTTTGAATCCCATCATGTATTTCACTTATTCTTCCTGTGAATAAGTGAACCCGGGTTCTCTCCGGGTATTCTGGCTTCCTTCCACAGTCCAAAAAACACGATGGTTAGGTTAACTGGTGTTTCTCAGCTCAGGTGTTTGAAACTAAAAGTGAAACATGAGGAATCATTTAGTGCGAAAATTTTTTGCTCATAATTATCTGACTTCCACATGCACTCAAAGAGCATTCAGTAGAGCCATGGATGATTAAAAAAAATATAATAATAATAATGAAACAGCAGAATTGAACTGAATTCACAATATGAAAACCTCTAAACAACACAAAAGCGATATGACATGACTTGATGTGCCACAAAATCATCTTCATTCTCTTAAATTTAAATCCACGTAGCACATTTTCTTCAGAACACCAGCATGCATCCCAATATAGGAAACAACGTGACAGCAGTTTAAAGAACAATTAACGGCATCCAATACATTTCTCTCCAGTCTTCCAGCTATAATCTGTCATTACTTATTTATATTAAGAGGTGAGGCAACTGTATCTGATTTATGAGAGAATAGTCAGAGTAAAACAGGGTTTCCTTCCTATCTAAAACAAAGACGAAATGCAAGACAGTGGGTAAAACCCCAAAGAATACAAAATAAAATAAAAAGGCAACTTTGCTGTTGCGTGTTCAAGTTTCCTGGTATTTGATGCATTTGAAATGCTTCTTCACTAATGCAACAAAAAAGGAAAGGAATCCAGAGGTTGATGCCATGTATGCTTCACGGTTGTACAAATCGACCACAGCCAAGTACAAAATATTCAAGAAGTAAAATGACCAGCCCGAGAAAATCTTGAATTTTGTTGAAGCAGACTAAGTCAATAGTCACTTTTTATAATTAATTTCAAAAACTCTCCCTGATACTATACATAGTTTCCCTTAATTTTTCCACTAGAATTTGCATCTTTCACAACAATTAGTATTGAATGAACTGAAAATGTTGACTTTAATGGTGGGAGGTCCATTCAATAATGTCAGCGATAAATTTGAGTGCAGATAGAAAATCATCTGGGTTTCTGATAGAGCCAAAGCCGAATGAACTGTACTTCATTCATCCATTTATCATATTGTTCTTATTTGGATGCTGTATATATTTACTAGTTTTGACAAAATCTTTCCAAGGCTTAACTACACTCGCCTTGAAAATAACTTAGATTTCAAAAGTACTATTTACATTAAAAATTAATCAGTAGAGTGTTGCAAACATTATTTGACAACAGTCAAAACATTATTTCAGAAAACTTGGTATTATACAAGACATGACTTCAACATACTTCTAAAAAAGCTATCTCAAAGCCGTCCCACGTATGACTCGATAATCATCTTACCATCAAATTGCTATTGCATCACACGTCCTAGCCATGTTGGGGCAGTAGAGATTAAAAGAGACAGCTAATTGACGGCTACGCTGCCCAGGAAAAACCAACCAGACAGATCAAACTAATGGAAAATGTTTACAAGTCTTGCATCAGCACAGATAACATCTAAGGAAGGGATATTTTTAAAGCGCTCATAAATAACAAGCCAACTGAAAGATATACAGCGGTGTATGTATGCATGCGTTTTAAACAAAGTTACAGTATGCTGTAGGAGAGTAACTATTAATAGTGATGTCAATTTCAGGATATCTGTTGATCTGCAATGTAAAACGAGCTTATACTAAAGCAAGTTTGCATCCAAGTCAGTCCATGTGGAGAAACTACATTGGCATTACATTAGAAACCCTCTATGCCCTCTCTAGAGCGCACACAGCAAGACGTTGAGTCAATAAGAGCATGATAATTTGGTGAGAAAGGGAGCATTTCCTGTCTCAGGAAGATGCTTTTATAGAAAGCTGCTAAGGAGCAGAATAGTCCTCAAGTGATTTTTTTTGACAGTATAACTGGTTCTCCTGACACATAAATGACTATGCTGACAACTTAACTGCACTGCCAATCAATATTTCCTATTACTCTCATTGTCAGACACAAAATAAAAATATAATACTGAGGTCAGTCCAGGAGTGACAGGATATTATGGGCCTATCAGCGCTGCTTATTAATGCAAATAGACCCTTTAAAACAGATAGACTGACACCAATCCATGCAAGATATATAAATGAGATCTCTTAAACAGAATAAAATGCGTTTTATGTTTAATTTTGAATGGCACCATATATTTTATTTTCTTTTTAAGCAGACTTTGAAATGATTTGCAAGTAAATAAATACATGAAATAGCAGCAGAAACAGCAGCATCCAAACCAAGCTGTCTGACTCCACCCACAGCATTACAGCCCAGCAGCTTGTACATCAACAAGAGAAGGAGAAGACAATTAACCAGGGGTTTAACCTGCCAGTCATCTCCTGTCAACCTATCACACTTGCACTCTCAGGTCCGCCTCCTGCTTAACTCCCTCTGTGATACGCTGCTGGCAGTTTGGATAGCTTGACTGACAGCAGTCCTGATCCTGGTGCTGGGAGGCACCTATGTGGACATCTTAGACATGAGAGAGGGAGATTGGGGTGGACATGTGAGGGTGAAGTGGAAAGGGCCTAAAGGATAGAGGAGGAGCTATATATTTTCTTCGGTGTCCTAATTAGATCTGCAAAGGGGCAAAAAGTATTTCCCAGTGTAATGATAAGAGTGAGGAGAAGCAATGTGGGAAACTGACATGTCCAACCCTTTTATTCATATAAAAGCTTCTTTTTTTTCTTCTCTTAACAGTCTGTGTTCAGCAGAACCTATAAAAAAATGCACTAAACAGAAACAAAGCCTGCGTAATAAAGTAAACACCATCTTCTGTTTTCTCCTCCTCTCAATTTTGCTTACAACCCTCCCCTTATTTTTTTTCCCCATTTATTAGGCTGGATGAAATGTGAAAAAATTCAAAACAAAACAATATATTGCATCCCTTTGCAAATGTCAAGCTTTATTCCTGCTTCACAATTGAGTGCATTTCGTCGGGGAAATGAACTGAACCCATTTTGGCTGCGTGTCCCATTACTTTGCTCTCTGCTTCCAACACTTCGGATTCCATAGCGTTCTGTTAACCATCAGCAATTATCTCCCTGTCAGAGCTAAAGGTAACAAATTTCCCCCCATCCAGCCAGTCGCTATCAACCTCTGGACACCAGCATCAACTGACAGCAGCTAAATCACACCAGCCAGCCAAGACTCCTGACAGACAAATGCACTACCTTGGAAAACCTAGGCCCATCACTCTAAGAGGGGAGGGGTAGGCGAAAGGAGGGGCAGGCAGAAAAGCTAGCCTCTCCCCACTGACCTTATACATCCCGCTCTACCCCACCCCGCACCACTGTAAAAGATGGACTGCCCTGTATTCTGTAAGCGCAGGGCCCTGTTCCCGAATAAGAGAATTATTAATGGAAAGCTCCTTGGTTCTGGTTTATCTTGTGTGTACCATCTCACTGGTTCCCACTTTTTCCCTTTTTTACAGATGGACTCAGAGAGCCAGGGCTATGAGTAATCCAGAACTACACCCAGTGACCACAAAGGCTCCACCAACAACAACTTCATAATTCAGCAAAAGGGAAGTTTAATAATACCCCTTTTCTTAAAGGAAGACAAATAAATATGGTTGCATTGTATCATATATATGTACCATTTCATTATTTGATTTTGCTGAAGTTTTCCATCTAAATGCTTGAAACATTTTCCATCTATTTATTTATCTATCTATGAGCAACATTTGGTAATGTATTTCCCATTACCAAGTCCTTTATGCTAAATATGACTCAAGAAATGTAAATGTTCATAACAGAAAACAAACATGATATCAGCTGTAAACAGGTTGACAAATGACTCAAGCGCCGATGCGGATGATCTTTGGTACGGACATGAAATACAAACGGAGTGACATTAATGTAACAGGCTGACAGGTGAGGTTAGGGCAAGCGACAAAATGATTCTCCTTCAGAATGACATGACCTTTCTTGTGAGTCAAACATATTCACTACAAAAGCTGCTGACACGAAACTGATGCTCAACATGTCTGTTTCTGCCAACGCCACTGTCGTTATTTTACTGTTTTTTTTCTTCTTCTTCTTCTATTTTTGAATTTAGCACTTTGAATTAAAATGGATCGTCTAGTTATGCCTCTGTGCAAACAAGGTGAAATAACATCGGCGAGCGCAAATCAAGTTTTCTTTGCGTTACGTCAAGTGGCTCACAGCTTCAACAGCTCTTCCCTTCAGATCGCATTAGCATACTCATGCAGGTAGATTTCAGTGTGTGACATCCTTTATCAGCAGGGGTGACGGAAGAGGAAAGCTGTACCTGACAGTGACCTGTCAAGCCAGATAGGATGTGTTTAACGATAAGCTGTCTGCCTGCATTGCGTACGCTCTCATGCACAAATAGACTAGTTTCTCCCACCCAGCTTAAAAGGACCTCCACAAAAATGTTATATGCTAAACCTTAGCAAATGTGAACTAATTCTAGTCATTATAATCATTACCACATAATCATAAACCGAGACAAAGATGATGATTTTTTTTTTACTTGAATAAATACTTGACACTGTGTAAAAAAAACAAAAAAAACAAAAAAAACACTAAATATTTAAGTTCACATGTATTTCTCTCTAGTAGGGAGGAAAAGTTCCATTTCAAAATGCACAAAATAAAAAAAAGTTCTAATTTTATTCATAAAATGTAGTGTTCTGTTGTCTGTTAAAAAAAGATATACACACAGAATATAATCAGGAAAAACAAACAATAATTGTTAGTTATGCTGCCAGTCATAAACATGTAATCATGTAGACCAGTGCAGCTGAACCATCACAGCTAATTTTTTGGCATCCAAAAACACATATGATTTGATTTTCTCACATGGATTTGAGATGATGTAACTTACTATAAATATGTGAATCAGAAAGGCATCCATCAATATTTTCCGTTTAGTTGTTACATTTTGTTTACAAAGAAAGATGTACTGACAGTCTGTCATTAGGCTTTAGGCTAAGCTTCACGCTGGTTTGGTATATGTTGGCTGGCTCATTTGGGTCGTGTAGATTTTTTCTGGCCCCATCTTTGGATGGGGTTGGGGGCCAGGCGCTCACCCTATGTGCTGTCTCAGCCTGGTGAGTGCTTGTCGGGGCCTGGGCGCCCTGGCTCTGTCATACCTCTGCTAGGTGGTGGTGTGCCCTTGGGGCTCGGGTCTCTGTGGCTGAATCTGCTCCAGTGCAGCCAGTTGCTGGCGGAGACTGCAGCCTCGATGGTGCAGTCCCCTAGGGCTTCTGCATTGTGGCTGCTGGGGGCTTCCCCCATGGCTCTCCTTCGCTCCTTTCTTTAGGAGGAGGAAGGGGTTGGGGGGAGTGTCCCTGCTGTGGTGTTCAGGGGGCTCGGTGCTCGGGGGCGTCTTTTGGATGTCTATGGGTCCGATCTTCCTCATGTCTGTCTCAGGTCCTGGGGGCAGGTCTGTACCTTTCCACACCTGCTATGGAACATTCTTTTGGGGAAGCCTTATATATACACAAGCACGCTCACACGCAAACACACAAGTGTTTAGATTCAGGACTGTGGTTGCCTTTAAATATATTTTGTATTAGTTTGTATTATGTACTTTCAGTGGTACTGTAGTTATTATTATATATGGATATGTTTGTCACAATAGTTTCTTGATTCTATTTTTTTCAAACTCTCTGCAGGTGTAGAAGCAGACTTCTAGGGCAGGGGGCCTCAAGAACATCAACCCTTGAGGCGTATCCAGGCCTTGAGGGCTGGCATCCTGCAACATTTAAATGTGTCCCTGCTCCAACACACCTCAGTCAAATGACTGAATTACCTCCTCAGTATGCAGTCAAGTTCTAAAAGTTCTGTTAATGACCTCATTATTTGACTCGGCAGTATTGAGGCAGAGACATTTCTGAAACCTGCAGGACACTGGCCCTTGAGGCCTGGATTGGAGAATCCATGTTCTAGGTAGTCTTATTGTATTTTCTTTGTCCTTCTTTCTCGCCTCTACTCTCATCTCTTACTTTCACATCAAACCTTTCTCCTCCCTTATTTTCCATCTATGTGTCCATTACATTTGAGATAAAAAATAAACCCAAAGAAATTTCTAAGTCGAGCATCATAGTGGAAGCCATAATGCTCCATTTGTGAAAGTAAATTGGTTGGGCCTGGTCTTGGCATTCTGACAACAACTCCAAGTGCCGGACAAGACTGCTTTAAAAAATACAATGTTTTGACCTGAGCTTTAAAAAAAATAAAGTCCTGCTATTCCAAATGTTAGGTCATTACAAAAGTAGGTTCTAACACCCTGTGCTAAGTCATCAATGAAGAAGAATACAAGTCTTTCAAAATACTGACATTTACTTTCAAAGTGACAGTCTTGCTTATTTATATGACAGATTCCTTTTAAATTTGGTTCTCATGCTATAATGACTCATAACCTTGTGATAAAAATAGATCATTTTTGGTATCCAAAAGAAAGATTATATGTTCCCTCAAAAAAATTTTTGAAAACCATAAAAACAGAGATAAATGTAGAATTATCTTGAGCTTATACATATAAAAAATAATAATAAAAAACTATCCCAGTCCCAAAAAGTCTAAAATTCCTAATGAGTCTAAATAAGGGATGAAATTGAAAACTATTTTTAGCTTTTTAAAACTAATCTTAAGTAACCTTTTAAAAATTAAGGTCACTGCCTTTTAAAAAAAGTAATTTTCAATGTTGCAATTGTCTAAGACAAAAGGTGCTTGTTAGTCCCAAAACAGAGAGAGGAAAAAAAAACACTGTGTTGAAACGGCAGGCACTCCAAACTTCTTTGAGATAAACTGTTACTTTGAGGAGTGTTTCAAAATACAGTATTTATTTTCAAAGAGAGATGCAGAAACAAATGTTTTGACATTGTTCATGTTAAATAAAAATGTCTATCAGAATCTATGAGAAACATTTTCAGTTGTTGCATTAAATGCAAAATTAACATTATAAATTTGCAAAGCCAAAGCAATTTGATGCCGAAACATATGTAAGTAATGCAGAGGCTAAAATAAATCCATCACAGTTCATTGAGTTACCTACAGTTGTTTTCAAGTCACCACCTCAAAGTCAAAAACAACCAACAAACAATGTGGTGTATAAAAGTGCAGCTAGTGAGAAAATGACAATATCACCACAAAACAAGCTTAGCAGTTTAACAACAGGGGCCAAATCTAAAGGTAAAGACAGGGATGCAATTGTGCTGTAGAACAACCCTTCCAGGGTGCACTGGTTTGACTATAGTAATTGGAGGTCTACCCACATGTGCGTGCGTGAGTGTGTCTGTGTGCGTGAGTGTGTGTGTACACACACAAACGCACGCAGACATGTGCTCTCACACACAGCAGGCCCCTGGGCAGGATCAATATTTGTTGGTATTGCACCTTGTTCCAACAATGCAAGATTTACGGCAGGCGTGGGGGATTTACACTTTGTCTTCGAAGCAACTCATCAGTGCAACCCAATTACTTACCACAGACAGACAGCATTAACATGGGCCCTGCTGCTGCTTTATGGCCCCTCAGCCCATCTCATTCCAGCCTCTTCAGGCACTGCCACTATAACAGATACTACACTTAAAATGTGCTCACAATGAATTCTTAGTCTTTCATTATTCCCACCTTGATTTACTTCATATCATTTCACAGCTATAGACAAAGATAACACATTGTAAATTACCGGCACAAACCCTGCTTGTTTCCACACTGGGAGGCGAAGCAGGGGTGGAGCGAGGGGAACAGGGGATGCGCGTGCAGCAAGAGGGGGGTTCAGATGTCGGTGCAGAGATGAATCTCTGTCTCTTACCTTCTTCCAAAAAAAAAAAAAAAAGCAGGTGCGAATGCCCCTCAAGGGTAAAATCCTGACATTTTATTGTGCATAAAAATTACATTCAGAACACATGAGTGACAGTCACATGCTAACCGCAATCATTTTAAAACTATTGTTTACATGACAAGTGGCACCTTGAGCCCCAAGGCCACTACAGGAGACTTGCAAGGCAGTAAAAGTCCATAACCACCAGCTCTGGCTTCTCCCTAAAGCCAACACACAGTCAGAGCCACGGGGCCCCGGTTTACACCCAAAAGCATATTAGAGCCTGTCAATCACAGTGGACCGAACTGAAAACTGCTGCGTCATACATTTCCAAAATAAGCTACATTTACAACAACTTCAGGATTCCTCCTCATTATATTTTTATAAAGCTCTTACTCAGTAGGTTCCCATTCTTTAACAGCAAATATAGCCTTTAGCTTCAGGCCAGTAACTGAACAAGAATAGATACAAGACATTGTAAGAACCTGGATTTCACCTCCACAAAATGAGTTTCTGCTACAGCCAGACATTTTCATAATGCTCCGATATCAAATAAATGTATCTACTGCGTAAGCATAATTAAAACAACACATCACCATACATCTGATCCCCTGCAGCTTACATCTGTGTTTGGTGTCATTGATAAAACCACTAACGTGGGGCGTAGGAAACCCCCCTTTCCACTCCCTATAATTTCCTCAACCCTCCATCCTATTTCAGTGGTTGATAACTAAGAACATTAGTTTTATGCCACTTGCCAAGCACAAATGAAAAGAGAGCTAACTTTAATGACACCGCAATTAATCGGCCCAATAGACAGACTGCTAAAAGACGAGATATTGACTTCATTAAGGATAATGTATTATGTCATTAAGTCACCAGGGTCACCTTGTGTATCATACAAGCTGCCTAATATATTGGCATTCTCCATGAATAAGATAAATTCAGATGTGAGAGATAAAGCTGATTAGAAAATGGTTCATCAAGGGAGGCAGGATGCATAAGAGTCAAGTCTCTTTGCTGTTGGGGAGTCTCCAGCCGGAAAGAAACGGGATAATGCGCTACAAATCATAGTGTATCTGGAACCCAGATTGATTGGCTGCGGCAATTTAATCATTATTGTTTGGCTCCAATCTACAAAGAGGAACACACCAGGCATGAATGACTTTATAGGAGCGTGACAGCAGCCTCATTTATTTTCCAATGTTGCCATTCTACTACTGAAAGATTGATAGCAACTTTCAGATATTGTCTGTTCAGTGAATTAACATCATTGCTCATATTACCAAACATTATCTTTACAGGCATAAAAAAAAACACGTTAGCTCTCCTAATAACTAAATTAAACAAAAAAAAAGTATTAAGGAAGTAAAACTGCATGTTCACGAAACTCATTGTCCACTGAGACGTATCTGTGCATTTTCCCAGAACATGTCCCTCAAGACAACTATGTCCACAGGTTTATTTAGTGACCTTGCTGCATTCTATCCTTTTTTATTTATTTATTTATTTATTTATTTATTTTTTCTTGGGGGTGGAGAGGTCATTATTGGCAGTTTCTCATCTAGTGGAGGCTTTGCTCATTTGTCATGATTATTGCTGGGTGCCAGCCTGTCATTGGCTCAGAGAGATCAATGGCTTTGGACTCTACCTCTGTAGTATGGGCAGACCAAACAGGCTTTTCCTCTCTAAATGAGGCTTTTGCCGTTTCCATCCATTCTGCCCATTCTATCCCCCTTCTAACCATGTCTGGGTAGTTGGAGTCACTTCATCACTTCTGCACCCTGTCTTACTTTCCAATCACTGCTGACATAATGACCATACAGTACTGTGAAAAAATTAGGTCATCCCATTATGTTCTTTCTCCGGAAAAAAAATATCTATATCCAATATTTTAATTATGTCTGGAAAAGACAAGCACTTAATTGCACTTAAGCAAAAATAATTAACCTTATTTTTCTCATTAAATAAAGGGAGGTCAATAAGAAAGGATGCGAAAAGAAGTCAGTGCACCCCTACCTTTGGCTGAAATAACTCGGTAAGAAATAGACATAGTTTGCCCACTTCTCACTGAAAGTCAATTTCAAGACTCGCCCGCCTTGGACATTTCACTTGGTCCTTAGTGGATTTACTGGTGAAAGTTCTGGGCTCTTGTCATGTTCCAGTGTTAGTGGTGAGTGATATCAATATTTATAGATTACTTAATTACTTCTAACCTTACCACAGAGAATATTTAAGATTTTGTGCTTTTTTTAAAAATTTGGTCAAACAAATATGTAACTACAAAAAAGTTATTTGACTTTCCTTTTGAAAAGGGCACCAGAATAAAAAATGTATTCATACATACAAATTACACAATACGTTTGGTGCGTCAAAGAAAATATAAAATAGGTAGATAGAAATGTAAACTAGTTTTGGCCAAGAAACAAAAACACTCCCACAAATGCAACAGCATCCACGTTCTGGATGCCATTTGCTTTGCTTTACCAAAATTAGCAAAATTTGCTACATTTTTTTCTCGAGGAATATCCAATTCGGGGCACTGAGAAATATGCACCTTCAACTCTCACTTCTGCTGATTTGTTTAAATGTTTACAAGTTGGCACACGTGACTGGATGCTGCTAGCTAGCTTCTTCTGTTATCCTTGTGTTTCCAATCAATAGTGTGCAGACAAAACAAACTGAAAGTTTTCTCCTGTTTCATATAATTTGAGAAATATGCTTTGATTTATTTATTTGTTTTGTCGTCGTGGCTGACCGGTTTATTCTCTCAGTGTGGAGAGGAATGAGTGTGGAAGAGCCCTGTTGAACCACGTAAGAGTGGGTAAGGGAGCTGCAGTGCCTAAAAAACTACAGGAACTACTTTATATCCTTCCCTTACTGCAGACATCAGCTAATCTGTGAAATTCAGTCCAGTTCAAACTCTGGGCCCTAATAACTTATTTGTTTTAATGGTTGCTGGCAAATTACTATGTGGAATCATTAACAATGTTGTCCTGTCCATACCATGACTAAAACCAGAAAACATAACAAGCCACAAAGTTTGGACTGCTACATCTCTGTTATTTATTTACTAATCCTGCTTTGTAACACAGAATGAGAGTTATGTTTTATTGTTTCTGGAATACCTTTTTTGTTTTTACTTTCGCTAACATGATGATGATGATGAGAGATAAATTTCCATTACTTTCTTCAAAGTCTGAAGTTTATGTAAAGGTCCTTTGAATCTTGTCTGATGTGTTGAGATGTTGCTTTAACATTTATGAGAGACAAAGGAGCAACCAATCCAATGAAAAGAGGGTTAGTTAAAGTTGCTTCAATGGCAAAAACTGTAACAGTCATATTTATACACAAATTAAATAGAAATCTGACACCTGTGTGTGTTGCTTTGATAATAAAATGCATAATTCATTCAAGAGTGGATTGGACATAAACCAGGTTGTATTATATATTTAATTATGAATAAGTATATATAAAAAAAAAAATCAAAATCAATTGGTCTGCATTTTCCTACCACACCAGCATTTTGGTTTTTTTAAACAAGCAGTTCAGGTCCTGATTGTTTAACAAAATAAAATGTCCATTAAGATTATTTCTTTTTGGACTTAAACAATTTAACATCATTACATACTCATGCATAGAAAACTCAGAGTTAGACATAAGCAAACCTGTGATCAATTAGTTTAAAAAAATGTGACACCACCCTGCTGGATAAAAATTGTGTTCAGCCAAATAAATCAGAAGCACAAAGACAAGTCTGCTTTTGTTTACCATCTTCTCTGAAGACAGCAAAAATGTCACATGCCCTTGCTCATACATTTAAATTCAAGCGGATTTTTAGCCTGCTCAAACCAGATAAGGCCCTACTGTTCTCATTAAAATCCATACACAGATGTTCAATCAATTGCTACTTCTGTATGCAGACTTGGCCTGCAGTGCATAAAGTTCACAAGTTGAGAACATCATTATATCATGATCTGTGGTGATAAGTTCTCAGAATAACTTTTTTTCTTTGTAATGATGAGTTAGTGGTTAGTGGCTCTTTTGATATCACAGTTTATATTTGTAGAAAATGAGGGAGTAATTTAATGTTCAAAGAGGCCACAGAGAACTTTAATTATGTGCCCTTAATGAGGAATAAATTATGGCAAGACTAATTGCTTATGAATATGAAGACACAGATCATGGCTCCTGCATTACCACACACACGTCTGCAGAGATGGTAATGTAAGGAGTTAATTGAGCTGCTTGGTTTCTGGATTGAAGGGGGCTTTTCTACGATTTATATAAAAATATATATAATACTAAGAATGAAAATAATGTAAATCACGAGAATATGATTAACATTAAATGTGATAAAAGGACACCAAGGAGATAATGCAACAACAAGGTAATATTAGAAAAGTGGCATGGCCATTATTGAATGTTGACATGGTGCATCAATCATGGGACGCATCAGCATAATATACATGAGAGGTCTATCACAGAGGCTCTGCAAAACAAAAGCAATTGTCCCTGTCTGAAAAGCCAGTGAGCATAAATTCATGTCAGTAATCAACACAGGGGTCTCTCAGCATCTCTTTATGGGTCACAGAATTAAAGTGCCTTTCACACAAGGTCAAGTCAGCACAAACAAGCCTTATTAAATATTATCCACCACTTTATGTAAATGGAAATAGCTGATCCACCACAATTATTACCAGCCAGTTTCATCTTTGGTCTCATAACAACTTTGGCTTTTAATGTCAATTCCTGTTTGCATAAATTGAGAAATTCAAGTGATTCAAGTAGCAAAGAATGACACAATATAAGATGTAACATTAAGTTTAAACTATATCTCCAACAGTAGCCTAGAGTCATACTGAGAAGTAGCTCTTCAGACTGTTAACTTCAGGAAGGAGCTAGTCCAGAGCCACCTGGAGAGTGAGTAGGAGCGCTGATGAGTTTTATCACCTCGCCAAAGCCTTCCTCAGGAACTTCTAATTGACGGCTGAGCCTGTTCCACTGTCCCACACAATTTCCCGTCATGCCTCTCTGGCTGCCACGGAGCGCTCACTGATTGTACCCCTGCTCTCCACCTCCCTCCTCATTCAGCCCCGTCCCCTCATGCTTTCCTCCCTCTACCTTTGTTTTCACCCGTATCCGTTTCCCATCTCTTCTCCTCTCCCCGGTTCTCGCCGTGCCTTGGCTTGGCTGAGCAGGCCTGACAGGCGGATTCCTTTGGTTTTCGCCATATTAAAGCCACTTTCTTGCTCTGACAGCCTGCTCTCTCCTGCCACCTCATAGCTCTGGCTTCACACTTCTCTGGGCAGCCACTGCCTCTTGACAGACCACTGTCACTTCCCATCATGCTCTCTGCTGATGGCGCCTCCTTCCTCCGCTGCTTTGACACCCCGCATACCTACCCCAGCCCCTCCTCTGCAAGCTTGCGCGAGCCCACTTCCATACCAGTGCAATTATTTTTTTGACAAGCCATCCATCAGCCTTAACTTTAAAAGCACTCTCCACTGATATTCATTGTTAAGCCTCCCTTTGCAGCTCCTGCCTTCTCCCTCCAGATAAAGCCTGCATGAGAGAGTATGATATCAGACATCACCAAACCTACCAAACCATGTAAATTTACTTTGTTCTCAGCTGTGTTTCCAATTTCACGTCCAATTTTTCGGTACATTATGCGTAGTTGTTGTGCCTAATACAATGTTGTCAAAACCCATTACAGTTTGCTCCCGTAGCCGCCTCTTAAAACAGGTTACAATTGGTATTCTATATGTGTAAGGCGGCCACATCTCACCATCTGCAGTTGGATCTTATTAAAATTATCTGTTCAATTCTCACGTTCTTGGGTCAGAGCAATTTGAAGGCATTAGCAAAGACACATATGAAAATGTCAGCATGTCAACTAATAACGAAGCCAAAGGAGTGCATCGCTGTGAGTCAATAATGCAGCCTTGCTGGTGACACAAATGTGATGGTAATCTAAGAAAATGAATAAGGAGGAAGAGCTCAGCCTTGTTTGAAAGAGAATCTTGTCCTGCGTTGAATCATTTGGTGCTCTTCCACTTGGCCTACATCTTAGCCTTGCTGTGGAAAAAAAAAAAAAAAAAACAGGGAGGGGGCATGACAACTAAGTTCTCTTCCATCAGTGTAGTCTGGTGCGCTCAAACAGCACACATTACATGTGCATGATGGATTGCCTGCATTACAGACAGCTCAAGTGACTGGCTCTGTGCATCTGACCAAAACTGCCATCTGAGCAATACGATGTTGAGAACAGATACTGCATGTGGCTTTTAAAGCTCCAAGGTTATCCGTTTTCCAAAAATACATCTTACATGGGAATTATGTGTTTGCAGAGCACAAGATGTTTAAATGTGGTGAAGATTTAATATTGAAATTTTTTTGAATGGTTGCCATGATAAAAAAAAAAAAACATGTTCTGCAATAACATTGATAACCATTATGAATTTGTGCACAATGCACAATTTTGTGTACAGTTCATGATTAAAAAAATAAAAAAAATCTCACACTGTTATACCTCTACACTGTTATTAAATGCTGCAGTTTTGCTTGCAGAACTATCAAGCGGAAAGACTGAAAATAATTAATAATATATGCTGTGGTGTATTAGAGACACACGGAAGATAAATCTAAAAAAAAAAAAAATCCTAACAAATCAATGAATTAAAAATAGAGTCAGCTCAACATTTGAGAAAAACATTACAGGCTATCCAACACTGCCTAAACAAAAATCAGAGGCCGCTTATGCAGACAATTCAGGACAGGAAAATGAAAAGTGATTGAACTGCTGAATCAGCAGCATAAAGTGATGCCGCCACATGATTGAATAACTAAAAAAATTGAGTTGGTAAACTTCAAGCAAATTGCATTCTAAAAACACCCTTCGACAAAAAGGAAACACAATTAACAGGCTGATACCAGCGTGTGTCTGGCAGGCTTAATGAATATCAAATTACATACAAACACTTATAAATCATCATTATCCCCCCAAATTTTAATTGATCCCACAATTAAACATGACAAATGGTTCCTATGGAAAGCCTTGGCTTTTATTCTTTCCAAATAAGAGTATTTATCTTTCCTTTTTCCTAGTGATTCATAGCTAATTTCACATTCCATGTGCTGCTAATTAACAGGGACAGACAGACGATTTTAGTCCGGGGTAATTTCTTTTGTTTACAGCAGGGAGCCTTCTGTTTCCAGTGACTTGTTTCACTCTCAGGAACTCTGATGACTTTTAATGGTGTCTTTTGGAATTGCAATGAAACTTTTACACTGATTATTTCTCCTCTGTGAAAAAAAAAAACTTTTTTAATGATTTGGAGCATCAGTATTTTAAAATATAAATTTGACTTCAAGTCAAGTATAAGATGACGGCAGGTATAAGAAGCTCTTTCGACAATATACGAGTTTACTGAGCAATCTGTGAGACTGAAATTGCAAAACAAATCCCATTTTTTTACACCACTGTTGCAAAATGGCAGACATTGAATGTCCTGCACAGTAACTATTGTTTCTCACATTTTGTAAAGTTGCAACAAAAAACTTGGGATTGCATGTGATGGACCAAGACCAAAAAAAAAAAAAAAAAAAACTCTTAGGAAATGTGGCATAATTATGTATTCAGTCCTGTTTACTCTACGTTTACTATTGAAGGAAATCAATAGAAAGTAGTTTGCTCTAGTTTAATCAGACCAAAATGTGTCATTGGGCTACTCACTAAAAGTATGACGCAGAAAGAACCCTAATTATAAACCTTAAGTGTGCATGAGGAAACATGGTAGCAGCAGGTTCACAATGTGGAAGCCCGGTGTTTTAAATATGTCGAACGCTGCACATTGATCCAAGAGTACCGGCACTATGGTTCTTCCGCAGTCCTTATTTATGTGGATATCATTTGGCATTTTGATGTACTTAGTACTTTGGTGAGCATGGAAAACACTGAAAGACATGAAAATGATTGGTCATTGTTAGGAAGCTATTTAACTGTTTAAGCACAGCTTCTTCAATAATTCAGTACGTCTGTGTGTTGACATGTTTATTTGAGCTGAGTTGTGTTTACACCTTGTGTTGCGTCTAATGCCATGCAGACACCTGCCACTGCCTGTGTCCCTGACAGCTCTGGTCCCAACAAAGTGAAGCCAGGCAACAGCATATGGTTATCAATGATCCAGATGGCTCACGCTTGTCTCCAGACTGACAACTTTGCTCCTCCATTATCAAACACTGGCAATTAACCATAATCAAGTAGGTGTTAATTAGACATAATGAAACAATTTCTGTTTGGTCAGAGCCTGCTATTTGCCAATTACTTGTAATTATGTGCACTAAGCACTTCAGTGTAATCTCCGTCTGAGGCGAATAGGCAGCCAGTTGAACAGCGGGGATGTTTCTGCACACTAGACTGAAGAGCTTTTTGTTTTGTCTAAAAATTTGGCAGATTTAAAGCTGCAAGCCCCTTGATTGGCCAGCATGCCACAGCTGTCTGCGGGGAGAACAAAAGGAGCATCATATACCTCTATGACAGCACAGGGGAAATTTGTCATCCCCAGGAGAGGTTGGCTGTTAATCACGGTGACCTTTGACTTTTTTGCACGGCTTTTGGAAACCACCTCAAGCTGAACACCAAGAAACAGTGCATTTTCTAAAGGGGATTGAGAACAAAAAGACTTTATATATATATATAAAGTTAAATAAAGATGAAAACAGTACATAAGTCGATCACGTCTGCAGTTTCATGTCAATTTGTTACTACAGCACTGCCATAAGAGTGAAAAAGAAGCAATTTCCCAAGTATGGAAATACAACTTCTGATAAGGTTTCAAAGTTAAGATGTTATGTCTTACGAGTAAACAAAGTCATGTTGCTAAAAATGTTAATTAAAGGTTATACTGGAAAACAGAGCACCCTTTTCCCTAGACTTTCCACAAAAGCGACTTTTTTCAAGATCACCCTCATGACTCAGGTCTGTTTAGGACGCAGCAAAAGAGCTGCACTGCACATGACTGTAAACTAAATGAACATACTGTATATTTTTCAAACAATCTGTCATCTGTAATGGCTGGATGTCGACAACCAAATTCCACACAAGCCTCCCGTAAATCTGAATGTCACCAAAGTTGTTCTAATTAAAGGCTGCCATATCTGTAAAAGAGCACGTTTATGTGCAGAGTCAGTCACTCCTCTGAAAAGGCATCAACAACACTGTAAATAAGTCATTTACAGTCGACCAGTAATCACAGAGGCCATAACCCCGGACCAGCCTCACCCATAATTGCTGCGGTCCGGGCATAATCAACGGCACATCATCTGCTACGAGCTGGAAAACTACTCACAGTTACCCCACCCTCTAACACATATCTGCATCCCATGACTAAGGACACAGCCACGTCCTGTGTGTTCACATGCTTTTTATATTGATGTGGGCATTTCAGAATTTAGTGGGCTATACTTAAACACCCTTTACTTAATCTTCATCAAGCATGTTGTCACTGCCTTTTACTGGCGCTGAATGCAGACTGAGTAATTAACATTGCACTGAGCGGCAAAAACAATTTCGCTTTATAACTCCGTTATGAATTAGCAAGTTATGGTAAAATGAGTGTTTATGCGGCAGTTTTTTTAGCCCCACTTTAGCTTAACTACAAGGCATATTAACAAGTTGAATCATTTTAAATGCTTAGCTTCTTGTATTAGAAACACATTTATGCATTTATCTCTAAAAAGCACACAACGAGCTCCTAAAGGACTTGCTTTTTTGGGGGAATAGTTTAAAAAAAATAGTGTGTCAGCATTACATTCCAGTCTTTCTTCAGCATTTCTAAAGAGTAATACTACTTCATGTAGAGAAAAACAAAACACTTTAAAAGAGAGTTACTACAAAATTAAATTTCCACATTGGGAAAAAAACAAACAAAACAAAACAAAAAAAAACAAGTAAATAATGAAGCAGGAATTTTCACTGCTGAATGTATTTACAGCAATCTAAATCAGTGTGAAGCTATGAAACTCAAAACGTTCTTCACAATGAACAGGCCAGACATTTGGAAGCAAAATCAAATTTAATCAAAAAAGGTTTGTGTGCAAGAAGTAATTATAATTATTCATTTATAAGAAACCCTTTTAGTTATAGTTCTGTTTTTCTTTTTAGCTTAGACTTTGCTTTCTGTAAAGCATCCACCTCCGACATGTTAACAGTGACTTGTTTTTAAACATTAGCACTGAAGTTGTGACTTTTACAAAACTGCTTAACTGTTTAATAAAGACATTGTTTTTCCACAAATTTTCACCTACGATCTGGTAATGTCCATGTATATCTGGAGGTAAACAAATGTGAGCAATAAAAACCAAACTTTCAATCTCATTTTAGAAAAATTACGTTTACTCCAAACTTTTTGCTGTAGTGCTCCTTCCCCTCTTCCCTGCCTTGTCTAGGAGTAGTGAAGCAACTTATACTCAAATGTGATTATTATTGATTATATATTATTATTTCATTACCAGCATGTGCAACATAATGTGATGTTATAATACTAAAAAACTGAATGCCTGACTTTTATGAAACTATTGTACAGTGGAGGCCAAAAATAAAAATAAAAAATTGAAAACGTTTGCCTTCATAAATTTTGATGATGTGCCACAGGACGGCTGTGAATCTTCTTGACATTTAACACCTCAGAATCCATCCAGCAGTTGATTGGATGGAAATAAGCTGCAATAGCAAAATCAAATCAAGAATGCAGTGAGTAAAATACAAGCCCAATTCCAAAATGGTAACAGTAAATATTCTTTCTTAAACTAATTCACTGTGGTATAATATATATATATATATATATATAAACAGTAAAAACCTGCAGATTTTCAGAAAAACAAAAAGTTGTCCCCTAGAGATGTGTACAAGCCATTTTTTTCCCCAGTACAAGTCAAATTTATAGTGATTTAAACATCAAATTAATCCCTTCCCTAATGCATTTGCCTGCCTTAAAAATACAGCTACATCCTAATTGGAGTCTTGAAAGAGATATTTTTGAGTGTGATTAAGTTGGTCTAATCTATTTAACTTACCATGCATTAATTTTATCAAGCCATCAAAACCTGTGGGAAGATGGTGATAAACAACAATCTTTGATAAATGGAGTCAACCAGAATTTTTTACCCTAGACCAAAGTCTTTCCGTGCTTCTCTTCTGTAATGACATAAGAGTCATAGGGCAGAATGGATAGAGGAGTGCAGAGATGCTGGGGCTTGAGCTGCTTGTCAGTGGCATGACTGATCACCGAGGCCAACACTAAAAGGATTGCTGGTGGAAATAAAGACACCAGCATGTCAGCTGTATGCTTCTCAGAAGGACCCATCAGACAAGTGGATGCGTATTGACAGGCCGGAGACAGGAAGAGAGAGATGTGAAGAGATGAAGGCGAAGACAGAGCGCTAGTAAGTGTCCTGAAGTCGCTCACCTTGGCACAGGCTGCAATGTCAGCCGACCCAGTGGCCATCACTCTTTGGGCCCTGTCCGGGGTATTATTTAAAGCCAAACAAATATCAGGGACTGAATGTCACCACAAGGACACCAAGGCCTCATCTCCACCAATCAGTGTCGGGGGTTTCAAATCACCCTTTCTCCTTCCCCCGCCAGCAAATCCATCTTCCTCATTCCTATACCCAGGCTCCACACCCCCATTCGACCCCCCATCTAGCACACCAAGGGGCGGCACTGAGCAACAGATTTACGATCTCCCCATCTGAGGCCAAGCACGATTTATTGACATTACTTGTCAGCTTTCTTTTTGAGAAATTGCACGTAGAATTAATTTTAAGTACGTCTTAATGTTAAATATCCTGGAAACACTAAATTTCATGGTAGGTGATGCTCTGAGTCTCATAAGCATATATCACGATCTTGTGTTACACCAAAGAAACCGCTTTTTTTTTTTTTTTTAGGATTTAATTTAATAAGAAGAAGATCATAACTGCTTCATCTAAGCTGTTAATTACCTATCTTTTATGCTGAGAAGTGATCTTGGGACACTATTAAATGCATCAAAAGTTTGAGTAATTTAATTTAATTGTTTTTATTACTTATTCATGGTCAAGGCTGCATTAGTTAATAGATAGCAACCTGAAATAGGTACCACAAAATCAGAAAAATGTGTGGTTGTTGGCTCAATATTTCCAGCCTTCAAATTAACCCTATTTCTGACAGAGCTCAAGTAAAAAGATTTTGTCAAGAACATTATAACATGATGCTTTTAGTTGTGTGTGGATATATATATATATATATATATATATATATATATATATATATATATATATATATATATATATATATATATGTGTGTGTGTGTGTGTGTGTGTGTGTGTGTGTGTAAAATGTGTTTTATATATAAAAGACATTTATATATAAAAGACATTTATTATGTTTTAAAAAAATGCTGAAACAGGTAAGCTCTTGGTTGTGAACTGAGGCTTGTAGACTAATAAACCTTCAAACTTTATACAGTGCAGCCTCCCCCTACATTTTCAATTCTTTTCTTAAACCCTGTCCATCAACCTTAGCCTCTAGAGGTGGCTTGTTTAAGAAACAATTAAGGGGGTATACAGGACCATTTGCAGGCAGCGGGGCCTTGCCGTTCAGGCCATTCGACTGGAGTGCCTTTCACAACTGATTTATAACACTGTCGCCATGGCAAGGCAACATAATTAATAGGAGCATGGACTTCTAATTTCGATGACTTCCACACCAAGTGGTTTTCTTTTGATTTATGATGGCCAGCAACTTTGCATTTTATCAGTTCATTCACACATTATTTATGCTGATGACCAATTTCAATGGGTCGCTATCATCTAACTTGCCACTAATCAAAGCAAATTAGGGTTCACTGCATTATTCAGAAACTGCTAATTTATCGTTAAGCTGGGCAAGTGATAAAGCTGTGGGAGCATGTGATTCAGCTCACCGTAGTAACTCTAAACTCTTGTTCTGTGATTGCTCGCCTCTGAGAAGATGTGTAGGACTGCATCCCAAAGATGTAGGCAGTTTTACTGAAACACAAACAAAACCAGATCAATGTAATTTATATGTTTATGGGCAAAGCGGTACTGAGACGGGGAAATGATTAAGGGCTTACATACATTTAATGCACTTTTTTAGTGGTCCCAGGATTTTTTTTAAGGCTTTAAGTTGTCACTAAATGACTGGAAATGATTTCCCCAAGAATTGAAAGTGGTTTCAAAAAAGGTAAGAAGAATCGGCAAAAAGACAAGCCCAGGCTTTGCCTTTTATAAAGTTAGAGCTTCTTATCGACTGAACTTGATTCTAGATATTCAAAATATTGAGTCGGGTTTCAAAGGCGCGGCCTCTTTTGCATGCACAGCAGCCACGGTGCAAAGGTGACGTATTCCCAATTTATGGATGTTGAATCCAAATCAGGCTCAATTTGGAGAATCAGAGAGCAGCATGTTGGCCAGCCTTAGCCTCGAGGCATACACACACATATCAAAGCAAGACATCTTTGAATGTGTCGATATCTGTGTTTATCGTGCCAGCAAACATCCAAATTTGGTTAAGATGATGCAGAGCATTCTTGATTACCGAGTTGCAGACTTGCAATCTTAATATTTAGGAAATTAGTTGATTTACAGGTTTAACAATGAGCATGCATGTGACTGGGAGCATTATCAAAAGCAAACATTTTTATATTCCTTTTTGGTCAAAACTGTTTGTTAAAGGTTGGTAAGAAATCTATTAAGTGTTTGAAACATTGACTTTCGTTTTCTTCACTGAACAATACTTGATTTATTCCAATGAGTTAAAGTAAAACTACATCTAAAAAATGTTCCTTGACAGTCATCTCAGAAGTAGAACTTTATTTTATTTTTTTCTTTGCTTGGTATGTAGTACATCTACCAAAGCAAATATTTCATGCCACACTTTAATCTCACACAAATCCCCTAAGTATTTAGAATGATATAAATTATTTTCTATTATATTTTTTGTCAACATTTTAAGTAATCACACAATTTTTAAATAAATGTTAACTATTTGCATTGTTTCAGTTGATTTTCAGAGATTTATGTCTCATCGAACACTAAGTATTTTGTTGTACAAAAGTTATTTGTTTACTTTAATTCTGAGCTCTACTGTATTTACAAATACACACATTTATACTGCACTTAACACAAAGTGGTAAAAAAAAGTTCAAAGCATTTTCATCCAATAAGTATGATCTACAGAGCTTATACTTGTCCCTTGGAAACCAACTACTGCGTACTCCAAATAAAATAAAAAATGCACACTTCAAGTATTTGACAACAGGTCCAATTCAAATGATCAAACTCCATTTGTTAGCCCATTCCCTTCTCCCGATTCCCCGAATGATGAATTGCATTTAGCCTACCACAGGAGGCTAAGTGTTCTTGACGTGTTTTTATTGATTTGCAAAGGGCTTTATGCATGTAATCCTGTTTGTAGGTAAATCATAGCATGAGCAAATTCACAGAGTTTACTATGTAGAGAGAAAATTGGAGACTCCGCATGGGAGGTGAAATAGAACTGAGAAAAGGGTGGAAAAAGAGATGTGGCCGCCTGTTGGAATCTTGGGACCTCTATTAAGATTTATAGGTGTTGGGATTCTACGGACCTGAGGCATTATTCATGGTAAAGCCTCTATGTCTGGGCCCGTTTATAAGATGAGACAAGCCTGACAAAGATGGAGGCCCACTACAACACAGCCAAGCTGTTTGAACATGGGGCTCAGTCACCTGACTTAACCATGGCGTCAGCTACACCTATCCAGCATAGATATTCAAGCAAAGATTGAGGCACTAAAAAAAAAAACAGAACAGCATTTTTTTTTCAAAACTGCAAACTGCCATGTACTCAGATTCCCTAAAATTTGCTCGTGTGTGGACTGCACACTGATTAACACAATGCAGACTCAGGACTCTACCACAGCATTATGCAGCTTAGAAATAATTCAAACCACAAAAACAGCACATTGAATCCTTGTTTAAGAAGCCATGACACTGTTTAGTTTATTCAGCAATTTTCTGAGAGTCGCAGCACACTTTATTTGGTCTTATTAGATGAAAACATAAGAATCACCTTCAACTTTATTAATGATAGTACTTTGTGTGAAAGATACTGGTGAAAATCTGTAGCATCTGTTTGCTGCATTCACTTCTCAGCGGGCTCCACCTATTCCTCAAGCCTAATGATGCTGATCCTGTCTGTAAGTTTTACGGACAAATGTGTATTTGGCTACATTTATCATCCTGAATGAGTGTTCCTGATGAGCCATCCCCTGCCCTGTTTCACTCTTTCTACCATACGTTAACAAATGACAACTCATGCCACATGTTTTCCATTTGGAAGACACAGTGGGAGGTGGGGAAAAAAAGGAGCTGAGGGCTAAAAGATGGGCAGCTTCAAGGGGAAACCAGCCAATGATGACTGATCTTACAGGAATCACCACAGCAGCATGAAAACACATCAGTTATGCAATGCCATCAATGAACAATCGGAGGGCTTATTTTGTGTCATTGGAGTTACATTTACAGCCATCACACTCCTACTGTAGGTCGACCACGGCTTGAGAAGCCATAGACTGTATCCTCACAGGACCACATGAAAGCTCCAACAGAAAAAAAAAAAAGTATATATATATATATGAACATGGCCAAGAATGTTAACTTGGATAAACAAGTCGATGGTTGTTCAAAGTACTGGGGAGTTGTACTGCTAATAAATCTTATTCTTTTTGATCTGCGGCCAGTTACAAGTTTAGAAAAACGGATGGTTAGAGCAGACATGAGTCAAACTGCAAGACACATTCTGCTTTTTCTGAAAATCTAGGAATGTAAGTGGACTTGAACTGTTGGAGAATCTGGGAGTAGTAAATAAGTTAGGAACGAGACGAGTCTTCCCAGTTCTGGTCAGTCAAGTGAATAATAAATTACTCGTTTATGGGCTCACAGAAGATATTTGAAGTTACTTGAATAGCGAAACCCCTGACATTCAATTTTTTCAGCAGATTCTGGTTTCCATTTTTCTCTGCAGGCCAAAGAACAAAGACCTGTCAATCAGGGCAAGTGTAAAATTGGCAGATTTCATGGTGCATCCTTATTTAAAACACTATCAAAATAAATTTTTTCTCTCTTTTTAGTATTTTACATTTCTTTCTAAAATTATGCAATGGAGCTGTCTTGTGGAGATGCCTCAGCTTAAATGCACAGCTGTTTATGTTTGCATGCTCCAGAGATCAGGATAAGCCAGAGGTTCCAGCTGTAGCACAGATAAACAATCCTAAAAACCAAAGTATATTCAGCATGAGACGATGTAAAAGTATCTCTTACACAAACAGTTGGAGATATTCAGCTGGACACATAGGCATAAATCATAACCACCAAGACAAAACAGGCCCAGCTTGATGCCGAGCCCAGAAGAAAAAGTTTGACACTTGTAAAATTACTGGACACAAGGTAGCATCTCTGAAATCCTGCAACGTGTCCAATTGTATGAGCTACGCCAGTCAACATGCATCAGATAAGGCTTGCGTTTTACAGGGGTGTGCACTGCGATCCTCATTAGAACATCATTCTTTGAAAAGTTGTGTAAAAACACAAAAACTCAAAAAACCAGCTTGACAACAAATTGACTCTAGATGCCACACTTTGCAAAATGGAGACCGTTCTCTATGAAATATGGTGATAAGTTTGTGGCTCATCCATTGGGAATGAGAGTCAGAGAGAGTGAGAGTTTCAACAGATAACATTAAGGCTAATTTAAATATGGTGAAGAGAAGGTATCAACTGCAATGTCTTGTTGAGTCTTAGATATATACCCATCATGGAAGATGATGGATTCGGAAATATTTGGGAGCTACTAATTGTGCTAATATGGGGTATTAAGACCCATCTCATTTACACTCAATCATTTGATCTCTGTTTTAAAATATTAACTCAGTTTAACAGTGACTGCTTACTCTCATTACAAAAAGTATATTTAGCTCTACCTCTAATATAAATACTCAGTTACAATTACTAATTAGAGAGGATTGTTTAGGCATGTTTAGTAGAAACCATTCGCCGTTCTAGCACTGTATGTTTTTCTTCTAACTTAATGACTTCTGTTACTTAACTTCACAAGTTTTTGTTTTCCGTTCTTCCTCCCCCCCTGCTTCCCTTCTGGTGTGTGATAAAACAGAAGACATCAACTGATAAAAATCCCCAAATTCATCAAAGTCAATTAGAGGTCTCCCTATATCTACATAGAAAATTTTTAAAACGACCCTGCTATAATAAAAACTAGTTCCCTCTGCTGACCTTTTTCAACCCCTTCTTCTGCTTGAAAATCTCAGCCCAGCTTCTGAAAGGAAACATGTCGTCCTCTCAATTAATCTACAAGTGTAGCCGCTTTCAGACAAAGTCATTCTCCTGCATGAATTCCAAAATCAACTTTATGATAGCAATTTCATTAATGGTGAAACGATCACAATTTCCAAGTAGTACACGAAGGTGGAAATGTTTATTCTGACATGTTCGACATTATGAGCTGTAAATGATGAATCAAAGAGAGAGCATATTACTCCAATTTTCTCCAGCCCTTGTAACAACGAAGTTCACAGATACCAAATCAGTTTCAACGGAACCCGGGGGCTACTAGTGCAACCCTGCTATATGAGACATTCATAATTTATGTGCATTTGATGTAGTGATATGTAAAAAACTTCAGAGGAATTTTAATGGGCTTGAGGCTGAGGGGAAAGAAATCTTTGCACTGGTTGTTTGGCCCCCCCCTTTTTTTTTAGCAAATCATTTCAGCACCAAAGGAAAATAAAGTTTTTTTTGCTACATAATTTCAACCATGGAGCTGGTAATCACTGGAAAAGGGGGGATTTCATCTTCTTATTTCAATGCTTTATCGATCTGTTGGCTTGGTTCTCATGAGCTCCATTACATGGCACAAGCAGCGGCTGGCAATGCTGTCCAATTCAGTCAACAAAGAAACACCATTTCCATTAATCAATGCTTTTCTATATAAAGCAAATAAAGATTGATAATACACTTCAGCAAAACTCCTACACCCAATGAGAGCCTGATGAAAAACAGTCCAGAGGAGGGACAAAATAAGGTGTTATTTTAAGCAGGAGCAAATAAGCAATTGCATAAATCATCAAAACTGAAAAGTCTTTGCCTTCTCTTTGAATGAAACCATAATTTATTAATCTTTAAGACAGATGGGTTGTTTTCATGGGAGCTATTGATCAGCAGTAACGTTTTATTATTGCTTTTTTTTCCCATTAGAAGGAGCAGATTAAAACAGATGAGTGTTGCTCAACTCTCCAACCACCAGCATTACGGTATGCTTATGTGGCTCTGGAAGACAAAATGTTTTCAGTGATGCTCTGGAGAAGGAATCATTGCAGAGAAGGTTGAGGCTGCACATTAATTTGTCAGCCCATTAGGAAAACCCACACTTGACAGTGATCTGATCTAAACGATGGAAGTGGGTATGGCCACTGAGCAGCCCTATTTGAATCAACTCCGTGCCAGGTCTCATCAGTAGCTTGGAAGCACGGGACAGGTTAAGAGGAAAAGACAAGGCAAGAAGACAAGATGGAAAGGACACTAAGCAGCATGGTGAGGAGACTGGAGGTGTCGTGGGAAAACACAAGTATGAATTAGAAACGCCTAATATCAGAGAGCAGGTTACACTGGGCATAAATGACATAAGTCCATTATTTGTTGTCCAGCTTTAACTATTGTTGGAAAAATCCCAGAGACACATTTGCAGAAAGTGGAGGAAAATAAAATAATTGGCACATGTAAAGAGTTTGTAAAGTTGATATTAAACTAAAAGTACAAAGACCTTAACTGATTTGAAAATGGATTTTTTTCTCACATACACATGCAATCTAAATTGTATGCAATAATCTTGGCAGAATTGGTGGATCCCATTTAAATGAGTTAGTCTCCTGGCACAGGAGAAAAAAAACAAAACCTTGCCCAGTAGAAATCTAAACTGAAAACCCAGCTAGAATATGTCATAAGCTTGGCGATGACAACAAAAAAAGTGTTGTAAAGAAACATTTTGCTTAAGGATCAAATATTAGAGAACATAGAATCTAAACATTGGTTCAGATCAGAGACAATTCACAGTGAACCCAAAGTTTTTTTGTTGAGAAAAGAAAAGTTCCAATAAGTGATTAAATGTCCAATATTAATATGCAATGAAGACTACATGTACATTTCTCACTGGAAGTTGCCTTAGTAATTTTTATGGCAAGCAATCTGGCTGCATCCTTATATAACTACTGTGACCGTATTGTGCTGTACAGCAGGGCCTGAACAGTCCCACAACCAATCTCCACACAGATTGGTCTACAAAGACAAGGGGCTCTACTTCAAAAATAGGCCTTGGTTGTGCCATGTGGGACAAAAACAGCATCACTCAAACTAACCGTTTCTCCATCTTTCGCTGATAAAATCCACTTTCCATTCATTACCCTTTATCATAAACACACGTCTATTGGGAAAGCCAGGCTTAGAAGTGGTTAAGCCTGTCCCTGGTTTCCTATTTCTAGGGAGCATTTATCTGATGATATATATTCCTTTTGGTAAGTGAAAGGAGTTACTCTATTTCCAACAGGAAGGACATTGATAGGGCATTAGGGATTTGTTTATTTCAACTTGAAAGCCATAGCATTTATCCTAGTATATATTTCGCTGTGGGCTCAGACCAAATTATGTCTCAAGGCAAGATAAATCACAAGTCATGAGTCAGAATACCACATGTTTTATGATCCTACACAGAGCCCTCATGCAGGCTACACTTTACTGAAAGCTGCACTGTGAATTTTTGGAGTCAACGTGCTGCTGCTTGTTTGTGACTGGAAACTGTGATGAATGTGACAGCTGTCATATGCACATCAGCTGTCGAGGTTTTAGACATTCGGCGGAATGATGGGATTTGAAAAGAAGTTCATCTCCCTCCCTAATAAATCCATTGTCTTGTCTTCCTTCAGCAGGAGATGTATTGATGGACATATCCAACAAATAGACTTAGTGAAATATTGTAGCTGCGTGGAGCTCAATCAGTTTAAGTGAGAGTGAAAAGTGAGTTGATGTGCTTGAGTAAACAACTCAACATCACTCTTGCAAAAAACTGACAGACAGGACAGGCTGTGCAGACAATTTAGAGACACAAAATTACCTACAAACACTTTGAAACAAGTTTGAAAAGAAGTTTTTGTCATCCCCACCCCCTGTTTTTGACAAGCCAGTTTAAATCGCACACATCACGATCACTCTTTAAGTCATTGTCTTTGTCCAAATGACAGGCAAAAATATACCCCTGCATGTTGCCACATAAAGTGGCCTCTATCACATGATCCTGTCAACAGACTGCAGATGATCTCCTCATGAAGAACTTCTTACGTAAACTTCCGAATTTAGCATCCCGCTGCTTTGACCCAGGCAACAAAGCCAGCTTATACGCTGAAACAGAAGCTGCTGAACAAAACTCAAGAGCTTGTGTAGAGGAGAGATGAAGGGTCAAGTAAACTTTCAGCAGACCAGAAGGCCTGGGAGTAAAAAGAGAGAATCCTCCTTTCTATCTCCACATTGTTTCTCGGGAAGGATCTGTGCCATCACTGACATGGGCCCAAATTTCTTTAACGACAGGGCAAAGAGAGAGGCACAAATGAGGTCCACAACATGATTCTGGATCTCTCAGCGTGTAATGTGTCTGTTTAACATTATCAAGGTCCAGCTGCCTTAAGCTTACCACTGAGAACCCCTGTGGTTTCTGAATACATTTATTTCCCTGAAAATTTGCATTGAAAGTGAGGGATGAAAACAGAGATAAACACCCTGTAAAATCCAATGGAAAGAAAACACTGACACAGAGCAATTCCATTCCTGTACAGTGCAGAACACAAAACTTCATATGAGCAGTTCACTATGCAGCATCATCCAATGTATCCCTTTGATCAGACTTAACACTATTCTGAAAAAAAAACAGATTTTTGATTACTATTGAAATATTATTTTTCGTATAAGCTGAATGAAAACAATGAAAATGTAATTCAATATACAGAGTTTATTCTAAGAAAAAATGCTGAAAAGAATGTTACGCCACAACAAAACATACGGTCAAAAAATTTATTTTATAAGCTTCTTAGAAACCAATATGCAAGAACAGATCTGGTTGTCTGACAGTGCAGGCTTGTGGTCATATCCATACTTGCATGTTCAAGATTTATAAAGAACTAGAAATAGCAATGGAAAACTTGGAATTGGCTCTGCATGACATTGTAACCTATGCAAGAAGTTTGAAAGACAAAAGGATGGTAGAAAGTTTAACAAAACAATAAAACACCCACCCACTTATTTCTACCATGTTACAAAGTTCCTGCTGTCCACAGAGAACTAAATATCTCACTGCTCCAATCACTAACTAGCCAACCAATCAAAGCCTTCTGGCCATTTTGCAATTATCTGCTCTCCATAACATAGGTGAACAATGAACCGTCACCTCAACAACTTTCAGTCCTTTTTCTTCCCGCTTCCTAAAATAGCTGCAAATATTTTCTGTATTCTTATGCTTCTATGTAAAAAAAAAAAAAAAAAAGCCTGAACTGAGATCACATGACATGCCAAGCAGAGAGTTTGCCAGGGCAGATTTTCACCTCTGACTTCTGAGAGACATACTGCATATGCCTATCATTACATCAATTTATTTTAGTGACATTTGTGTGAACTAGCATCTGTCTAACTGAATGAAAGACAATGTTATTCTTATTGTACATGAGTTTAAAAGCCTCCCTGAGCTACTTGCTGTTGCAATAAAACATAACAGTTTTGAGCAGATGATTTTCCTTAAACTTAATAGAGAGACTGAAATAATTTAAAAGATCAAAGGAAAACAGAAGTACATATTTTGTCTTATACTTGTTAAAGATCGCATGAAAGAATGTTGCAGATTCGTGCATCTTCAACCGAATGTGGTTAATATTTGGTTTTTTTACTAAACTGACCTGAAAAATGAAGATGAGTCTACATGTTCATCATTATTGAGAGTAATGATGAAGGCAAAAGAATGAAAAACATTTTTTGATACACTCTGTGTTAATGTATTTTCTTTTAATCATGAGTACTGCACAAAAAGTGTCATAAAGACAGAAAAATGTAAATAGAGACTTTGTAGTAGACTCAAAGTTGCACTTCAGTTGCAAAGACAAACACTTCTTTTTACTCACTAAAATCTTTTTTACTGGTCATTTCAAATCAAACTTAACATGCATCTAACATCTTGTTGTCCTACTAGCATACTTTCAAAAACAAGGTTCTAAACCAGTAAAAGTGCAGGAGTGGACACACACAAACTGGCCTTGACATAGTCACCCATTTTTCTTGGAACATAATGCAAATTGATATTTTAATGAGATAATGTACTTAATTGAATGAACTAAAGTGACAGTGGTTAAAGTATTTTACATGCCGAACTGAAAGCTGGTAAAAAAAACAAAGATGATATAAGTTTATGTGTTAAACTATACCAATTGATACTGACTTGAACTCAAAACATATAGATATGTGATGCCTTTTGGCTAAACTAGAGTTACATTTATCACAAGTTTTTAAATTTTATAGATGACTACTATTTTCTCTGTAAAAGGATAAGATTGATAAAATCTGAAAATAAAACCTTGTTTACGAGGTCATTGCTAAACATTTTCCGTTTATACTTTAATGCTTTTTTCACCTGGTGGGTGGGTACGACGATTGCTAAGGAATTGACAATCACTTACAGCAAATTTTCTGGCTTATTTTGTTTATTTTTGTACAATAGAAAAAAAAATGATCTCATAACATAACATCTAAATAAATGTACACACAATCAGAAAATTTACATTTGCTTTGTCATTACATAAAAGAGATACTGGCATGTTTACTTTTTGAAACGTTTCCTAGAAAACTGTGACCAGAGGCTCTCGGCTGTGCCAGCCATACTTGGGGATGTGGGGGTCCTCTGTGAAATCCAAACTGACTGATCCAGGACAGAGCAAGGATTACACCACTTCCCCTTGAGTTCTGTCCTTCCCAACAAAGAGCTTTCTGTAACCACAGTCAAGTGAGCCGTTACTTAGCCAGTGGAGCCACAGAGTGGTGGTTCAGGGCCACTGTGGGAAAAGGCAGGGGCTTCCAGCATCATGTTTCTGTTCCTTGAACATAAAGCCCAAGAGTCCCTGCCATCAGTATCACCACCCTCCACTTTTCTACCAATGCCATAAAGGAGGTGTTTGGTCCTGGCACCTGCTGGGGACCCTGGCAGGTTCGTGCCGTTGGCAGGTTCACATATTACTCCACAAAGAGTCAGTCATTGTTTTTGTGAGCTGCCGTGGTTAATTCTGCCCCCGGAGGCACTAATTACAAATGGGGGGGAAAAAATGAAAATACAATAGAATAGACTGATTTTCAGGAATAAATTATTGTTATGAAATTGTTACATATCGAGGAATATTTCAAGACTGTATTCCTAGCTAATCTAAAGTTTATTTAGAGAAGAAAAATAAAACTTCAACTTCTGCATGCATAAACTGCATCTGCAAATTTGATAATAAAAAAAAAAAAGTTTACATGAAAAGCCCTTTACATGAGGACCTATAACAACATGTCAGCTTTCTGTGCTAAGAATTAATAAAAAAAAAAAAGTCATTAATTTAGTTAAGTGAGAGTCAGGCCAATGAACTTTGATTTTGATAATCCTAAAAAAAATACATAAATACATGTTGTTTTCACTATTTAAAAATGTGACTTTTTTTTAAAAACAATACCAATTTTGTTCTTGGTAAGATAATGGCATTGTACTTAAATATTCTCTGCAAATATGAAATACTTATAGAGGAGTTGCAAAATATTTACACCATTTAAAACAAGGTATTTTGGAAATAGGATAGTTTGCTGGAATAGCATAATTAATTATTTTTCAGTTTTTTTTGTTTGTTTGTTTGTTTGTTTTTTTTTTTTTTTTGCAGTGTACCACAGTTGGTACATTGTGATTGTAAGTTAAATGCAATACAAGCAAAGTACATCAAATGGCTACATATCAACAAAAACATAAAAATCCAATTGTGGAAATTGTAAGTCAAAATTAATTACCATTTGTCTTTAGCATCTCAGGCACAGAAATCTGCATTATGTGTGAGCCAGGGGTATTATGTTGTTGAAACTTTAATTATTGCATAATTTCATTGCAATTGTGATATTTCCAAATCAGAATAGCCTGTAGTTCCGATTGTAATGTATTAATTGTTTTATGTTATTTATGTACAGAGCAGGTGCAATACAAAGATGCTCGTAAGATATTAATATCTTTAGTAGCTTAAAGATGACAAAAGTAGGAGTAAAGGTAAGGTAAGGTAAGGTAATTATATATATATATATATATATATATATATATATACAGCACATTTTCAGCAACAAGGCAATTCAAAGTGCTTTACATGAGTTAGAAGATCAGAATGAAGAGGACAATTTTAAAAGTAAAGGCAGTAAAACCTTGTATGGCCTTCTGATGTGTAAGACACTTTCTGAGCTAAATGACTCATTGGCTAAAACAAACAAACAAAAAAAAAAAAATAGAAAAGCCACATTGTCTGCCCTTGATTATCCCAAATCGCTTAAAAGGCAAATAGAACGCCTTAAAACGAGGCAGTACTGAGACACCCTTTCACAAGACATGCACAATGAAGCTGAAAATGCCATCTGTTGTTGACAAAAACTCTAGACTTACCAATGCAAAAATACACAATCTTGCCAAAGGGTGTTTTCACGAGGCAGCGGTTTTGGTTTACACAGGAAATGAAGAGAACAAGCAGCCATGTTCCTCGTGTTCCTCCTAAAGTGCTGGCAATTATTAAAACACTGTATTTAGATCATCATACTATTGCTCCACATCTTACAGAGATAAACAGGAACAAAGGAAAATGGATTTGAAATCCAATTTTAAATGAAAAAAAAAAAAAAAAAAAAAAAAAAAGGAACAGGTAAATTACTTCAGTTCATTAGCATGTATTTAGGACTACGTTTTGGTCTAAAATACAAAACAGGAAAAACGTGATGCATGGAGAAAATGAACAAGACAAAGTCTATTACTGCCACGGCTAAGAAGGAACACCTCTTAAAGCCCATATTTAAGTCTGCACCTGACAAATTTAGGGCTGAGGTTAGCAGGTGTTAGACTCAGCAGGAACTGAAGGTCAATGACACGGATCCCGACACAGAAAAATGTGCAACTGCTCGTCACATCACGAATGACAAATTAACACTGCAGTAATGCAACACTGTAATCTTCCAAGAGGTATAAAGACCAGTTAGTCAGGCCTGGAATCTCACAGTGAAAATGAGAGCCACTTATCCAATAACGAGAGCTTAATGAGGGTCCCTTTAACTAGCTACAGTGTCTCTCTTTGCCTCGGAGAAACATTTGTCTTACAGTACAAATGTGGTTCATGCATCATTTCTATTGTGAGAGAGAGTCGCGTAATAACGGTATAAATCACAAAGGGCCTAGGTTGGGGTAATGAGACTTAAATCTCTTAAAACAACACTATGAACTTAGCTCAGTGATAAAATGATGTGGTGGAGGAAAATACTACCGTCCCTGCATAAAGCTACACCACTCTCCACACATGGCTTTTAGGCACTGCAGAACCCCTACTTCATTTAGCTCTGACAGGCAATTTAATACCACAAAATTACAAACCTTAACTTTGCAATTACTTTTCCATCTCTGAACATTTTCAACCCTTCTGCAGATGTAATCTTAAGGTTAAAGTCCCCAGACAGGGCAAAACCCTACGTCCTGAAGCTCGGATTTGTACAAAAACTGAAGTGTAGGGCAGATAATAGTTCACCTTTGTCTGGAAAAATTGGAGTATTATATCTTCCTTGTACAGATTTATAACAATGTTAACACTTTTTTTTTTTTTGTTCTTACTGGTGTAATACATGACCAGTTAAGGTATGATAACAAAATCAAATGCAAATAAATAAATAAATAAAAACATAACTAGAAAAAAAAATATGAACAAAAAAGAAACCTGCCCACTATATAGGCGATACATTATGTTATCCTCGAGTCCGTCACCCTCAGAAATCATTGCCTAGTCTTCAAGTGCGACTCCAAAACTGATGTCAGAGGGTCACATCAGACAGTCAGTCAGGAAGTAGTAGCATAATCTAATACGTTTAATTGGATTATTTCCACATCTCAAAACATTTCACATCCAAAGTGCTACCGTTGTGTGAAGAAATAATAAATGAACACTAATCAACATAGTATTAGTTAAAATTTAGCGATTTACCTAGAAATTTGATTAATTGCATAGGTCTTAACTATGCCCTAAAATTTAACGATTGTGAGTTGCAGGAGTAGTGAGGTATGATGAGATTTAGCAAAGTGGTAAAATATAGTCTGATCATTAAAAGTAAATATGTCACAAAATCCATAGAAATTATACAGTGTCAGCGAGGACCTGTGGACAGAAAGTTGAAGTTGTTTCCAAATGTTTGTCCTGCAGCCCACCTTTTTTAGATGGGACCTAAGAAAAGCCACATTAAATTGAATTTAGCTTTATTGTGAAATTAATACATTTGGGTTGCGGACAAACGTTGACATCCATACCTTGTTGCAGATCTAGATTGATTAGAAGCTACTAGAATAAAAGGGAAAATTTAGATAGGTCATATTTGATGCCTTTGTAACTTTTTAAACTTTTAACATTTTCTGTTAGCAAGCTTAAAAAAAAAAAAAAAAAAAAAAAAAACACTGATCAGCTTCTTCTCACTTTAACTTCTAAATAAAGCTAAACTTGGCATCTGAAAGGCATCAGACGCTAAGTTTACTGTGGTGAAAGATTAATAGGGGTCATCTTCTCCTCCAGCACACAATGAGCTCCACCAACTTTTGATTTGTAAGGTAATGATTTTGCAGTGACAGACACTCGGGCCAACTGTTCATCTTTTCAGAGCACACAACATATTTTCAGTTTCAGATATGATGTTATTCTTTATGTAGGAACAGATGTCACAGTTGTGAAATTGTTTAGGCAGAAACAGGAGGTTGGATGGAGCTCAAGGAGCAACAGGAGACAAGGTAAATATGACAACCCGCAAAACAAGGGCATGTTTTGCATCAGCTTGTCCTCTTACCCTTCCTGCAACTCAAAATGACCCACATACAACATCTGCCTGCTGTGCTGGGCAGATATTTATGTCGTCCCCTCTCTGTGGCCTGTTTCTCATTCTCACAGTCTGCTCTGGTGCAAAAGGAACATAGTCCACATTGTGGAAACCCTCGCTCATCCATGACAGGCAGAAACACAAACCTCCACCCCCCGTGGTGGTCCAAATCCCTTCGCTCACACAAATGAGGATATTTTAATGTCAGGCCTGTTTGCAGGGGTGTAAACTTGTGGAAGTGCTGGCATTAGATAGGATATCAAAGTCAACAAGCCTGTTGCTCTAAGCTGATCCTTCAGTCCCCTGGAAAACCCAGCTCTCTGAAAGCCCAGCAGAGCCTTCAAATGTTTCCCATAGTGCAACCTGATCCATAACAGAGAGACTCACGCAGCTCCCTGTGCTATCAACACTTTATGCACAGCAGGGCTGCTCTCATTCCCAATTCCTGGCACTCAGGAAGCACTTGAAAAAGCCTATTGAACAGATTTTCCAAATGTAGCAGTTGCATTCACCACCAATAAAGTGGACTTAAAAGTGCTGTGGTGAAAACATCAAAATTAATTAAGCTATAACTATACAGTGAGCAAATTCACTGTGATTTGAATATTAGCTTAAAAATACATGTTTTTTTTATGCAACGTAATACATTGCCAGTCTTTTATAGAATTTTTCCACAATTAAGGAATAAAATACGTTTATTGGCTCTAAACCAATGATTTTAATCCAAGAAAACTCTCTTTACCTCCTTACACTTGTTGAGGTATTGTCCAACTCAGAAATTGTTGGAAAAGCTCTTAATAATCCTTTGTTTAGTTGCTCTGAAATTAAAACAAAATATGCTTGTTATTTTTATATCAAATTATGCCACCACTTCTGAAAAATTCATTTTGCAATTTAGATGTTGGTTGAAAATTGAACTAGCCAATTTATTACATATACTTACTGAAAACAGGTGCACTTAAATTTGTTTTGAAAGTAGTTTAGAATAAATAGTGAAGGAATCATTTTTTTATACAGTTTCTGGTGCTAAAATTGTTATTTTCCATAATGTAGGTTTAACAACCAAGAAAAAAACAATTCCTGGACTTCCTGAAGTCTTAAATCCATTTAAAGTTAGCTTTTAGGAAATTGGAAGACATGTTATTTCTCTAAGGATATATCTCATTTATTACAAAGAGCTGTGGTTTAAATATGTTACTTGAATGCTTAAAATATTAGCAGATTTTTGTTTTATTTATTTTTTTAGTTTACATTTACTCACATCTGGCAGCAGAACAATTACACCCAACAAATGTTGCAAGGGTTCTTACATCCAGTAAGTATAAAACAATTAACAAAAATGGAGAAGCCAGAGCTTTAACATCTTGGAATTTACTTAATATAAAAATAATATTACTGAATTCAGAACTCAATTACTGAATTCAAAACTGACATCTTAATGTCATTAAATTTACTGGAGCTTAAGACAGTCCTTCAGTTCTACCTTTGCCTTTACTTTCAGACCATCAAAGATATAAGTATAGCCAAAACAGCAGTTCACATATCGTCTTTGTATCAATTGACATGGCTAAACGGAATCAGGACTTCTTGAAAGTGGAACAGCAATCTCGTAGCTTTAAAAGTTGCTGCAATTACACACCAGAGTGTTTTCAGTCAGAATTTTTAACTCATTTGTTTTCTGATTATCAAATCAAAATATGTAAATGTCAGCAGCTCCTTTTGGAATCCAACATAATGAAATTCAGCTCATGAGAGAAAAGAGAACAGGAGAGAATTAAAAATTTAAATACCTTGGCAAATCCATGATGGCATAATCTATGCACTCACTGGTGAATGACACTATGACCTAGATATAAATTTTTAAACATTATGAAAAAAGAAAAAGAAAAAACCTCATTGAGAAGCTTGGTAGCGTGGTTGACTGAGAGCGAGCGCCATGTGCAGAGGCTAAAGTCATCGAGGTGGTTGTCCTGGATTTGATTCCCAGTCCTGGGTCATTTGCTGCATGTCTTCTCCTCTGTCCACCCTCTTTTCTGTCACAATACTGCTAAATAAAGGACACTCAAGCCTAAAAAAAAAATCTTTAAGTAAAATACAGTAAATGAAGTACTTCATGCACTTCAGCAGCAAATGAAGTTCAGAATCTTTACTTGGTGAAATACGAACTGAAACCAAATCACTTCAACGTGGGGAAACTGAATTAAGAACTAATTCTCATTAAAGTTGAATGGGATGACACTTCATAAATATAAAAGAACAGAAGGACAAAAAACCCAACAAAAAAACAGATGTCATGCAGTACTTACTTTAGGAGGAAAAAAATATTTAATGCTAACTTATGCTATTATGCAGACCAATTCATCAACTGAACTTTATATTGCAGTGCCCAAGAATAATTTTAATTTAGAAATGGTGTGGTATACATTATTCCATTGTTTTAAAACCATGGCAAACAGTATTGTTATGGTTACTAGTTGACAAAGACTGTTTGACCATGCTGCTTTTGACAACATTTGAAGAAGTGCTCTATTGACTTACATTTGTTGATGCCTCCAATAAAATGTTGTGGTGTGAAGAGCATAAGCCAGTATCTCCTTTTTACACCTAAAGATGCTACATGTTTCGAAGAGCCTTTCTTTATCCTGATACTGTCACTATAGATATCATCACTAAAACCGCTGGTGTTGGTGACATACTCCATCTTAATGGAAGTTTTTTTTTTTTTTTTTTTTGTCAGAACATTGCTCTGTAATGATTTTTTTTCTAGTGTTATCCTCCTTACATATTTCTTATCAAGATGCGTCCATAATGAAAACATACAGGGATTCTCAGAACAAGCATCTCATTCAATGTTGCAACAACCTAAACATATTTTTAAATGACAAAGTGGTGATCTGAAAAGTCACAAAGGACAGAAGACACTTTTAAAGAATTTTTAAAATTATTATTATTATTATTATTTATTTCACTCAGTCTGAGATGAGTTTCCCTTGGACAGTGACTAGCCTGCTTGTCTATCAAAGTAAATTTCTGTCCATCACAATCAGCAAGGGAACTGTCACATCATCTCATCATTGTCCATCTACAGAGTCACAACTAAGTCTTCTGGCTCTTTGAATCAATGTGTACACACAAAGGGAAGCTTTCAGTTCAAAACCAACCACTGGAGCATAGCAGCTCACATCATGTGGGAAAGCTTCTTGGGTGATAAAGGTACTTATAACCCTACATATATTTATGGATACCATTAAAAACAAAACTGCTATAAAGAAAATAGCTGACTTCAGAGCAAAAAGCCCGAAGGACCCAATTTTCTCCTGAAGCACCTGATGGACACTCTGACAGGCGAATTGCTTTCCAGCACCAATTTTTGGGGCATGAGAAAAATGGTCCACACAGCCGGTATGTGGTCTGAGATGAGTCATAAATCTTGTTTTATCTCCTCCATAGTGGTAGCAGAAAGGATGAGTTGCTTTTTTTCCCCATCTCATTCACATGTCTATCTGTCTGTTATCTGTGCCCTTGAGCAAAGATTACTGATGCCCTGTCTTTGATATATGACACATCACACAGAGCAGCTTTTCATCCAGCGAATTAACCCAGAGAGACTGGAGGGAAAAAATGCAAACCTGAGTGCCGTCAGCAAGGGAGGGGTTGGGGAAGTTCTCACTGTTCCTTTGTGCTCCTCTGTGCCCCCCTACCTCCTTTACATGTGATCGTTCCTACCCTTGTCGCCTGAGAACTGTGGATTTCCTCCTTTCTGGTACCGAGTACATGGGTAGCAGAAAGCATCACTGCCCAAGTTTAATGGTAAATTGTTTGTCTGACCTCTGCACGTCCCTTCGTTTTATAATGTAGTGTGTGTCACCACTGTCTAATCCCCATAACAAATGGCCCCTGTCAGGTCCTCCTTTATCAGAAGCAAGAGGTAAGATGAGAATGACTGTAAGTAACTACATAGGAGGATATCTCACGCAGAGAGGGAAAAAAAGGAGGATTTTAAGTGAGTGATGAAAACAGAGATTCCCATAATGCTACCGCAAGGCAGCCGATAAAAGGCAGATATTGCACAAACAAATGGGAGTGTGTTAAGGCGGCTTACAAGTGCGTGCAAAAATGTTAATGTAACTGGTGGAATTTTATGTGATAGACCAACATAAAGTAGAGCTTGATTGTGTAAGGAAAATTATAGATAGGGTTCTAAATAGATTTTCTTTGCAAATAAAAATCAGAACAATGTGGCACATATATTTTATGTAAGGCTATATGTTGAAATACCCAACTATAACCTGGTGCAACTAGTTTCCCTCAGAAGTCAATAGTCTTTAATCAGTAAACAGTATGTCTGTAATTTAATGTCTGCTTAAATGCAGCTGTTCTTTAAAAAGCCTCAGAGGTTTGGTAGAGAACATTAGTAAAAAAGAAAACAAAACAAAAAAAAAAAGCCCAGCATAATGCATGCCAAGGAGAAAGTGAGTAAGCTACAAAAAAGTTTAGCTTATAAAACAACATCTCAGCATTGTTTTGTTAATTATTCAGTAACAGAAAGAGTGGTACCTACAGAGATATGGCCACGCACACAAACTCCACAGTGAAACACAGTGATGGGTTGCCACACCATACTGTTGGACATTTACAATTTTACCAGCAAACTGTATCTCACAGCATGCGTAGTTTGAGACGGCGTTATTGCAGATGTCACAAAAGTTACATAACCAACATTTACAGTGGTGCCACTTCCTTGAGACACATCGATTAACGGGCACACAACGCACTTTGGGCAAACCTGTTGGATGGGAAAGACTGTTAAGACCTTTGAAGTGTCAGCTGGAGAACGTCTAGAGAAAGATGTCCGTGCTTTTCTAGAGTACTCTTGAGTGTGTAAAAATCACTTGCTGAAGCCGCTTCTGCAAACATCAATGACACAGTTTTCCTTTTGAACCCTATGGTACCAACCAGCTCCACCTTCAAGCTACAGACTGCTCCATAGGACTAAAGCCCTGATTCTCAACAACTCTCATTGATTTATCACACTTCATGGCAATAACTGGAATGATCTTATAACTAGTTTCACTCCTTCTGAGTTAGGTAAACTATGTGATTGCCCACAACAAAACGAGGAAGAATTTCTTTTGAGTTATTTATACATTCAGAAAATGTGGATTCTGAGCTTTTTTAATGATGTGAAACAGAAATAAAAAATGTATATTACCATTTGAATGTTGGCACACTAGGTGGTGTGAACGGTCAATTATTTTACTTCTACTCCGGGTTGAAACATGTAGTCCCTGTTGTGCTTTAAAAGTTTTCCTTTCAGGGTCTCACATATTGCATGTTTCTTGTCAAAGTGTTTTTATCTTAGCATGTAATTTTCAACATACACTGTACCTGGACAGTGTAGTTGGCTGCTTCAGAGTCCTGCATTAAGTATTTGTGTATATTAGGTTATAATTGGATATGAAGATAATTGAGTTTTGAGATTTGATAATCAACTTGGAACTGTGCATGTTCACATCTTAATGAATGAAAAGTTAAATTATTTCTCCCACCACTGTTCTATGACTGTTTTTCACACTTTATCTTCAATTTTATTTCCCGTATGCAGGGGAAAAGTGATCAAACTTTAATTTAAAAGAGCTCATATACAAGTGGGAAAGGGGAAGACCTGTTTTAAGCTCTACTCCAAATAGCCAGCAAAAACTCTGGTAATGAACGTAAAGTAGTAGAACGGCTATGACAGAAATTGTTTGCAGTTCTGAAACCATAATTAAGCTAAAACCTACTTTTATTTGTAAATACTTTTGGAAACCATGTTTTCGGGTCCTGTACTGTACAACAGCTTCTACTTTGAAAGCCACTGTCTGTATGTGAAACAAAAAAAGAGCAACTACAACAGACTTTCAGGACTATTACTGCTGTGTCACTGTCCCTTGTTAGAAACATTTTATCATTAAGTAACCAAGAAGTCAAGCAGCACTGAGTGCAGCGTAATGTATCATTTAATACATTTGAATAATGGCATTTTAAATGCACAAGACAAATCGCATTGACCACTCAGTGCAATCTAAAACAGAATGTAAAATAACACATTAGACCTGTCTGCCACAGTGGAAATTAAAAGACTCTACATTACAGAGCAATAACCATCTCTCTCCAGACTCCAGACTTCATTAACCCAAAGCTAATCTCCCACTCAAACTCCCTGATCTTCACTTGCCACGGGGAAAAATGTGCTAAATAAATACTGGTTGTTGGGTGTTTGGATAAGGGCAACAGTGCAAAACACTATCTACATTTTTTTTCCCCTCCTATTCACCCATGTAATCCAAAGAGGTCATAAATAAAATATTACGCCACAAGGAAAGCGCTGTAATCCATTATCATAATGGCAACGTTCATGATCTATTTCATTAACATGAAGTCTTTAACCCAAACAAATGTGTTCCTCACCCTAGCGTTCCATACCCATTTGCACAAAACAAATGTGCTCATGTGTCTTTACTAAGAGAACTCTATGCGTTATGTATCATCAGTGAACAATCTTAAGGAAGGAACTTTTTTTTTTTCTGGACATTAAATACAAATTATATTTCCCATTCCTAAGGGAAAAAAAACTGACTTCGAAGTCTTTCAGGGGCTTTATATATATATATATATATATATATATATATATATATATATATATATATATATAAAATACATTATAATCTTTTTTTTACTTTGTCATGGACAACAATCTATAAATGTTTGATAAGAAATGGCCAATGGCCTTTGTGAGTAAAAAGAGGAATTCTAGGCATGTAATGACAATACGCCTTGTGTCAGGGCCACTGTGTTTATTTCTCATGTTCACCCACTTAAAAGATGATGTGGTCAGCAGAATCCATATGTGTGAACAACTGTAACATAAAGCCAGAGGGCACTGAGGCCCACTTTCTGCCTCCTGTAAGTGTTAATATAACCTTTTCATCTGCTCAGCCAATGGCTCCCTCAAATCAGTTCTCCCCTCAGTGTCCCTCAGCGTCTGTACAACTGGCACCTTCACAACTTGTTCCATTTGTTATATTGAGCTCCATCTGGCCTCGGTCATTTGGCTTTTTAATTTAGTTGTCTCCCGCTCTCTAATTTGTCTCACATTTACAAATGGCAGCGGCCGCCTGTTCCAAGCTGCTCCTCATCAGTCGCAGAAATACATTTTCAGCAGCCATTGAGCCAGTAGTAAATCTGTAAGGCTGGGTTATTAATAGATAGCAACAGCTGTTTACTGGTTGTTGATTACCAGTCAGATTGACCAGTGAAATCTGTTCATAAATATAATGAAATTTATGGCAGAGCAGAATAGAAACAAGGCCAAACTTTTAACAAAGAAACAATGAGTCTACTTTGTGTCTGTCACTTTTTTTTTTTTTTTTAGGTCTGTTGTAATCACTTTTAAACAATGCTTTGTCTCACAATTAGCTTTACTCCCCTCCCCGCCAGGCCAAGCGTTGCTTGTAACTTTATTGAGAAAAAAAAAAAGTTTAAAATAGTTTTCTATACATCAGTAACCACAGACTGCATGTGCCTTTGCTGCACTGAACACTTCACCGGCAGAGCAGAATCATCCCTAAAAGACAAGTTTACAGTTGATGCTTTGAACAGGGCATGAAGTCTGTCGCAGCTGCATCTTTGAAGTTTAGCACATAAATTAAATCTCCCCATTTTCCCTGATATCCATTAGAGAGATGCGTAGTGCAGGTGATTTAGCTTGTCATGCAGGGCCGGCCCAAGGTTGCAAAGGGCCTTTGAGCAGAATGTGACATAAGGGTTCCTCTTGCTGCTAAGAACACCAGCACTACAAACAGTGTTTCAACACATATTTAGTGAAATCTGGGAGAAGGGGGCAAGTTTAACTGATCAAGTCTAAAAGCAATCAGTGACAATTTTAATTCTCTGAGATGTTTCTGCAAACAAATGACACTCAAACATGAAGATTAAACTCAAAGCATCAGATTTCAGCTTTGGCAGTTAATATGAGTTACAACAAAATTCAATTTCCCTTTGGGATCCATAAAGTATTTTTGAATTTATATCTATATAATGAAATTTAAATATATTTCTTTTCCGTTGTGCCACCCAAACATTTTCACTGGCCTGGCAACTTGTATAAAAACTTTCCAGGGGTGTCACTGTTGAGCAGAAGAAAATTCTGAGCACGGCAAAAGCAGTGACAGGCTAAAGAGTCTTCAAAATATTTATACTGAACATTTCTTGCACATTGTTTACTTTTTCTTCTCAGACATTACTTAGCCAGGTATTTTTTTTGTTGTTGTTTTTTCTCAACAGATGGAACACAGTTTTTAAATAGCTATATATCAAACGTCTTTTTTTATGTCACCAAAACCACCATTCGTATGCTCTGTTCCAGTTTAGATGGCCTGAATGTTTCACATTAACTCTGTGAAATAAAACTCAGCATATCTGAGGAACCTCACAGAAGGTGGGATATACTAACGGCTCACTCCCACATTCATACCTCCTGGTTTCTTTTGCTGCTCATTACAGTGGCCCCAAACACTTCCCTGACAAACATGTCGGAGAAAAGCTCAGTGACACATTTCACTTGTCACTCACCATGCAGCTGGCAGGCTGGTGATCCATCTTTCCGTAAGTAGGTGACATGAGTGACTTCAAACACTTTGGGCATCACTTTGAAGAAAAGCTGCCATAAAACTATGATTTAATGTCACCAAACTGACAGAGATACTTTCACAATTAATCTAAACTTTTAGAAAGTTTGAAAACTAATTTCAATTTTACATTTAAGTCACATACTTCTGATCATATTCTTCAGAAAAAGAAACATGAGGAATGGTATCTCAAAGTCAATCAGCTAGTGTACGAGTCTTCTATAAGTGAAGCTTTCCTGTGAATGGTTTCCGGTTTGTCTGTTTTCCTCCTTCAAAGAATAATAATTTCTGAAAACACATTTCTATTTACAGACACTGCTAAGAAATTGGGAAGCCACGTACAACAAGCTGCAAACTGTGACAAGTTATAAAACTTTAAAGCAGGCAGTAAATAGCTCTGTCACTCTATCCCTGGTGTTATATTACCTGGACACATTTATCTGACGGGTGGTAAATCTCAATTCCCCTTTCCCCTTTCTCCACCGTCCAAAAACAGGGAAGAGGAGACTCGCAAATTATATTTGCACAAACAAATGGGTAATCAAATGAAAATGATGTTTTGAAAGCAGTTCAGTAATGTCAGATAAAAGACAATGCAGTTTTTGTGAATAAAAATCTAATTTCCAAAATGACTCCTGATATACACTCTTGCAAGTCCCCATGAAACATTTTGTGTTCCTAAATTTTATTTTTCCTTTAGTTGCTTCACCTGCCTGATATCCTTCAACCCTTTCCTTCAGAAGCTGTCAGAGCCGCCAAGTATAATATATGGCCTTTCCAATGAGAACAGCTGTAGCCACTCTCTCTGCTGCTGCTACCCTGCCCTGCATGAAATAATACATCAAGATTAATTGATTTCCCGTCACACTCTTGGAGAAAAGAAAATTAATTTTCATGTATCTTTTCCCTCCCACCTCCAAGCCTATGAATTCTGTACACAGCATGTAATTTAAATTTTTAATTATTCATGAAGACTAAAAACATGAGAAAGTGCTTTAAAGAAGGCCCCAAGGCCGAAGCCAAAAATTATAGCAGTCCACAATGTAAATATAAATAAATATATTTACATATAGGACAGTAAAGTGTATGTTGGACCACATATCTCCTGGGTACAAACAGCAAATGCTGTCTTAAAGATTAAGTTTCATGAGTCACCACAACAGATGTAAATGAGGGTGTAAATCATCAACATCCAACTCTAAACACCAGAGATTAAGATTTTAATGTTGTTGCCATGGATATTTGCATGATGCACCTTTATCTACACATATTTTAATGCAGCAATCACACATATCAGAAGCTCAATTTTAGCCACCAACAGCATAGACGAGCTAAAGTGAGATCATCCACTGGTTTCATGAATGTTGTAAAACATCTGAATTTTGATGTTAGTCTCTGGAAAGGCTCCAGGTCGCTTATTCATACCAGAGTTCTTACCCACGCATCGTTATTATGTCACTTCCTTGTTCTCTTTCTAAGCCATAAACACATAATTTTGTATCAATGTACTTAAGCCATTTGGTGTTTGTTATTTTTAAGATATATATGGAGCTAAATATTGGTAATAATCCCCAAGTTTTACATAAAAATGTTAAATTGTTTAATATTTTCAGGAGACTACGTAGCAGATTTCTGTTGAAATGACTATAACCAGAGTTATCAATGCGGTGTTTGAACATCTTGCATAGTTTCTAAAGATAAATTAAAATCTAAAACTAGTACCAGCAGGTCAAATCTCTGCAACAGATGGAAAGTACATTTTCTACATATTAGAGATGCACTGAGCATCTCTAATATGCTGAGTAAGTATTAGTTATAATCTAATATGCATTAATATAATATTTAATAAACATTCTTAACTGTGTTTCAATTCACTGTATAGGAAAATGCTCTGTTATTAGCAAGTGATAAAGGAGCAGGTGATAGGTGTGTTAAGCCAATAACAACACATATGCATAAATTCATTTTATAATAAACTTGGGCACCTGAATTACAGAGGAAAATAAAAATGGCTGCAAAATGAAAAAAATTATCTGATTGAACTAACATTGTTGGCAAAAGTTTACATGATAAGAACCAGCAAAAGGTTTTTTGAGGTTTTTTTTGCTGCATTGTGTTTGAACACTGTTCGACTGAATGTCACAGGATGATTGAGAAGTACGTCTGGAGTGTGGAGGGAGCGCACAGACATGAATGGCAGGATAAGTGGCAGACTAATGTGAATATTCCACTTTGATTAATCTTTTATGTGGAACACCAAACCCAATTAAAACGTCTCTTATGACACAATGAAATGTAAAGTTTCCATGTTTGTAATTGCAAATTTACAAACATGCAAACTCGATGATAAACATATCCAGGTTTATGTATGTTATGAATGTATGGCACTGCCCACAGTAACAGTCGTAGCATATCCTACCAATTCTTATCTGAGGTTAAGACGATTCAGTCCTCGTGCTCTAAGAAATACCCATTAAGACCTCAAGCACAATTTTCAAACACTTCCAGGAACAAAGGAATGATTAACGTATTCAGAGAAGAGAGCTGCTGCAAAGCCTTCATTTGTCTTGGCTAATAGTTAGTAAGAATGTAATTATAAGGTGAGATGTTTGTGTATGCATGTGAGATATCACACATGTATGAGAGTGTGATTGTGTGTACGTGTGCGTGGTCTATTTTTTTCGATGCTTTTACCGTGGTACTAGTCAAATTAGTCTGTCTAGCGAAAGGTTCTAATTATGGTTGTAGAGCCTAATTAGCATTAGCTATAACAACAACAAATGCTGGCGAATCCCACTAATTCTAAAACGCACAGCTTTGGTGCAGCAGTATGAAGCTTCCTGGCTGTACGATGTGGAGTAATTGCATTACACAACAAAAGGCTGAGCCTCCACTCCAGCTGTGCATGTAAAATCATTTTTTTGCTCCTTCCGAATTGTTTTCATCAACAATTACCAGTATAGACTTTAATAAGTCTATATCTTCATTAATATTATAAAGCTTGAGCAGTATGCAATCTCAAAACAAGCTTTAGCAAACTAATGGGAAGTTGACCCGATTGGTTTTGGGGTGAAGTGTTCTCACAAGAGTCTGATTTACAGGTGGACGTAGACATGCATTGTTGCTTGTTTCTTGTAAAGAAGGTACCTCAGTGGGTAGATAAGGGAGCCAAACATCGAGTGATGTTAGAGAAGAATAGTAGCTATTAGTAGCTATATTTAATACAGAAAATAATAAATATTTAAAAGAATCTTTGGCTGTAAAATAGGAAAGTCTAAAAGCGTATAACCATGTTTTTGAGTCATCACTTTTTTGTATGTGTATGTGTTCTTTTAGTAATAGCTCCTTGACCTAAAATAGCAAAAGGTCCTCCTGTGGCAACTTTGTAAAGAAGCAAAGAAGTCCTCAGAAAAGACAGTGAGTTGCTACAATCATTTGAGATTATAGTGAGTTGCTATAACCTCAGATGATTATAGCAACTCAAACTGAAACTATGAATATCTGTGGCATACTACAGAGAAATTCATCTGTGTATGGTAGGGGTGATCTCTAGTCATCAGCAGTCTATGTCTCACATCCTTATACATATAACATAATAAGCTGAATTACTACCTCTTTGATATGTCATGTTTTCATCAAGGTCTCATGATGAACCAGCCAACTGGTTCAAGAAGGCTAAACCACAAGAACATCTAAAACATGAAGGACACTGGCTCTAAAAGCAGGGAGCCTGTTTTATGTAATGTCACATTAGTGGATGATGCAAGTTATAAAAATCCACCCTGCCAATTGATGGATCAAATCAAACTTTGTGTCCACTGGGTTAACTTCCAAACAACAACAAGATCTGGAAAAAGAAGAAGATTGCACAATCTTTAATGATTTTGCACAAGTAACAGCCTTCTGTGAAATCCTTTCAGCGGACTGGGAATGGGATGACCAGTCACAGCTGACCACACAGATAGCTACACCTGACTGTGTCAATCAACACTTGAAAAACAAATACAGCCTCCTGTAAAAACACAGCTGTTAAATACCAACATTACATTATAGAGATGTGAACATTTTTGGGATAAGATGAAATGAGGACTGGGATGGAGGTGTGGAGAACCATCTGAGTAGCTGTGACGTTTCCATTGTTCTGAGATTTTTTTCCACTTTTCTACCACTGAACTGCGATAGTATTACTGAAAATAACTCCACAGTAAAGTCAAAGGCAAGTCAAAGAAACAAAAGTAAAATGCCAAATGAGTTATTTTCCCACAACGTTTCCAATGGGAAACTTCAACGTAGCTTGAGGTTTTATTTATTACAATATTTTGAAGAGCCACGGATAAGAACAAGCATAATTAGTTGCAGTCACATTCAAGATCAGTCATTCATGAAAAAGCCACACCCACTGTTGAGTTGGTCATTGTAAATCTTCTATATTGATTCATTTATTTACTTTAGGTGGCTTATATTTAGACACCATTTAGTGTGTCAAAACATCACATATAGCAACTCCTATTTGTTTCCTCTTAAATGCTGTCACTTGATATGGCTATTTATTCTAGTAGAAAACACATGGTTTATGGAAATAATTAAGGGTGCACTGGCTGATCGACCCCAGTTTCCTTAGTTTTAAGTTATACTTGCATATGAAATCAATCCTATCCACTAATCCGTTTCCACAAACCTCTGAAAATCAGCCACTACCCCGTTTTGTTCTGCCGTGGCAAAGGACTGACTGACAAAATTAAGATTAATACAGCAGGGACTTTTTAACAACTGGAACATTGAAGGTGTACGGTGACCTTATAGCACCTAACAGTGTCAGTTACAAAAAAATAAAAAATTGTTACTGGCCAAACTCCGAATTGGCAGGTAAGTTTTTGCTGAAAACATGAAAACTAAGGTTACGTCAGAAGGTTTAATTGAATGCAGAGAGTCAATATATTCCTTTAAAAGATCACATTCATTGACTCCATTTGTTCTGAAATACAAGACGCACAAATTTCATCCAGAAACCACAGAGGCTTAGTTATAATATTTGTTATGGATGGATGCTTAGAAACGTGCAGCTAAGGAACACTAAAACAGATATTGACTGATGACAGATATAAAAATAAAAATTTCTATTTGGTCTTTTAGCACAAGGCATTTATTGGAGCTGGCTGATGTATTATTTACTTTCTGTCATCTGGAGCTAATGTTCCTTATCTTAGTAACAAAAACAATTTAGATAGGAAACTTCCACAAGTCAAACTATTTTAGTTCCCAGGCTACTCTCTGCTATCTGTCTCCATCGAAATTTTCTCTGTTTATTTTGGAAAACTTAAACAACCGCTATGTTCGCCTAGAGCTGGCATAAGCCAGAGAAGCAGATTCATCATTATAATACTTAGCACTGAGGGAGAAAAGAACACGCAGACCTGTGCTGTATCACAAGCGTGATTTAGATGCTAGAGAGGCTACAAGAATTGCAGCTGACAAGAGGCTGAAAACATTTCAGTTCCTGAAAATAAATTAGAGGATCCAATATGAATAGGTGATAAGTACATCTAAAAACCAGAAAGAGGGATATTACAAAGATAGTTTTATTGTAGCGTATTAGTGAAAACTGAAGAAAGCTAAAATGGAATCTCTATTTACCTTTGCCACAGCAAGCAGAAGCTTAATCAGAATAGCATGCAGGAAAATGTAATAGCTGTCATAATTTGGAGTCATGAAGACAAACTTTTACAGAAATAAAATAAAATATACACACAGAAATCCAGTTGGGAAACATACATTAATGAAAACAATGAAAGGATTCATAAAACACAATGTTTCTTTAACAGTCAGCCCTGTGTTAACAGCCAATATTGACATTCTGAGGACACTTGTAGGAGAAAGCACTCTATGTAGATTGTAACCGAGTTTGTAACATTGCCATAAAGCCTTCGTTTTATGATTCATAATCTACAAAAGCTCAAGGACTAGAACATAAAACCGCTCAAGTCCGAGAGACCCTGCAGAGACATTTAAAGAGAATGCACTGCGCTCTACAAGCTCTGCTGAATCAACGGTTACAAGGTCCTAAGATTAATACAGCAGCTAATAATGATTTTAGAATCATGAGAAGAAAGTTTGATCCAAGCGTTACATGGCCCTCAGATTTATGGCCACCTTGTTAAAATTGTGTAAAAGGGCTTAGGAGATAAATGTTTCATGCATTATAGTAATAATCTTACACTGGGAACAAATACAACCTTTAAATACATTAATTGAGGAGGAAGCAAACCATAACAGAACAAATGGTACCAAATTCTTGGGAGTCCTAATTATTCTGGTGAGACAAATGTAACTAAAACTTTCCATGTTCAACAGAGTTTGAATGCATTTTTAAAAAGTAATCAGTGACTTCAGCTTTGGCACAACAAAGAGACCCAATTGTCTTTGCAACACTTCAACATGGGGTAAAACAAGACAACACATTGGTTTCACTCTCCTTCACGTGAGGCAGATGTTTCTTGATCTTCAAAAGAATGTATATGAGAGAATGGCTTCATACTAAAACTTTTTATATTTGGAGTGAGAGGAATAGGTAAAAATGTTAAAACAGCTGTGACCAGCAATACTGTCAAATCAAGTTGAGTAGGTTGCAGCTTAATGCAGAGCATTTCACACAACTTTACCGATGGTGTCACTAATTGTGAAAGGTTTGCATAATTTCTGGACGTCTTTATCTTTTACAGAAATAAAGACAAAACATGTAAGGCTTAAATATCAACAACATTGATAAACATGGTAGGAAAGAACATTTGCTGGCAAACAAACAAATGGCCCTAATCTGATCCCTGCGGAATACCACAGAGGATTTTTTCCCCAATAAGCAATTTGTCAATACATTACTATATTTTAAAGATGATTTTTCACTTCTCTATTATGAGGCAACAAACACATATCTCATTATTTTATACTGTTTAATGAACTTCATGAGGGTTTTTACCTTATGCCCAACTTTGCATGTTACATATTGCTTTAGTGTACTCATTGAAAAAAAACGGGCTATAAACAGTTTAGACTAAGCTACTTAGTCTAAACTGATTTTAAGAATGAAAATATTTAAAGTAGCACATTCACATTTTAATATTAAAGTGGCACATTAACAAAAGTCAGAAAGATACACTTTTAAAGATAAATGTATCACAAATTCATCCCTCCGGCCATCCATTCATCCATCCATCATCTTCTGCTTAATTTAGGGTGAGGTCATGGCGGAAGAAGCCTAATTTTGAAATGAATTGCGTACATTCATTTATATATATAAAAATCAGTGACATCAGGAAAAGACAACTTAATTACAGCAATGCAGCTATCCCTTTTATGTAGGGAGCATAAATAATTGCTGTATGATTCAAGTTGAAACAGAGAGGTTCTTTTAAAAATAGGAAGTCTATGAATCAAAAGAGGCATCTAAAATTTGTAAGATGAGAACATAAAATTACTTTTGATCAACTTCCAATAATCTCTGTTTTAGTATCGATTTATAGTGTCTGGTTTGAAAAAAACCATAATTGTTTCATTAATCATGGTAAAAAGAAAAATACAGAGCTGAGAAAATAGCTACCATGGCCTCCGTTTTGCTTTGCTTGGGTCTCTTAAAAAAAAAAAAGCTGATTTGAAAAATGTAAGGCTGCAAGCCAGCTTGCTTCTCACTACCAGCCGACACAAGCATTTATAACCTTAAAAATGACTTCTGGGTACCAGGTATCCAATTATTCCTTACCCAGGAAGCAGTGCTAAATGGAGCACTGCAATGATTTACTCGCAACCTCTGCTTTTATTAAAACACTTTGTCTTATTGTTTTATTGATTTACAATCTGTCCTACTTTTTTGGCATCTGAAAACAATCAAGGCACAGGGCAGCAGAATGTTTGGACATTAATCGTTAAAAGACAGTGTTTTATTCCTGGCCTGGGGTTTGCTGCACCAGCTGCTGTGCATTCTGGTAAGAGGCAGTGATTTATGACCCGGCAGCAATAACGATGAGGCGTGCTCATTAACATATCGACAAGCTCCAAGATGGATCATCAGCATTGATTATTTCATGGCCTGCTGATGCCCATTTGTTAAAAGAGAGCGAGAGGGAGAGAACGAGGGAGGAAGGGGAAGTGGGAAAGTGGGGAAAAAAGGAGGAGATAAGTGATGGGCTGGTTTAGAATGTGTAAGGATTTCTCACTTGAATCCTTGCAGCACAAGGGAAAAAGACAAAACCCTGACTCCTTCAATCACCACAGCCATCACTCTGCTGTCACAGGGAAAAATCAATGATTGACAGCATTTAACCAGTCCTCAGCACTTGGCAGATCCATAAAAGAAGAAAGGTGCTCGGTGCAGGGGGCCACACAGATCTGTCTTTACATAAGCTGTAAAACATTACTTTACAATTCCAGTCAACGTATCAGTCAATGCCATTCTCTGTTCAGACTGGAAGGATGCATGACGTTGGTGTCATTTGGGTCCTGTGTGTGGAGAAAAACAGACGGGACACAAAAATGCTGACTAATTACTACTCCACAACTCTACAGACATTACATTTACATTTTGTAAACTTTACATTTACATTTTGTAAACATTTTTTATCCAGTTCAATAAATTAGAATATTATTTAAAAGTTCATTTATTTCAATAATTTAATTTAGTGAGTCAAACATTCTGTATTATGTAGATTAATTACACAAATTAAAATGATTTTCCCCTTATAGCGAATAAAAACACAAGATTTAACAGTGGAATATTACATCCAACAATTATAAAGAACAAAAACAGTTTTAGAAACAGATAAGATTGAAACAGTAGTAGGCCTACAGCATAGCCCAACTATGAAAATAGCAAATTTTCTCCATCAAGCAAGAACAAGAATTAATCTCACCCCTGTCTTGTCCAGCCTGAACTGCTCTGTCATTGCTGTGATCGAGTTGCCATGGTGACAAGAGATAATTGATTAGTCAATCATTCATTATTAAATGACAACCACCTCTGCTTGGCCCTGACTGGCATTCTGGACAACCATCACGCAGAGACTCATTGCCTCTGGGAATGGGAGTGAGTCACAAACGCATACACCTTTAAACGCATTGACATAAGGAAGCATGAGCAGCAAAGACTGTCAACACCCACAGTAACTTAAACTGTTATGTCCTGCAGTTTCTTAGAAAAAGCACAAGCAAACATTCACAGGTGCAAGAGTCAGAGGTTGATCATCTTAGTCTTCGTCTCTAGAACCTATTGTCACACACAATACTCTTTACTGTCATTATTGACCACATAGGTTTCAGAAATGCACAGACCGATATATTTACTTCTGCGTGTGCGGTTTTTGGATTCCAAAATATTACGGATAAAATGATCAGGAGGAAAATCATTCAATTAAGCCCCGAAAAACCTAGTTTTTGGTGTCCTTTTTAGTACATCGTGTGGAGCAGTCCAGTAATACAGTGTGTTGGTGTGTGGGTTGGAGTCTCTCTTCCTTCGACAGTGGGGGCTTGCCCTGCCTCTTGTACTGTAAAGACCGGGACTTTAAATTGCTTCCGTCACCAGGCCCTGAGTAATGAGTGTGATTCTAATCGCAGTTCCTGGGGCCATCGGCATTAGTCTTAATCTGAGCAGGGTGCTCCAACACCACTGACAAGTAATGCAGAGCAGGTAGGTGCATAATGAGAGGATGCAAGCATGTGTGTGCTTACACACATACACAAGTTTCCCCATCTAAGATGCAGAGGAAAGCTTTTGTAATAAGAACACAGTTACAAGGGCCTCTCCCCATATTTCACCTCTAGTGCTGGTTAGTGAGGTAGGAGCTGAAGAATGGCTGAAGCTTCCTGTGCACAAACAGAATGCAAAACTGAAAGGAGTTCAGAGTGAAAGGCTTGCGAATGTGTTCATATTTCTTGATTTTCTTTCACATTTTCACAAATCTTTAATATATTTATCAGTATTCAAGGAGATAGATCAACACAAAATACTGCATAATTGCGGAAGGATAATGATATTTTGCTTTACTTTAAAAAAAAAAGTCTGAAAACTGAGGATTGCATCTGTAATAAGCATACTTTACTCTGAGTCCCCTAATGAAAATCTTCAGGAACCGATGTTTGCAACCGTCTAACTGAAAGACCAGTCGTCTTACAATTGGACAGTTGTATCTTCGATTCCAGCTTACTCCTTTGCCAAATGTCAATGTGTCCCCGGGCAAGGCACTTAAACCTAAGCTGCCTACTGTTCAGCATATAAGTGCATGAATGGGTGCACATTTGTGAATGTTTAGGTGAATTTGGCTATGGTGTCAAATGCTTTGTGTGGTCAATATGTATGAAAAAAGCCAATCCATTTACCATACAGTCCAATCCCTTTATTAATTTAAACACATATGTTAACTGAGTCCACACCCATGTAATTCAACCGAGGTATACCAAGCTATTGTGTGAAGGCCACAGATGTTTGTTATTAGCAAAATTAACAGCATTATGAAAACCAAGAACACCAGACAGGTTAGGAATCACATAGGGATAAACTAACGTCCGAGTATTAATCATAGAAGTAGCTAAGAACGGGTGCAGAGATCCACATCTAAGACTAGATAATCTTTCAAGTGGACAGCTACTTGCCATTCACTCCACTCCACAACACTTGGCCCTTCTGGAAGAGTGGCAAGGAGAAACTCATTGCTAAAGAAATACCATAAGAAAGCTCTGTTAAGCTTGACTCAAGTCATGCAAGGTACAAAGCAAAAATGTAGAAGAAACATGGTGCTGATGATGCTCTAGGAATGCTTTTCTCCAGCAGGCAAAGGAAGCTGGTCAAAATGATGCAACGATATAAAGACGCAATCCTGAAAGGAAAGCAGAAAGGAGCGAACGGGAGCTAAAATGGACGGATTTAGATCAAAGCATATTCATTTGTTAGAAAATCCCAGTTTGGAAGTTAAAGTTCAGACCTAAACTCAATATCTGTGACAAGACTTTGAAATATTTGTTCTGACACTGTTCAGAAAATCTGAGCAGTGACAACTGTGCAAAGAAGGCAAAACTTATTAGCTGTATAATTGCATAAAAAAGGGGTTCTACAAAGTGAACACAAATGAAGACCCATTTACGATTTCCATGTATTAATAATATATTATTTTTTTATGCTTTTTTGGGGTCTATCACATAAAATGCCAATAAAGTACATCAAAGGTTTTGGCTGTAATGTGAAAAAAATGAACAAATACAAAAGGTGTAAATACGTTTGTAAGCACTGTACCATCAAGCTCAATCAAGTCAGTAAATAGAGTCTTGGTCTTAAAAAAAAACACCCAACCAAGTCTTGGGCCATAGTTTCTTATGGTCACAAAATTTCTACTTTGAGTCACAGTCATTCATATGCACCAAAGTGTTGTGGCGTGAGTCCACTGGCAACGTGTTAATCCAATGCTAAATTGCTGTGGGACTGAGTGGCTGCATAACAGAGCAGGTCGTTCCTCTTTGTCTCTTTCTGTTTGCCCGTGTTAAACTCCCTCCCCTGCCCTCATCCATCCTTTCATCCAGTCTACAGCTTTGTCCATCTATCAATCTGCACACTTTGTCAGAGCCCACTCCATCCTGAAATAACACAGGAGAGAAAGCTAGGCAAAGAGAGAGAATAATAAAGCACAAGAGAGCTTCAGCTGGGACAGAAAAGAAGACGGACACAAGTGGCCCAGCCTATGATCCTCATCGCCAGGGAGCTTTTCACCTCCCATCTGCATCAGAGCTGATCTGCTGACAGAAGCCCTGATGCGCGTCGCCTTCTATTGCACAGGCTAGCAGAAACACTAATGTCCTGCTCCACCCTACCTAGACCACTCACCTCAAACAGGCAGCTAGCAAAAAAACTGCTTGGAGAAGGCTAGTATGGCTAAATGGATGACAGGAGCGAGAAAGCTAAATCTGAGAAAGATAGCCAGCGTGATAAGTAACAGAAGCATTAGCAAAATTTTGGAAACAAGTTAGAGAAAAACTAACAGCAGTTCGACTTTAAAAAGAAAAAAAAAAACTGGTCAGAGTTCTCTTTGCTGAGAAGGAAAATGGCTTGTGGTCTGTGTTTTTTTTTTACCACTGTGAATCAATAGAAATCATGGGGAGAAAATGTCTCCTCAATTAAGCCTTGATCAGCTGCATGTCAGTGGTAGTTTGGAGGCGGAGCAGAGTTGAAGGGCCCCATTGACCCAAGCTCTCACTCTAAGTGAGATACAAATAAGTAGGGATTTTTTTTTTCCTTTTACACACATTTACTGCCAGCACAAATAGAGCAGCTCAGGAGAACAGAGTACCAACAAATAAGTAGGAATTAGCATGTTTACGTTTTTGTTATCAAAAGACATTTTAGATGCTCATTATAAGGTGGATTACAATTGTTTAATGCTGTACACTTAGTAGGGTTTTTTTTTCTAAAGTAGAATGAATATACATGCCTGATAACTCTAGAAAATGCAGCTTGTTTAGTATATTTCTTTAGAAATCATGTATATTTCAGGGTTGTGAAAGCAAGGTATTGTTACAGAAAATGTTGTTTAAGGAAAAAATAATGTACTGGTGGTAGTTATAGGGCCCAGTGGCACTGGTGCATGGCAGCCTTGCTTCTATCAGAGTGCTGCAGGGTAGCTGTGGCTACAATCAAGTAGCTTACCACCATCTGTGTGAGAATGCATGTGTGTGTAAATGGATGAATAGCTGAATGAAGTGTAAAGCACTTTGAGGTCCCTGTGACTTGATAATACGCTATAAGAGTCCAGGCCATGTATCATTTTAACGTTAAGATGGATAAGTAACTCACTCTACTCACATCTGAGGCAATGTAAACAGAGTACACCAAATAATTTTCTTCAAACTTTACTCCACCTTCAAACTTAAGGAGGTAAAGAGCGAGGAAGCTTTGAGCAACATGGCAAAATGGCAGAAATAATAAAGAACCAAAGCATGTCCTTAAAAGAAGCATTCTAAAGTCCAAACTGAATATTTACAAAACATTTGTCTTTTACTCTATTTGCTCCTTCACTGCCCATAAGCAAGTTTTTGAAAACAGTTTTCAAAGCAGAAATTTTCTGTGGATTGTAAATCTGGAGATTTTTTTTAAGTGATAACAAAATAACCATTCTCTTTCTGTCCTAGAAACCACAACAACAGTAAAGTGGTTGTTATACTTTCCTCTCACACCTTTCTTCAGTTGTCATGACTCGCTTTCCATTTAACTTCAAAATGTCAGGCAACATGCAATAACTGGCGAACTTTGTGCTTGGGTGCAGGCTGTGCCATTAATCGGCTCACTACAATAAATACGCGTGATTATCTGTCTTTCCTCTATTCATGGTCATCTTTGCTGACACCTCTCCCAGTACAACTTGATAATAGTAGATAATAGGCCTCAACAAATAAGTCCTGTTTTCTAAGTCAGGTCTGTTACAGATGATCTGTGCCTGGAGAGTCCTGTTACAGCAGGAAAATGAAAATGTGCATCGACAAAGAGGAGCAGGACAAGCACCTTTAAGGCAGGCAAGACAATCTATTACGACAGAGTTTTTTTCAACATCTTGATTTTCACCAGTTTATCAGGTCCACAAATAACCTCACAAGGGAGGCATTTCTGATGGAATGTGATTGGATTACACAGAGACCTAACCATGTGTGATTGGTTTAGCTGAAAAATATTAAATTCATATCTAAATGGACCAGAGGTCGATAATATGTCTTATGCTCTGGAAAACAGGGAAAAAGATTGTTGGGGTGGGGGTATGAAATTAGAGGATTTGATATTTCATCACTCATTTCATACTTTAGTGCAGCGTGGACACTGACACTAATGCACTGGAAGGATATGGTGCTGACAGCACACAAACATATTCATGTCCAATCACATCTGGCTCAAAAATCCTTCCAAACTAAAAATAATCTATTCCTAAAAGTTGAAGCAGAGGTGGGTGTGTTCTGCTGAACTTATCGTCAGCAGTTCTGAAAAGAAAAAAAAAAAAATAGTCATGACCAAAAGGATCCAAAATCGCAATAAAACTTTAAGAAGGTGGAAAAGGTTTTAGAGATCCTCTGTGTAGTGTCTAATGTGCAGGCCACACCATTAAAAACAGGAAGAAAAAACATAAATAAATTGATTTTTTTTGTTGCTGTTGTGTAGAGGAAATATGGGGGGAAAAAATGCTCAGAAGTAATGAAAGATTGTTTATGTATTCTGGCATGAAATGGGGCAGTGTTGTGAGGGCGACAGGCGCGAGGAGACAGATGGACGGGACTGACAGCCCCGTATTCATCCTGCACGCCCCAGCGGCCGGACTGCTACTGGCGCTCGACAGAGCAATAAATCACCAGCTCTCCACTCTGTACCTACAGCTTATTACATCCAAGATGACAAATAAATAATAATCCCTGTCATGCCAGCCTTTGCTCAAGAATTGAGCCAGAAACCTTTTGCTCATCACTCCTGATCTTAAGTGAAAACACTAGAACAAGGGAATTGAAGGCCATGCTTTACTGAGCTTATGAAAGTTGGAGTAAAAGAGAGAGGTGAAATAAGGGAAAGCGAGACAAAAATGAAGGGAGAGAGAAAGCCCGGCATGGAGACTGATGTGACTGCTACAAAGCCCTTCTGAGTGTGAAAGGAAATGATCCAGCACAGAAAGGAAGAAAGAGTGGAAGTGAAAAAAGCGGGGCAGATGAGAATTGCCCTTGTGCTCTGAAGGATGAGTGTTGCTCAGTCAGTTGAATGGGACTCTGGAGAATAGAACAAATCAAAAGCCTTCATCGCTAAACAGGATCGGGGAAGTGGCAGCAAATTTGCAATCCAATGCTTTGACTACTGGCTACTACAGCAAGTGGTGTAAATACGATGAGAGCAAAAGTGAAAAGAACATGTCAACAGAAAAGAAAATAAACAATGGAGCGTTAATCTATAAGCGTTAATGTAAGAGTATTTTTTTTTCCAACTGAGTCAAATAAGAAGAGCCGGTAAATGATGAAGACTGTCTGTATGATTTAAATTTGTTTTTTATATGGAAAGAGCTTATTTAATGTGTTTTGTCTGATTTATTATTCATTCTTTCTGAAATTAACACACCGAGCCGCACCTTCATTTACGTGCTTTTGCCCAGGTCACTTTAAACTGTGCTCAGGTCTAATCCAAGTAACTCTTATTCCCACAAGTGGCACCCCTGAATTTACAAAACATAAGTAAATGATTACAGTCAAGTAATAATTTAAAGTTGCAAGAAATTCTACAATTAACTAAATTTGAATACTGACTGTTAATGTGTCAAACTATGAATGTGAATCTGCTTTTTGTTCAATAGAGTGATTACATATTTAAAAAAAGATGAATGTGAAAGCAGTCTGAAGAATGAAAGAGTTGTAGAATCTACTTTGTAGTTTTCCTGTTATCTCACATCTACTTCTGATTGGTTGGTCAGTCCCCACATGATGTTCATTTATAGCTTTTGGAAAGAAATAAAACAGTTGGTCAGACATTTACTAACATTGGAAATCAGAATCTGCTAAAAAAGAAAAAAATAATACCTTAGATTCCCTTTGTTCGTCTACTACCCTTTCTAAGAGTACAAACCTAATCTCTTAAACAAGCCATAATATACTTAGTGCAGCTCCACTGTAAAAATTAAAAGTCCTCAATTACAGCGAATGAAAAATCAACAGGGTGTAGTAAATCAAACACGTCACTTTTGCCAGCTCACTCTGCCTGGATACTGCATTGGCCTTAATGTTTGTTTGTGCGCAGGTGTGTGCGTGTTGCTGTACAAAGGAAATACGGGCCTCTGATTAAAGAGTGCACTGTCATAAAGGTTACTGAATTGCAAATAGTCCTCTCAATCTTGCCTGTAATGGTGACTGGTTCTAGGAAAGGGAGAGACAGAGCAAGTGTGTGTGGGTGTGTGTGTATAAAAGAGCCCGACAGTGGGAAAAGAGAGAGGTGCTGCCATGTTAGGAATACAAACAGGGTGGCTGAGCCAGTCCCCAGTCTCAGACTAAGTCCCAGCCCCTTCACAACCGCCACAAGAGACATTAATCACTAGATCACCAAGGCATGCTTAATTGCGAGTTGTATATCATGGTGAACAGAGTGGCTAAAGGGGGAAGGAAACTCATTATTTCGGTTTGCTGGATGCAGAGCTGGGTGCGCCTCATCTGGACTCTACCACCTCTTTCCCTCTCTGTCATGGTACACCTGGGACCAGGCTCAACGTGACAAGGAAAAATGGACTATGCAGTCACCTCCTAATTAATATAGCTCTGCCACCACTGTTGTACTACTAAACACATTCACAAGTGATCATAAACCCACTTAGACAATCACGCATGCAGATCAGCCTTGGCTACAGGTTAAACACGACTGATGCATGGAAAATTGTCTATCAGCTCCATACATTCAAGATATTTGGTTATCGCTTGTGATTCTGCAGGTCTAATAGCGGTAACTATAAAATGCCTCATTTTGAGCTAGTATGCTTTGCACAGTCATTTGGCCAATACTGTAATCAAGGTCAAAAATGCTTCAGAGGGACACTTTTAGAACCAAAAGAAAAATGAAACCAGCCCCCAATGGCCTCTTTTGTTTAGATTCTTGAAGTGCTTCTGTAGGCAGTATGCTAATGAGCAAGACTTGATGAATGACTTGTAATATTTCCCAGACATTTTGCTTTTCCTCAGAAGTTTGCCAATCTGATGCAGCAAGAAGATAATAAGGCACACTCTGTCATTATATCAATTTTTGTTGCCCAGATATTTCCAGCGATGTTAGCAATGACGAGCAAAAAGCAAATGAACCAAGGGCATAGTCTGGCACCATTGATCAAACACTGTCATTTGGTCAGGGAGGCAACACAGAGAGAGGGACACACACAAAACACGGCATGTAATATTCTGTCTTTACAAGCACACACGTGAATGAATGCACAAAAATAATTACATAAATCTCCCACATATCATATTACAGTGAAAAACAAACACAGAAGGAAGGAAATATATATATAAAAAAAATCACTGTTTAAAATAAGCGCAATTTAGATATTCATAGAAATACAAATTGCATGTTTTTAACTAACAAAATGCACAGTTTGACACTTAATGACTTAAAAAGACATTCAGATGTTGCAGATTTAACAAAGAATCAAAACACCAGCTAATTAATTACTACTGCAAAAACATTTGGTTCATTCAGTGACGCGTTCTTTTTATTGTAATTAAACTGGCTTTTAATTTAATATGATAAACATTTATGTAACATTCCAAGTGAAATAACCATGTTTATTAACACAAAATATTCAAAAAGGATGTAAAGAGGCATGTAGAAAATCCTGAGTAATTACGCTCAGATTTGGATAAACATATTAGCTCATAGTTTGAAAAAAAAATCTATGACTGTCATGTTCCAATATATGAAGTTTACTTCTTTAAATGCAACATCAATTTGCTTAAGCAAGAGTAGCAACAGTTCATACATTTACTGAATTGTTTTTTATTTTTACAGATTATCTCATCTTATTATACCATAGTGTCACAACATAGCGACAGTTTCAACAAATATGTTAAAAAATATGTGTTTTTCTAAAAGTCACATACCGCAGCTTTTAAGACAGTCAAAATAATTAAGACATTTTATATTGCCTTTAGCATCCTATATTAGCATCGGTAGGTTTTTAATTTAACACCAATTTTGATAAAGACTGCCAACATTTCATAATCTAGCACATTAAAAAAAAGACAGAGGCTGAAATTTCAAAATGATAAACAGACCAATTTGGTTGCAATCTTTTAACCTTCTAGTTATCTGCTGTAAAAAGCTAAAGGTTAGTTTTCCCCAATGCCAAATCAACAAAATGTACCAAAGACAAGTGTTGATTGGCAGGCAACACCTTTTTGATTTCAATTTAAACACTTCATTGGCATTGAAAATAGCTGACTTTCAGTCCTGTTTCCTCAGTAACTACACCCAAGAGTGTTGTGGTAGTGCAACCTGGTAGCACTAATGCATGATATCTTCACTGTACAGAAAAAAATGATGTTTGTGTTTGAGAGGACCTGACCAATGGTTAGGGCAGGTCAAACTAAAACCGGTCAGATTCCAATTCCCTGCCAATAGTTCCATGTATTGCTGGTTTTGACCCCATATTCTTTGTTTCTAAGCTTGCAGTAAAGCAACTATCAAATGCAACAATTCAAACCTGAAACAATTGCTGAAAAGATTTAATTATGCTCCTATTATTGTTAGCTTACCAAAAAAAGAATTATACTTGTATAACTTATGGCCATATGGGTTATAGCTGCCACAAGAAATGGTCAGAAAACTTTACACCCCCTCCCCCCCACCCCCATTTGCCTTAGGTTATTTGCTCAAGACTTCCTGACATCAAGAGCTTTGGCCACTCCTCAAATTTAGCTGTTTGCTCCCAAGTTGTAAAAACTGCAAGACCTAATAGCCAGGAGGACCATTCGTGGATAGATAAAAAGGTCAAACAACCACTTCACAGTTAGTCAAAAGGTGATGGTAGGATTCCGTGAAGAGGCTGAAAACGTAAGAGCAGAATGCCTGCCTGCAAAGTAGTCACAGAGAGGTCAAAGTGCGGAGAGAGTTCATGGAGCCAACCAGGGGTATCAAGGGGAGGAGTGAAACAACAAAGGAAGAACAACAAAGAATGCAATAACCAACATGCAGGGGTTTCCTTCACCTTAGATTTCCTCCAATTAAGGATGCTGGGATGGGAGGTGGAAGGGATGAGCTTAAAACAAATGAGGTGGAAGTTGTTGCCCCCCTCAACATCACACAAGCTCTTTGATCTGCAAGTTCCTTGGAATACAATGTCAATTGCTGATAACATGTTACCAAAACAATGTCAAAACTGCTCCATTTCAGATTAAAAAAAACTAGCATCTTTCCAAGCAATCCGTTATGTCAAATCTACATTGCCAAAACTTAAACACTTTCAATTTTCCTTTTAAAGGGATTCACAATTAGTTGCATTGATGAACTTTTTTGTGAGAAACATATATTTCAGATCCAAAAACAGCAAAAATACTCAAAGCTACTTAGTTTTTTATAAATTTCAATAAGATATTGTCACAAAGAGATTGCAATGATGTCTACGCTGAGATGCACTCTAGGTAGATGACGTACACTTTGTCCTATAGCGTTAGCTCCATCCAGCTAGAACAGTAATTTTTTGTGCACGAAGAATCGTTAAAACTTTTCAATTTGAACTAGAAGGCAATGCAGAAATGGGGGAATGAAAATGAGGAAGAACAAACAGATGAAGAGGAGAGATTTGAACAAAAAACTGGTGGTGGTGTTTCTGCTGCTTGCTGATTCCAATTTGACAATATGCTGCAGAGAGTTCCAGTTTCTAACTCATACCGTCACGGTAAGCATATGGATCGAAACGTTTTCTCAGCCACATTAGAATGGTATGTTACAAAGTTGTAAAGATGCTTCATTGTCACTTTAAATATCAATCCATTAACTTCCAATTTGCACTGTCTTCTGCTAGTAGTGTTAGATCTTGCTAAAAGTGTTGGCTCCACCCGATATAGAAAACAGTAAATCAAAAGTCACTTGTTTGTTTCAACAGATATCTCAGCTCCCCTCACAACCCTGCAAGTGTATATGATGGATATATGAATAAATGCATCTGCCATGCAATAATATTGCAAATCTACTTCAAAGAGGCAAATGTCACTGAAAATCTGCATTAAAATCTCAAAATGAAAAGTGACATTAAATTGATTTAGTTGAGAACAATTCCCTTCAGGTCATTTGCACAGATTTACTTCCCAATTTTAAGAAATAAATCTTACAGATTACTATTTAACTTTATTTTAAAGAAGACATTCACACAGAAAAGCTATATTCCTGGGAACTGTGCCCAGCAGTGAGAATACCACTTTCAACATGTTATTAAATGAAATGCATCAACAGAAACGGCACAATGGCCAATTGACAGAGTTCCAAGATGCCATAAATCCTTCATTACCAAACAAAACCTGCCACACACTGCGGTGTTTGCAAGACAAGACATACATTCCTCGCAAGTTGGCCAGGCCTATTTTGCTAACACAAGCAAACATCAGGTAACTAAAAGTGGGGGTAAACATCATTCTGCAAAACATCGGAGCTGTCACTCATGGGGAAGATTGTCCCCTCTGATTAGAAAGAAAGTAATACTGGCTTAGCAGAACTAATATTTGCATGGCAGCTGTAAATCACTCACACTTTGTTTAACCACGTTAGTCCCTTAGAAATAATAGAAAAAGTAATGCAACTCTGCCTGCCAAGTGCCATGGCTGTCCTGAAAAGGGTACCACAAATCTATTGTAATGGGCACAGACACTGCAGTAAATTAATCAGACATCCTAAAAAATTCTGCATAATTCAGAAATATCCAATTTATTTTTTGTTTTGCCATGATTTTTGCCATTAGTGTTACTTTACATGATTCTGTGACTTTTAGATTTTCAAACTGCTTTTATAGAATATGAAAAAAATAAATACATAAATAAGTGCATCAATAAATAAGCAAACAAATAAATAAACAAAACAAAACAGAAATTCACAACTGTATACCTGCTGCTTAAGTCGCCTGAGCTGTTGTGAAGCTGAACTTCTATTACAAGACGCTCACAAACTTTGGCAGGCAGTAAATCAGTCAAGAGTAAATGCCTTCTTTTATCAGATCATAAAATCTGCTTGTAGGCATTTAATTTTCCCCCCTCTTGCTTTAACGGGAAAGCAGGCAGCCTAGAGAAACCATGTCTTGTTTTTTTTTTATAGAGGTTACAGGAAAAAAGCAACCGCGTGTAAACAGGGGTAGAGTCGAGCACTCCTTCGTGCATCTGATTTTTGCCTGCGAGCAACAATAATGTAGGGAGCTGCCTCTCTTGTGAAAGCAGGTATGAGTGTTGTACATATTTTATGTGACAGATGAATGAGGAGAGATTGAAGAGCATTGTTTGTTTTCTGACAGTTACTGAACTAATGCTTCAAGGCAATATCTATGCTGCCATCAAGACGCTTCTCTGGAAACTTCAGATATAAAATTAAGTTTGCAGAATTGTTAGCCTGTGATTCGCATCCATTTAAAAAAAAAATTATAATAAAGGCAATTCCCATCTTGCAAATTGTCACAAAGCAAAAAGCTGTTAATGCTGTACCGTCAGTGGCCTTGAGGGGCAGTCTGTTCTTACTGCACAGTTACTAAAGGTCATTCTCCATTTTAGCTTGGCAGAAAAGTAAGACTTATCTTTTTCTTAAACCCCTGGTCCCAATAGCAGCTCTTATAAACACTTTCCACTGTGCTCTCCGTTACACTATGTGAGGTCAGAAGTTCAGAGTCCAGGTTTTAACAGTTAAGGCAGAGCAGTGAACTTGTGACCTTTTGGGGCAAGTAGGAAGGGGGAGAAAGAACTAAAGTGAAGAAAAGACAAGGAGGGGGTCATCTTTCTTCAATGCAGAGTGACTGGATTTACAGCTGCATGTTGACTGCCTTGCAAGCACAGCAGAAAACACCTGATAGCATCTCCTTGGGGGAGGAACCACCCGACCTCTTTGTTGTCTCACTAACAGTCACCCTGGTACCATAAATCATGTTAATTACTTGACTGATGGAATAAATCTTTTTTTTTTTTTTAAAGTCAGTATTTCAGGCTTCGAACAAGAGGTTCCTGCACTGCATTTGTGCTTGCTATGCGTTATCTGTCATCTTGAAGTCACTGTGTAATCTGTCCATTCGTTGTTGCTCAAGCAAGGATTTTTGAAGATGAGGATTGGCTGAGGGAGGGCTGGGTGTTTGTGACACACACACATCTCCCAGTGATCCATCTTCCTATGGGTGGTCTCCCAGGGTGCATTTTCGAAAACAAAGCTAATGTGAAACTCATGATCAGCAGGTTTATAAATTGAAATGCAAATTGTCTTTAAATCAAAGATCCAAACAAGACAAGATCACAAAGACTATATTTTACTTGCATTTTGATGCAGCAGAGTGTATCAAAATATGTTTCCAAATGGACTCCAAGTTAATGACAACTCAAGTGGACTGCACATAAAAGGAAATCTAAACAAATTAGTCCATGAGTTAGGTTATGAGTAACAAAGTGAAATAATAGAGGGAGCAAGTATTGAGTACATGATTAAAATTAGCTGCAAAAGCAATGAAAGTCAAGGCCTTTGTTTAAAACAATAAGCCCAAAGCTTTGCAAACTAATATCAACAAGTTCAAACCTACTTGATAATCTATGAAAAGGTTTTGCAATACCCATGAGACACCTTTTCTCATGCGATGCTTTGTGTTAAAGATGAAGCATTGCATATTGGGCAAAAGCTCTCAAAATTACTTTGCTAGTGACGTTTCACACTGGCAGCAGAACATTTGGATATACCATTAAAATGATGGTATAACAGAGTCTGGTTTGATGAGACCAAGCTGCTGCTAGAAATATAACTAACACGACGAGTACATCCATGGTTAACATTTAAAACCTCAACAGTGCACGCCTCCAGGAAACAACTGTTTGGATTCATTTGCTTTTTCCAAGATAATGTATCCAAGATAAAGCAATTGGTTTATACAAGATAAAGTAACTGAATGTTATCTGTTTAGCCATTTTTCTCTCTTAGCTAAAGTTACTAAAAGACTTACTGTTGCCATTAACTCTTTCACAAAAAAACGAGTCCTCCTTGGCCAGGACTTCTGTGCTTTGTGTCAACTCCGTCTTCACAGCCAGTCAGTCACATCAGATGGCTGCTTAAACTGAGTTTAATAAGTAGGATCCAATGTATGTGATTGACTTTGAATCTGTACATATGATTGGTCAGAATTTGGTACTTTTCTTAGTATCAGTAGTATCTGTTTTGTAAAGTGCCTTAAGAGGCACAAATAAGGACATTTATTTACAACCCGTGGCATGTAAATAAACTAAATTGAACTGCATTTAATTGATATGAATCTCTGGATTACTTCAGCTGGTATCAAACTTCACCTCCATTTGACCACTGAGACTAACTTACTGAGAAAAAATAAGTTGATTAGTTATTTTCCATAGTGCCAAGTATTCACACATATTGGTGCATAAAACATTTGTTTTAAAACCATTTCTTAAAAAAAAAATCTTGTTTAATTTTTCTATGCTCCCAGATTGCATTTAGCTGCATCTATCTAACTTTAAGCCAAGAAAAGGCTTGCCAAAGACATGAAAGGTCACTCACACACAAAAACAGTCTCTCTAAGAGTGCACTCATAGGCTTTTGGGTAATTACAGTTCTTTCACTTGAGTGTTTTGTGTTTCGCTTTGCTTGTTCTGTCTCAAAAGCTAACAACCACTCATTATTCACGGTTTGAGTTGGGCTTTTTTTTTCCCCTTCAGAAGGGCAAATTACACACAAGAGTGACAGCTCTCAGAGAAAGAGAGGACCAACAGCCTCTCTATGCTCTGGTAAGTGTATTCTTAAATCAAAGGGGCAGGGACAGTGACTTCGGCCTTGCAGTCTGTTGACTTTGTAGCAAGGGCAGCAAAGAAGCAACAGCATGGATATACTGTACTCTTAAAAGCCCATTCCAAACCGAACTGCATTCCATAACGGCTATAAAGTCTCTATGCAATTTTGAGGTACTTCTCGAGTATCTTAGCATCTTAAAGGCTGCAGAGTCTATCCACTGTAGCCTCCAGTTAAACCCCACATAAGGCACTCCCTATTCAAAGATAGACTTAATTTGTGTGTGTGTGTGCGTGTGCGTGAGACTACGAGCCCTGTAGACTCCAACTCAAGCCATAAAAAGAGGGCAGCAAAGACAACCTTATCTAACACAAAAATGTTCCTACGCGTCCACATCCTACCACAGACAAACACAGACACCAATATACCTCCATTCCTAGTTTGGGCAACATTTTGCCTTTGGAAAGATTTATGATGGCAAACAGAAGGTAATGAAACCCAGGGAGATATTTACTGTCAGTGTCAGAGCTTATTATCCCAGGGAGGAAAATGGGGTCAACTGAAAATTCTTGCTGAAAACTTGGTGTCTACTGCCTGAAAGAAAGAAAAAAAAAAAAAGGAAAACAGTCTCTCTTCTGTGTCACCAGACCTCTAAGATCTTAAACAGAGAGATCAGTGTAGATGGATGCCACATCAATAAGGCAGGAAATGAATGGGCAATTCACTTCAAATGTCTGATGCTTTGATTATTGTTCTACAACGTTTTGCACATGGTGCTATGCTTAATCATTTAGTGATGGCCCATAACTTTCAAAGTTTAGCTGTTGGGGCAACTGCATTTAGGGCATGTAAAGTATGCACAAGACAGCCACGTGAATACAGAGTTGTTTACACATTTTATGGAGAAAGAGACTTGTGAACTACACATGCCACTTTTTGTAACACTTTGTATTGGCAGAACTGAATGCCATACGTGTCCAGTTATGCACAATTCAAATATATATCACTTCACCATCTCAGCATATTTCCATTTTGAATTTGTGAACTTAACTATTATGTACCAGTTCATATCTTTTTATAATTACGGTTGTTACATTTGGGGAGAAATAATTATAAAAAGGCTAAAATAGACTTATTTAATTGCTTTTTTATATATTACAACCTATTTCCATTAATGGGGCGGAGGTCCAAATTCCATTTCATGTCAGTCAGTCAGTCTTATACAATTTGAGAATTGGACTTTATTTACTTAATTTATCTTGCAAAATGTAGCTGTAAATAAAAACAAACCTAGCTGTTTTTTCAACTCAACACCCTAATAACTTTTCTAATTATTTAATGCTTTCACTGACCTCCACGCCTGGGTTTAACATGACTTGATCATAGCAAATATGGAAAATATAGTGTTGCTGCATCAGGAGTGTGAAGGTGCCTTCTCCAACACACCTGAATCAAATTACTGAGTCTTGTCCCACCCTCTGCATAGCTGAATGACAATTGAAGTGTGCTGAAGAAGGGGTGCATCTAAAAGTTGCAAAGTAGTTTCTGTTTCAGTTTAGTTTTGTTGCTTAAATAACATCACAAAACAGGCAAATTAAAGTTATGTTAATGTCTATCTGCAAATGTGTGTAAAGAGACCTAACTATCCATCTTGGATTTTATTACCAGGCTTTAATAAATTTATGCAATTGCATATGAATCAGTTAAGAGAAATGACAATACCAAGCTTGAAGAGCATAGGTTAATATTGATGACAAACAATGCTGTTAAACAGAGTTAACTACAAAAACATGGAACAGTTAATATGAAACCCAACTATGTATTTTCTAACCAACAAAGAATAATCTATACTTCTGTTATGGTGTCAGTTTGCAAAAGATGCTTCTATCTCCCACTTTATTACTCTTACCATTTTCACATACAAGGATAAGTGTGATAATGCAAGCCAATACCAAAGCATTGATCCTTTGCTGCTTAAGAAAGCTTTGCTAATACAACCACACAAAAAATGTATGTGTCTTTAAACCAAGCTTTTTCTAGAGGGATAATTAATACATCCAGCAAAACATAAACACACAGACAAGGACTGGATGTCTTTATAGTTTTATGGATAAAATGTTTGCCAACTTCAATTTTTAAGAGAGAATCATAAAGATTTAACAGTAACACCTGATAAGTTTGATACATTCCTGTTCACATGACTCCACTAAGCAAGAGCACATTAGCACGGTCAATTGTTCTTCCCCTGAGACATTTCAAAAATAGTGGCTAGCATTATTCATGTCTAACGGCAGACAATGCACATCATTCAGAGAGTTCAATGTTCTGTGCATTTGCATAAGCATTATTTAAGTCCCTTACTTAATCATCCACCTGGAAATCAGGGACTGAGTGGCAAAAAACAGATGAAAGATCTCAGTGGGAACTCCACATCTTCAGAGGAGACATAATTCAAGACTGTGTTCCATTGTAAAACTAAATAAATTAGATTATTGTGCTAAAAAACAGAGAGAGAGAGAGAGAGAGAGAGAGAGAAAAGCCCAAGAAGAAGAATCAGTGAAGGGACATAATACACAGTATTATAACAGCAAAAATTTCAACTGACCCAAGTTCAATGAGGAAACTCATGAATATCAAACAGCACTTTCAAAACTTGCATCCCCAATTCTGCAGTATCATTTCCTCTGGGGAACAAACTTAAATAGCTCACACTGGTTGAGATCCATTATCCATCACAGCATCCCCATTCATCTCAAATGCATAATTTCTATGGGTGATGTGTTGCAGTTCCCAATGCATCAACATTATTTATGGTTTGACATTATAAAAGTAAGTGCATAATTTATGGACTTAAATTAATGCACTACCTTCCGCGTGCTGCCTGTTTTGCAGAGATTCAAAGCCAGATTGCCGCATGCCAAAACTATGGAGCAATCCCATTTACAGCCGAGAGCCCACAGCAGCCTTGATTTATGGCAGTAAATTAAAAAGAATGAAAAATTTATGACAGCAATTTGTGGGCAGTCATAAAACTATTATAGAACTTTGAAGTGGCATTTTGTCCTTTTGCATGTAAGTGAAGCAAGATGACCTGGTGTTACAGAAATATCGTAACTCCTTACTGGAAATGATCACCATATGTGCTAGCAACGTCTACAAACATAGCGAAGGTAAAAAAGATAAAACGTTAATAAACCTAGTTAAACTTTCCTTTTTTCTTAAGATCATTTCACCCGTACATGCCTGCTGACCATGTTTTCAACTTCTCTTTTGCTTGAAATTGAAGCTCCAGCTGGCATTCTGACTGGATGCCAAGCCATGATTGAATGAAAGTCCATCCTTGACTGACAAATGATATATTAAGCTTTCAGTCAGCAGGGTGAGGGAGGCCAGGCATGTCAGTTACCTGCAACAGCAGAAACTCCACTTGTCAATCTGCCATTGGCAGGGCTAAACCAGATCTGAAATGTTAAAAGCCCAACACACCGTACTTTTTCACTTAGACATCTCTCCTGTGTTATCGCTGTGAATCCGCATGTGCTATGAATGCAAGGGTATCAAATTTATATGACAAATACTTTTAGTTGGACCTGCGGCGGTTGGTTTAATGTAGGGAAACGGAGAACATCCACGTCGCAGGTGATCTAAATATAAATGGTAAAGTAGCCTTTATGAGGAAGAATACTTTATTAGGGATTATGTCATGTAATGTCCAATATTGGCAAATTACATCAGTTTAAATGGCAACGTGCAAGCTATCTTTGGGCGCTAATAAAGATCTGAGCATGCATGTGATGCAGGTCTGTGGGCAGTGTCGGGCAGCTCTGAGTGCCCCTCTCCTTGACACTGCTGGTGTTGATTATGGATGATTAATGGGGTATAAGAAGAGAGAAAGAAAGGTCAACTCCTGGGTTCTAGAGGGAGCAGCTACATTGGGAGTAATTAAGACACTTGTGTAACCATGATTAATACACACACACACAGAAATGCCGCTGCGACCAATAAATAAGGCAATTGAACGGTTAAGCTACACACATTAAATTGTTTTTGAGTGAGTTCAACGCTACATAGCAGCAGCTGTATTTAATTCAGATGATTGTGTCACAGCTTACCTTTTTTGATGAAATCACCATTGTTTGATGTCCAACAACGTGGGCAGACATGGAAAAGAAAAACATGCATTTAGTATTAGGATACTTCATGGAATGTTCTATGCGGTTTGAAGATCTTCATGTTATGTCGGCATCTTAATCACTGCTGACATATGAAAGGGAAAACAAGCTGACCCATGTTGACTCATTGCCACAGAAAATGCATCAACATCAGTATGTTCTCACACCACTCTCGACCAAGAGGGAATACGTCAGCACATCTTAGTGCCAGCTTTTACTTGTATTACACTAGTCTTCACGTAGTTTATAGCATGTACAACAGGCAACACATCAGGTCCAGCCACAGTAAAATGCTTTTTTAAAATGTGTTTACAGTTCAGGCTTTAATGAGAAAAACTGCCCAGACCTCTCTCTTACTGTGGTCTTTTACCTCGTGACAGGCCTCTAAAAAAGGATTAACTTTATGACTTTGGATAGTTTGGGTAACAGGTGTCAGTTCACCCAAGCAAGCAATTCATTCTGGTGATCTGATGGCCTGATGTTTGTTCTGCAAGTACCCAACCTGTAGAGCATAGAGAAAGAACATGCGGATGTTCAGGTAGTCATGCTACATCTGATAACATGACTTCATTCAGATGATTTTTACCTCAATGGTCAGTAGGACATTGAAAAACTTATTAATTTGTTCCAATACATGTAAGCCCCCTGCTAAACATTTCCTTTATAGGCTGGCAGAAAAGGTCTTTGAGCTTTTAACCCTAATTGGATTTCGAAACAATGACAACTTCTTTATAAATCAGAAACTTGACAAAGAGATCTATATTCTACAGAGCAAACTAAAGAAATTGTTGTTTTTGTAATGCTAGTTGGTTACGTTAATTATATCAATCTAAAAAAAAAAACAAGCCAGTTTAGCATGACAGATCTGTATAAATTTAGTCTATTCTGTTATTTTAGCTAAACTGATATTCAAAACAAATGCTATCTCATGACAAGATTAAGATTATTAAGGTTCCAGTCAATAAGTGTTGCACCTTATCACAAATTGTAAATAAAAAAAAATCTAATATATCAAAAGCTGTTTTTATATTTGTGTGATTAGTCAGTGCCAATCACTTATAAAACCTGTTGAAAACACTTAAAAATAATCATGTTCTTTGCTTTGTTTCACTAAAACAGTAAACACTGATCCCACTACCTCTACAAATGAACAACTAATGACTATTTGGTCTGAAATATCAGTACGGACACATTCAAATTCAAGCATCAAGAGCAGAACTCAAACATCCTGAATTTCCACTTTAAACATAGTCATAGCACAGCAGAAGTGATCTCATTCAGAAGAACACACAGCTGTCCTATTCCAATACTTGTTTAGACAGAAGGCCTCGTGTCACCTTAATTGTGAGTGAGTCCAAACATCAGGCAAACAGTATGCTGCATGGTTTCATGCGTCAGCCAACAGAAGACTACTAGGGCTGACAGTCACCAAGCAATTCCCTGTGCTAGCACAGTCTCTACCAGCAGCTCTCTGAAGAGATAGCACCACGTAAGACAAAGGGATGGCTTCCATATGGCCATGAATCACAATCTTCAAAAAGCAAAAGAATGGAACCGTGAAGAAAATCTTCATGACAGTGCCAAGAAGCAAGTGGCATGTTACCGGGATCCCAGCCAATAAACCAAAAAAAAAAAAAAAAAAAAACAGCTACAGAAGCAAATTTTACACATAAAATTAGCAAATTTTAAAAGTATTTTTCAAATAAAATAATATTTTGATTGTTTTATTGTTGTGTAAAACATATACAAGCTAAATATAAACACAAGCTTTATGAAACAATTCATGACCTCTTTTTTTTCTATTATATTGGACTAAACTTGTTCTGGTTTGGGTCAGTTTTGGTTATCAAAATTATTCATATTAGCTAAATGGCAGACACATTACAGAGAGATAATTAATTTTTATAAACCAGAAGTTTACATACAATGTTTACAAGCATTGTCTTTAAGCTTTATGAATTGAGTTTAAAGAGTTTTGGTATCTTTCTACAAGTTTCTTATGATAAATTGCTAGAAATGTGCTCTAATCTTCCTGACTGACCTGGTGAAACTGAGTGAGATTTGTAGGCTGCCTTGCGTACGAGCTACTTTTCAGCTTGTCACAATATTTTTCTTTAAATTATGACTTTTGCTAGCTTCTCCAATATATTGACTCGGTTGCCCTAGCTTTAACTTATCGCTCGTGATGTTACTTCAATTTTTCCACATTGGATAGTTTTCTTCATGATCCAATCTGTTCTGTAACATCCACCATCCACTCTTGCACCAAAACACACACACACACAATGTCCTGCATGTGTGTGTGATTTAAGACTTGCAAATGGTCATCTTGTCAAGCTATAGTTTCATCAAACCACTGGACATGTCTCTAACAAGTCAAGGTGTCTTTCTCCCAGATTGTGTCACCATAGAGTTTTTTATGGGGGGAGAACGGGCTTCTTCCATGCCAAGTACCCATTCAGGTCATGTCAATACAAGTCGTTTCACTGTGGATAATGACACTCTGGTACTAGCTTTAGCTAGCATCTCAAGGTCTTTTGCATTTGCTATGGGGTTAATATGCATTTTGTAAGAAAAACACCTCCCTACACAACAGTAAGACAACTTGAATATAAAGAGTTTGAATAGATGAACGTGGCATCCTCAGGTATCTGGAAATTGTACTCATGGATGAAACAGACCAGTGGAGGTCAACAATGTTCTTTCAAATATCTTTGTTGATTCCTTCTGATTTTTCCATGACATCACACTCGCTCTGTTTTGCATGTTAGGGAGTAAACTATCAGAAGTTTACACAAAGGCAGGTAATAGTCATCTGGATGTTCCTAAACCGTTTAAAGGCATGATGAACTTAGTATACGTAAATTTATGAAATAAAAAAAAAAATAATAATAAAACTAGTTTTGTTAATCTTCTGTGACAAAAAATGTCAATCTTATTTAATGAGAGGGGAAAAAAATATTTTATCTGCCATATTTGCCATACATAGTTATGTAAATATCTGGTTTCAATTGTACCTTGTTTGCCCCTCATATGATCTGTGTTTGAGTCAAGCTCTGCAGGGTTTTTTTTTTATTCTGAGGTTTGATGCATGTACAAACTGTTTTACTCATACACCCATCAAAGGGAACCCTATTTGGTGCATATTTGGACAATGTGGAAAACACATATTCCTGGGTAAGACAGAAAGCAAGACTTTTTGCTTCCGTGCACCAAGTACACACAATTTTGGCAGCATATGCCCCGTAGGAACCCCACATCTCTTTTGTCCCATCCAAGTTTGTTAAACAGCTGTCATTTCAATTGTTCTGCCACAGGAAAATTATAATCCACCTGTCAACAATGACAGGATGTTGGAAAACTTGCAGAGTGGATAGTGTACAGCTCTGAAATTCAAACCAGGGTCCTCACTGCCAACTATAACTATTACACCCTCACAATTCTTTTTTCAGTTTATTTGAAAATTGCACTGAATCACTCCTGCCTCCCTGACCATCAAACCACAATCAATTTCCTGAGTCAGACCCTGATATGAGTGAAAATGGAAAATGAAATATTGACTTGTTCAGTGTGGGGTTTTATCTCCGTAAATTGTTGACAACACAATAAAAGCACCATTGAGAAAACTTAGCTATTCCAGGCTTTTGCAGATAGCATAGTGTGGCTTTATGAGAGCAAACTTATATTTCGGGGTTACACTGACACTGAATTTATAACTTGATTCATGAGTCCATTCTAACCCATTTCCATAGCTAATCAACCCTAAAAGGTAAAGAGTTGCTTCCACGATTAGAGATTAATGCTGTCTCGGTCAGCTCGCTCATCAGCATCATCAAGGTAATTAAGAAAAGACACATTTCTAAAGTTTAACTTTCTAATGAAAGTCAAGGGAAAGACTTTGAATAAAGTTTTACAAATGGCAAGACAATCTTGTTAACATGGTAATGAAAAAAAAATTATACAGATTCTTTTCATAACCTCCACACAGTTAGTGTGACTATGTTTAATATTGCTGTGGAGGATTGGTTTAGTTCACAGTCAGAGGCTGCAAGAACCAACAGCCTACTGAATAAAGCTGAAAGGGATCACTTTGATCTCTGTGCCTCCCTAAATCAACACCAGACAAGGTTCATGCAAAGGCCAGGAAAGTCATCTGATCATCACATTCCAAAACCAAGCATTACATGATAGCCATGCCCGGGTACAGGTTAAATGTCAGCAAAAGTTCAAGAGAAACAACAAAGGATCAATGTATTTGTCCCAAATATAAAACAAACACAAGACGTCATAGGTAAAATCTCTGTCTAGGTTCCTCACCAAGCAAATAATTACACCACGATAAATATCAACAGTATAGTGCAATCATAAAAAAGAACATTTGCAAATATTGGTTATAAAAGTATAAAATGAGGAATAGATAAAATGATTATCTCCAGCGATCCTTGGCAGAAATAACACTATCAATGTCCCATTTCTGAAAAAAATAAAATTGTGTTTATTGGTCAGAGGCTTAGAAGGAATAATAACTAAATGATGTAAGAACTCTTCTGGGTTGTGCACATCAAATGTCCAAATAACTTTCAAAGACATACAAAAAGACTAAAGAATTGTTGTTTAGATCACTTTGAAAAGTGTGAAGAAATTGACTGTCAGGAAGGAAAGCATAAATAATTTGGGGTGGCCTAAAGACTTTTACACAGTACTATGAGTAAAAAGTCAGACTAAGGTTGGACTTGCATGACTTTATGCCATATAAACATACTGTAGAGACATTTTCACAGCTTTGATAGTGAGCAGAGACAAGGAGACAGACCATGTTGAGATCACACAAACACAAGAGTACCAGGAACTGTACAGTCATTTACGCAGGGTCACTAGTCTTCACAGGAGAACAAACCTATCATAACACAGCTGCGAGAACAGACCTTTGTACTCAACAAAGAAAAAAGGGGGCAAAACGATGATCCAATTAAAGTTGTATATCATTTGGCTCTCCTCTGTCAGTGTATATTCCTCCAGCTCTATTAGAAGCTAGCTCCTCCCAGGCAGGCCAGTGTAGCTCTATAATTACACCTCTTCCTCTGACAACCTGCATGATTGTTTTCCTAACACTGTATTACTTCGTTAGTACTTTCCAGAGTGCGTTATTTTTAAACTGTCAGTCTGGCTTGGCTCATCCCCCGATCTGCACTCGTCTGTTTATCATAACAATCATTAATAACTGTCACTTGCCAACATCCATAGAACAAACTCATTGCCTCATTACCATGTTGGAGCGTTTGTTCCGGCGCAACGCTTGTGTATCGCTCACAACAGGGCCAAGCCAATTACTTTGCTGAAATGGAATCACATTAATCAAAACTTAACAAGGTGGCAAATTTAAAGATATCACATTGCAAAAGACAGCATAACTAATATGTCACTGTCATAGCTGCTGTGGAGGTATGCAGCATGCAGGGAGTAAATATATTGCTTCCTAGGGTCCATATGAATTTAGACATTTCATGTGATCTAAGGTGCTGAATGTACTGTACAGAGCTCAGCACATGGTGCCTCTGATTGCCTGCTTGTTTCTATATGGATCTAGAATACAGAGAGGTGAAGGAAAAAAGAAAAAAAATATGGCAAAAGAAAAACAAATGCATCACAAATAATTTAGACAAGATCATGGAGGCAGGAAGAAAAGAACAGATGCCAAGAGAACAAAAGTGGGAGAGGGTATGCCTCAAGATTTTAAAAAACGGTAAAGAAGAAAAGAGGGCAAAACAGAAGCATAAAAAGGGGAAAAGGACAGAGGGACGGACAGGAGGAGCGATGAAGTAGAAACCAGGAGAGGTTGAGCAAGAACAGAAAGAGAGAAAGCAAGAGGGAGGGATCTCCAAGTGTGTCTCTGAGAGCAGCAGCAGGCAGCAGTTCATCATGTCTCCCTTCACAGAGACGTTTTCTTTTACACTTTAAATGATGATACTCATCAATCACAGACTGACAGCTGCATCAAGCCAGTTGCAAACATGCAAAGGCCAGCAGTGTGAAACCTGCTGACGCCACCCATCGCTGCATACAGGAGAAATCAGTCAGCCACTCGGCCTCCGCCCAGGATTTATCTCCTCTCCCAAACACACCAGCTTGCTTTTCTCTGCAACAAATCTAGAGACAAATACAATCCCTTTTCACAGAACTACCTTGCAATAAACTCTGGATTGGTATTCACAGTGTAGAAAATTTGCAATAGTCTTCTCCACTTACATTAAGATTAAATAGGTAATGACGAGTGAACAAAGTATTAATAAAGCTGCTTATGTTGCAAAACCTTTTAGTTTTATTTTATTATTATGGGTTATGTGCCATAACCTGCCATAACCTGGATGATTTTATTGTATTTATAGATTTTCAGAGGTGCTGAGTGACCGCTGCGTAACTTGGGTCTGTTTTTAAGAATACATTTTTTATGTTACTATTAACATTTTATTCTAAAGACTATTAGATTTAAAAAAAAAAAAAGTACAGTTTGCAGGGGAAAGGTACTTTGTTTTTATTTCTACATCCTAAAATCCCTAAATAGGAAACAGAATCTACCAAAAAAATAAAATAAAATAAAATAAAATCCACATCTCCAGGATTAGAGGACTAATGTCTCAGCAGGATCTAGAGAAACTCATCCATGCGTTTATCTTTAGCCGTATTGATTACTGCAACAGCGTCTTCACAGATCTGACTAATAAATCAATCAAACAGCTGCAGCTGATCCAGAACGCTGCTGCTCGCGTTCTCACTAGAACCAGGAAGATAGAGCACATAACACCAGTTCTAAAGTCCCTACACTGGCTCCCTGTAGCTCAGAGAATAGACTTTAAAATACTGTTGTTAGTTTATAAATCACTGAACGGTTTAGCACCACAATACATTAAAGATCTGTTATTGCTGTACCAACCATCTAGACCCCTCAGATCTTCTGGTTCTGGTCTGCTCTGCATCCCCAGAACCAGAACCAAACGAGGAGAAGCAGCATTCAGTTTCTATGCACCACAAATTTGGAATGAACTTCCAGAAAACTGTAAAACAGCTGAAACACTGGGTGCCTTTAAATCTCAACTTAAAACCCACCTGTTTACAGTTGCTTATGGCAATTGATGCCTTCTATGTATTTGCGAGTGACTGGGAGTCATTGCGCGTATATAAAACCCTGTAAATTCTAGACTAACAGGTAACCAATTAATGCACAAAATCCGCGTAGGACAGCGAAAGTCCTAGCGCAAAATTTTCGCGAAACAGGCGGACGGAGCCTGGTGCTGCAAGGCTGGAGGCCTTGTCCTGTTAGGCTGTGATTTTATCTTTTCTTTTTATCTTTTTATTACTTTCTTTTTCTTTCTCACTGTTTAACCCTGTAAATTCTAGACTAACAGGTAACCAATTAATGCACAAAATCCGCGTAGGACAGCGAAAGTCCTAGCGCAAAATTTTCGCGAAACAGGCGGACGGAGCCTGGTGCTGCAAGGCTGGAGGCCTTGTCCTGTTAGGCTGTGATTTTATCTTTTCTTTTTATCTTTTTATTACTTTCTTTTTCTTTCTCACTGTTTAAAATTATGTAAAGCACTTTGAAATGCCTTGCTGCTGAAATGTGCTATACAAATAAAATTTGATTTGATTTGATTTGATCTACAGGTCAGACGTTAAAAAATAAAGTCGCTGTTTTGAAATTGCGTCTTCATTTTTACTACGATGCAACTCATGCTTGGTTTAGGAAACACTACCATTTTTAAAACAGGTTCAATCCAACTCATTCAGCCATGAATCATTAGCTATGAAGCCCGGTTACTTTATCTGGTAATTAACAAGACAACAGGCAATCTTTGGTGGCAGAGGTTATGCATACACAGCTCATTCACACTACTGGTCTTCAGTTACTCCCCTCAGCCATCCTTCACTTTCCACTCATCCTCCCTTTTATTTAGCATTCTTAGTGACTGGTCATTTCTAGCACTTAGAGGAAGGGAGTGAGGTCAGGGGGTGTGGGGGTTGCTCTCAACATAGCCAAGCAGATGGATGCGAATTCAAAGTTTCCTGATCTTTAGCAGAAGTTATGGAGGGTTATCTTTGGCTGTATATCTCAGCCCTGGCAGCTCTCCCCTGGTGATGAAGGATTAAGCAGCACAGCTGTCTCTTCCCAGAATGATGCAGTGCAGTGCTCCCCGACACGACAGCATCACTTAATCTTAATGTCCGCTTCTCCAGCGCAGACGCACAGGACAAAGCCAATCAGCATCACATGCCACGGGGATGGACCCTGCTGCCTGGCCCAGGAGTCTCTCACCCTCACAGGCCGATTAATCAACTTCAGACAGCCCGGTTCAATCCCAACTAGCTCGCTCTGCACTGAACTGTTCACTCTCCCTCTCTATCACACAGACAAACATACACACTCCCTGTTGTGATGTATAGAGCATGGAGGGCTACTGTGAAAGAACACTTATCAGATTGCATTTCACATTATGCATGTCTTTATGTTACACTGAGAATAAAAGGTAGTGAACAGTGAAAGAGTGTGTAGGGAGGTGTACGGGGAGGCAGTGGAGGGGGGCTTCATTATTGAATACCACACCTCAGTCTGTCACAGGCCATCTATTTGGAGTGAGATCTATGAGCTCCAGTAGGGGCTTAAAGAATAATGACTCATGCTCATTAGAACAAATGACTCTCTTGGAGGTCCTGTGTAAAGAGTTAACCCGATATGATAAAAACAACACCACAACATGCATTCTTGAAAAGCAGTGTTAAGTTTTAAATGCATTGATTTCTTGCTTTCCTGCCTGCCATCAGTACTCATCAATAATTTAAAATAGAAGCAGAGGAGACCCCACGGTAGGTGCACAATATGTGCATCGTTACAAATTTAAAGCAAATGGTTGGAGTTGATGTTTTAAGGGGTCGAAAACAATTTCCGTTAGTGATTTGCATTGACATTATTTCCATTCTCTATGTGACTTCCTTAGAGAAATTGGATCCTTGACTCAGATTTTCAAAATGCCGCAAACATTTCCAAATCCAGTACATTATGTAGGAGGCTGTTAAAAAAATAACAGTAATAATAATAATAAAACAAACTGCTTATTTGCTACCTGGATGAAATATCCTCAATGTGGGTTGATCTCCTGTGACAGAAGTCTCCTTTTATACCCCAAAAAGTCAGTATGAAACTACCAAAACATGGAAAGTACAAAATGGTGAAGGAGCAAATGGTCCTGCAAATGTGAAAATCTGTTAGAGCAGTGTGAATGTCAGACATCCCTCTGCAGGAAGGTGGTGTTTTTTTTAAAAAAAAATCTTCTCACACTTTACAAGCATCATCTAAGTTGATTTGAAATAAATCACAGATAAAGAAAATGGCTAACTTGGAGTCATCTTTACTCAGTAAAAACCTCTACATCAACCTGTAGTGCTTTCATTTGGCCTATTAAATGATAATAAAAAGACTGGATTTTTGGGTTTATGATGGCCAACAATGCTCCAAACTGGTTCTGACACCTAACCGTAGGCGTCATTGGAGAACTTTAAAATAACCCCAAAGATTACAGAAAAATCCTTTAAAACCAAAGAAAGCAGTTCTTTTAAATCAAATACGCTTCATCAAGTCACCAACCAATTGCAACACAACCATAAGACAGACAGCAAATATTATTCATGGTAGAATGATGCTTGGAATACACAGTCAAGTGTGCATTTATGACATGCTGCAGACCTGGTTATGTGCAGATATAGAATATTAGCTCCATAAGTTATTCTCAATTGCAGTCACTCTCATTACCCACAGGCATTTTCCTGTTTCATGGAATGATAAACAGTGTTTCTACATCAAGTGGAATACGAGGGGTGTGTGTAACATGAACACAAGCTGGACTCTCAGGTGTCCCATCTGAGAAGCCAACATGATTTAGGAGAGCTAATTTAGAACAATAAGCATTGAACACCGTAGAAGGATCTTGATGTTGCTGCTATGGAGTGTGACCTTGAATAAGTAGTAAACCAAGATAATGACATTCTTTATCATAACAGCACTGTAATTCCTCTTACACTGTACTACCAAATCTAATATATGCATCATTATATAGAGTCTTAATAAAAGACATAAAAGGGGGGAAAGGTTTGCATTACTGTATCCGTTTCACCACTGAATTGCGATTCGTAACGGGGAAAACACTCTTAGGTTTGATAATAAAGACTTGTTTTTATTGCTGCAGAGTTCATGGTTATAAACAGAAGACGTTCATCTTATTGCAGTGCTATGTGCATACTTCTTTATGGTCAGATGTACCAAACAATCTGGGTTTGATTTCTTTATCTGTCATTTACAATCGCTCCACAGTGCAGCTTCTTTATCTAATAACTTTGTCACGACACATGATATTCTCCAAGCAGCAGCGGTCATTTACACACAGTTAAGTTGTTTCAACCATGGCAATTACTGCTGGCAACAACACAGCATACCACTCGGGCAGTTTATGATGGCGTCTAAGAGTCGTTTAACAAGGTTATTATCCTGGCTAAGAAGATCATTTTGGATGAAGTGAGCACAGCTTTTGGGGGATTCCAAATGGAGCTTTTCTCTGAAGACCTTACTGATTAAAACAGGCATAGCCAGAACAAGAGCAGATGAAAACAAAAATATGTAGTCATATTTCCACAATAAATATATGAAGTACATGAAATAAAAGCAATTTGAAGAAATAAGACATTTGTAGATCCTGCGCAACAGAGAAAATATCCTAAGCAAAAAATATTGAGAAGGCTTTTTTTATTATTATTATTTTTAACCAAGAGCAAGTTAGTTTAATACTTATAGAGAATATGAAAGACATACCCCATCCATGATATAGTGCATACATTATAAGTGACTGTCTAAATATTACTGCACCATTACACCGTTATAGATTTCTGCATGTAATGTGAAACCATCAATGATCTTCTAATGATATGATGATGGAGCTAGGACTGAGTTCCAGTAATTCATCACCTTATATTCTCTTCCCCAGCTACCAGAGACCCTGCTAATACAGACATCATCTCCTGTCCTACGCACATAATAAAGGCCTGTCAGATCCACAGTGTTATTAATTAGCACTTCTCTGAGGTGAAATTCAATCAATTGCAGGCCCTGTGATAGCTTTTTAGCATGTTATGCAAATCAAGTGTGTCCAGAGTCACCACCACGGTGGCCAATATAAAGCAAACCGAGCTGGTTGCTCCTTAGACCCCCCGCCTCGTCTTCTTCTGCCACAATGCTAACGCATTCATTACTTTAACGTTTGAGCCTTTCTACCTCCGATAGCATCAGGGAGAGTGAGAAAAGAGAAAAGGAGGGGTCTTAATGTTCATTTAATTATAATTACACATATGGCATATGGAGCACAAAAAGTGACAGGACCTTCAATGACTCACCTAGGGAGATCAGAGAGACAGCACTCAGACATCATGAGATCATTGGAACAGGAGATTGAAAGGGGTCAAAAGTGGATTAAAACACGCCTTGAGAATGCATTTGTATGGATTTCTGTATGATAACAGGTTTGAAGAAATTACAAAAAGCAAATTACAAAGTGAAAGCAAAATGCTTTGTAAACTGTACAAGTTAGTTGATTTCTGTTTTGATATTTATCTCTGCTTCTAAATAAATATGTTTCTACTAAGAGAAAGGCTGTTGTGCAATAAAAGAAAATAAAAGTAGTTTTGGCAGCTGCATATGTGCAGAGAATGCAAGTGTGCAATTACATAAAATATGTGGGGTGGGGTACTGCTAATGGCCCCAAAATCTCTCCTTGGAACCTATGCGTTTTTCACATCAGCATTAAAGAGGGACAGGCTGTGGCAGAGCAAATGGTGTTGGACGCTAATTGATCTGCACCTTTAATGTGTGTGAAACAAGGGAGCACCATGCAATGCTGCAAAACTGTCATCTCAGCCGTTTTCCACCTAATGCAGCCATAAATCCTGCAGCCACAGCCCCCTCAGTCAGATGTTTTCATTACTACCATATCAGTTTTATTGAGATTACCGACATCTGCATGTTTCAATAACTGTAGGTCCTCTAAAGCTGTTGTAGCAATTTTAAAGGGGAAGCCCCACTTTGCATTCTGGATCAATTTTCTGCTCTCAAGGGACAACAGAAGAAATGTGGCATTTGAAAAAGGCACCGAGGCCCTGATAAATTGTGTGGTTACCCTGTGACGGAGACAAACAGTTTAATCCGGTGTAAATCGACAGCAGCAGGGTGAGATTGTTTTATACAGAGATGTAAATTGTATTGTCAAAATCAGTCATCTTCTAGGTATGGGGCTTAACGCGAGCCACTTTAGAATAGGAAAGACAAATGCTTATCTCGCTCTGCAAACCCTGGGGGAAGGCACAGAGCCACCTGGAGCTAGCTCTCTCTTTGTGTGGACATAACACGTCAAATGAGAGGAAGCACAAATACCTGCTGAATAAGGTGTTTGGGATTTATCAAAGCTGAAAAGTATGACACAAATTTGTACATGTTGCCTGCTGCAGTGTAGGTTCTTATTGTTTCACTGTAATGGGATCCTGGAGCAATGCAAAACAAACAACACAGTCACCTAATATAATAGACAGTATGAGACTAGGAGGTTACAAAGACACAGTAATGCATGTATTCCTCCCATTTGAATTATCTATGGTCTATCTATGCATAATGCATTCTGGGATGGGTCCCATTATTATGGCATAGCCAGGCAAATGAAATATCCCTGGAGTTTTCTTGGAGACACAGTCCACTAAATCAATGCAGCACTTTGATAAAGCTGTGTGTCTAGATAATAAGTCAGCAATAACTACTTGCAATCATTTCATTAGGTACAGTATGGATGATACAGTTAGGGAAATGAGAAAAAGAGAATTGAGTCTCTTATGTACAAAGTGCTGGCTGGGAGCCTACATGTGAATGTGTTTGTGTGCAAATGTGTGTGTTTGTTATTTTAGAACAATACAGTCCAAAACCTGATATGACAGCAAGCTATTAGGACTTCTAGAAACATGAGGACCAAACCAAACTCCTTGGTATATTTAGACTTTGTTTTACAAAAAGCACTTAAGTTCAGGTATTTACATGAGATGTATAAGAGGATAGTTAAAAAAGGCAAAAATAAGGTTTTAAATAAAACCCATAAGCAGTTAAAAGCTTATCTGCAGTGGATAATGCGCTTAGCTTCTTTCTTTTGTTCAAATTCAAGCTAGTTTAGTGCCAGACTCTTAAGCCAATGGCCACTCCATAAAGATTTAAGTCCAAAGTAGACTTTTACCATCATTGTGTTACCAGTGACCTGTACATGTGAAATATGCATGCTACAGGCCCAAAGACAGAATCACCAACAAAACAAAATGTATACTTTTTTAGGCCTTGATGTCAATAATCAGCTAAATAAGCATTGAAGAAGCCTACAATCAATATTAAATTACCTGTGTTGATGTATGATGTTGGAGTGATTGACGAGATATTATATTTTTTTTCCAACTGTGAGTTAGCCAGTTGTGGGTATTGCTAATGATACTGAAATTTGCCTTAACAGTTTGTCTTCAGTTTAATATTTAAATATTAGCAATGACTTAAAACTGAACTTAATAATTCTACAACTTTGCTTTCCCCCCAAAAAAAATGTCTATTCCACTATGATGAACTTGTGAAACTGGATGCGTCGCTATTTTAAAGCTTAACTTTCCTATTTATTTATTTTTTCAGAACCTCAATTCAAAAACCCGAACTATCCCTTTGACGTATAAAGGACAAGGGAATAAACTGCTGTTTTGCTTAAATGGACAATCCCCAAAGACAATTAGAAAAGGACGTGTGTGTCTGTGTGCTTCCGTGTCTGTGTGTATTACTTTATTACTGTGCTACACAAAGTATGTGTTTGGTATGTGTGCTTGCTGTGACTGGGAGTAGACTGATGAGGGTTTAGTATATCTGTCAGGCCCAGTTTGGGGATTGGAGGAGTAGGCGAGCAGGAGCTGGTGGCCATACATCTCTATTAGACTAGATGGTCACCACTGTGGCCAGCTGTTTATTCTCATTAGCTCACACACTGGCTGTCCAAATCAAGTCTCTGCAGCCTTCTCTAGAATGTCAAATCCATTGTGGCCCAGCTCAAACCCAGACTAGCACAGATATCGCAAATGAATTATGTTGTTTTTTTGTATCATTTCATCAATGCGAAATTTAACAGTCAGTATATCAGAAAACATCACACTAAAGATACACAAAGAAAAGAGAGAGTATTATCAGCAAAAATCAATATAGATGATCAATTCTGCTTTACAGCCTCTCAATAATTCTCTCCATCTTTCACTGTCACAGTGGGTGAAGAATAGCAGTTTTGGAAAATCGTATCAGTCTTCTACATAACAATTGTTGTCTGTTGTGAGCTGGAAATAGAGCTTTTTGACAGCGAAGCAAAGTATTAGCACACTCTTGCTGTGTGATATGAGAGAAAAGGCTGCTTTTATAGTGGCGCACAGACAAGGCTGCAGTGAGAAAAGCTAATGGCTATGATTAATGACAAAGGGCCAGAGGAGAGCCGGGACACAGACGCTACATATATCATCCTCTCCCATCAGTCTATGCACCTCCCAGGACCCTCTCGGTAGAGAGGAGGGAGTTAGGGGTGAGGGAGGTGCAAAAAGACAGAGAATGAGAGACAAAAAAAGAGAGAGAATCAGAAAAGAAAAAGAGAGAGAGTTATCTACTCTCAGTACTTTACACACAGGAATTGCTTTTCTGGCATGAAAGTAAAGGGGGAAAAAAACAAGTGACAAAGAGGCGATAAGGTGAACAAGAAAATGGCGTGTAAAATAACAAGGAGATATTCTGTGAGAAAGGGGGAAAAGGAGGAAAGCAGAGTGTGATCCTTCCTGATTTTAAGCAACTTGACTCTTCACATGCTGAAGCCACATTTCCAAGGTCTTATCTGCCATATGGTTTGCCCTGTTCTGATGATTTATTGGGTGAGGAAAGCACACTGATAAAATTTTTTTACTGTGTTCCCCTGCATAGGCAACCCACAGTGTCAATAACAAAACTCGGGGATGTTTAATGAAAACTTTTAGTACCAGAAGGTGTAAACGTCTATTTATGAGTCTGTGTAATATAGCATTGGCAAAAAAAAATAATAATAATAATAAAATATCTGAGCTTCTCACGCACCCAGCAGAAAAAGGCCAGAAGTGGAACATAGGAGAGAATGCAGATCATATCCATATGTCAGCAGTTCTGGAGAACCCTGCATTTAACATGGTGCTGGTGTATTTCTGCCTAATTGAAACATTCAGCTGTTTACAGTTCACACAAAAAACAGCAAGCGTTTATTTATGGCCAATTACAGAGTAGTGTTTTGAGTGAAGGAACCCCATTATGGATTCCAGCCCTTTTGATTCTAATTAGTCACTGTGTTCAGGTTTTTGTTTTACATGCCTGATTTACTGGGAGATGGGCGGCAGGGGTGAGAATTAATTTCCTATGAAACAACATGTGCCCGTTGTTAAATCAAAAACTTGCAGACAATATATTTGTGGAAAAAATAGCAGCAGAATAAGCTACACTAGAGCTGTCATTTTTACTACGCTTTTTGGACCTATATAGGATTCTGACGCAACATCTGAATCCTATTCTGATGTTACGTCAGAACATCAGAATAGGATGTTCTGACGTAACATGAGATTTCTGGTCTCATTGTATTTGAACATAAAACAAAAATGTACTTCATTATTTCTTAATGTTTTCTTAAAACAAATGCAACGGTTTCTACGGTTGGTAAAACAATATAAGCAATACAAATTTTAACATTTGCAACAATGTTTTTTGTGCAATTAGCATTTCTTTATAGTTTTGATAAATAGGCTTCATAAATATATTAAGTAAACTCATACCAGTTTTTTATTTTACTAACTTTCAAGTATTTATTGTTTGGAATATCACAGATCTTTTGTGGTCTGCTCAACATAAACAAGCTGACATATTAGCTGGTTCAGAAGGTGGGCTATCTGCTTGGGTAGCCAGACTGGAGTTTGAAGCTCAACAAACTTAATTCTTTCATTTTTTTGTGTTTAGAAATATTTTTAGAAAGCCTAATTATCATTTCTAGTATGCTTAGAATAAGATGTTGGAGCCTACTTTCAGTTAGCTGACTGGTAATGTGCAACAGTAGGTGAGTGATGGGGGGCAGCACTGTGTCCCCTCTAGTTTAAAAGTTTTGAAACTGTATTTTTTTTACAAATTTCGGTATACCATGATATTAGATACTAGTATCAAGATCAAGATACGGTAATGTAAAAATATTTTAAAAACAATAACACTTCTGCGACTCAAAATTCCTTTAGACAAGAATTCCTCCAATAACATTAGTAGTCCAGGCGTTGTTTTCTTTTTTTGTTTTTTTTTTTACAGTATCTTTATGATGAATGCTGTTGTCTCAGAAGTATCTTTTATTAACGTCCATTACTGGCGTGCGTTGACTGAATTGTTGGAGATGTTAAAAAGTTGTGCTTACTTCAAACTTACCAATATCATACCGGCAAAGCCTGGTATGATAATCAACTCTAGGTTTTCCCTCCACATGCTGTGAAACTGTGAACCTAGACTAGTAGGAGCTGGTGTTATACTGGGAAAACCCACTGGCAGTGTTGGTTTTTCAAAAATAAAGTACATTTTCACGTTTCATGATATTTTAATGTATTTCAAACTCTGGCTATGGTTAGTGGAGGCATGCAAATACATACTACATATATGTATGTCTCATATGTTTTATATTTAACATAAAATAAAAATGAAAATTTTGGAGGTGTGGAGCTTTTATTTTGCCATGGTGTTGCGCCATTGTAAATTACATTTCTCATTGCACAAAGTGTAGAATTAGACTGAATAGGTCTACCCATATGGATCAGGCACATTGTCACAATAACCAATCCTCCCACTAATTTCATATATAGTTATAGTATTTTTTAATCGCAGCATCATCTCTCAAGGTCATAAAAATCTTGTTGTAATCACAGCACTGTAATACATGGTGATGAAAAGGAGCTTGAACCAAATTTAACTTGTTCCAAATTTTGTTTAACAAGCTATTCAGAGACATAAAACCTTGTTACATCACTATTCTGATGAAACCAGACAAATAAAAATGAGTGTTATTCAATAGAAAGGGTGTGACTGCAACCATGCTGTTTTCTTTTCACTCTGCTAGCCTTGTAAACCAATGACATGTGTAAGCTATTCATTACATGAAAACGGTTTGCCAAACAAGTGCCAACAGCTTCCCAACAATGAACTGTTAATTTGCAACTAAATGGGAGTCCAGTGCACATTCAAGATTTCATTTGCAAACCAAAGCTGCTCCTTTGAAGTACAAATATCCAACATCTAACAAGTAGGAGTCACAAAGTTCACAGAGGACAAAAGGATCTGATTCATTAATGAATGTCGCTGTGTGACTTGTATCCTTTAAGAGGAAGCCGTTTTCACTGTAAAAACAATAACCTGCAGCAAGGAGAATTAAACATAATGGCAGAACAAACATAAAATGTTATCTACAAATACAATTACTGAGAAAAAAAGAATAATAAAAAGAACTGGTGCGTGATCTGCAACATGTTCTCCTGTTTTATGATCAATGAATAACCAGCAATGTTCTACTTTGTTCCTCTCTTAAAGCTATTTGACTTATTTATGGCGACTGTGTGGCAATTAATATTGCACATGCTGCATTGTCATTTTTCAATCCATTTCCCAGGAAATGTTCTACACACAGTAATGGCTCCTCTAACGCTGTAGCTGTCATGTCCTGGACAGCTGCATTTTTACAAGACAAACTCAGACACATCACACTCCCCTCTCTGTGGACCAACTTCCTGCACACTGCCACACAATCAACACACACAGAGTCACACAGAGGCCATCACCGGCAGCTGTTAATAGCTACATGGAAAACTTTGATTAATATTTCCCCCCCTCTTGCCAAGGCTGCTGAGCAAGTGTCACCTTCCTAACACTGTCCCACAAAACCCTTTCTTTCAGGGGCCTCACAATGCCAGGTGGCACTGATAAATCTGTTAGAAGGATCCCCCAAAACGCCATCAAGCTAATTACAGTGTAGTCATGCAGCTCTGATGCATGTATATGTCTGTGTCTGTGTTCACACATGTTCAGGTGGACGTTTGGAGCAAAGCCAGGATCACAGGGCTGGCACACTGCAAGCTATAAAAAGAAATTAAGATTTTGAGGGGTAAAATTAACAAGCTTTGACACCAAACTCACTCACATGCTTTATGTTCTTTCACAACCTTTGTGTGGATGCAAAAATGATATAACATGTTTCAAGAGCTCTATTTTGGCTTAAATGCACACAACACAGAGAGAGGGTGAAGAGTGTGAAAACAAACTTGGCTGACACACCTGTGTATAAACAGTTCCGTTCTGTGGGTATTTTTATGTATTTTTTTTTTTTTTATTTCCACACCGCTGAAGTCATTAAACAGGAGGGGTGAGGTGAAAAGAACCCCGAATAACAACATCACGTTCTGTTTCACAACTGTAAAATTTTGACAACAACTGTGACGGCATCATTAACTCAAAACAACGGAGAACGCACACCACAACAGTGTCTATTTAATATGGAAGGAATGAAAAAAAAAAACATGTTCACTGCAAAAGATTAAAAAAAAAAAAGACTTCTTGGTTGGGTTTTACCTTAAACTAATAGAATAAATAATACACAACTTCTTCATATACAAAAAAAAATCCTAAACAGCAACAAATGTATAATCTGTGTAGCATCATGATTAAAATATATTTTATGATTAGACACCATAGATGTGACAGTGTGTTAATAATGTGTTACCAGTGTGACTGTTTGCCTTTAGCTACACCTTGAGACTGAGACAATAACACATAGATGTGAACGGGTAAAAAAGTGAAATAAGGGAATGTTTGTCATCCAACATCTCCCTGCTCCATTTGTAAGTGTTGTCTTGCTTTTACAAACTTTAAAAATGATTGCACACCCTATGCTTTTTTTTTCTACTGATGATGGAAAACCATTTAAAATTGATCATTAGCCTGCTGGCTAACAGAGTTAGATTGCCATTTATGCTGGAAGCCACCATTTGCAGGTGATAAAAAAAATGTCAGGTTGATGTGTAGATTTGTTAAAATAACAGCAGATTTTGGAGATACCTAAAAAAAAGAAACAAATTTTATAGTGTTAAAAGTCAGATGACATGACCAATTGACTTCAACTGCAGGGTTTGCCCCTGAAAATTTGATAAGCCCAGTGGTTGAGGCACCAGGGTGGTCCACCAGCCGGCCACCATGTTTTTTGTATTAAAAAATCTTAAGTTGACAGGAAGTGTAAAACATACTACTGGGTAATCATATTTTATTGGAAGACATTGTTGACAATTGTTAAACACACAGCTATAGTCTTAAAAACAACAAATAAAAAAATACAATTAAAATAGCATTTATTTTATACATTTGTTAAATCCCAATTAAGTCATCAGCCAGTTGATCTAAAAACACATTTTGAGGCAGCCGAAGGCATAAATGAACTAATAAGCTGCAAACGCCCTCCCCCCAGTATCTTCAGGGGGCTCTTAAATGCTAACTATTTTAAGTTTATGAAGAAACAAATCTTATGCACTGTTCCACTGTGGAAGATATACATGAACTTTTGCACAGTATGAGCCCAGACACAGAGCCACATGCTGGGCCAGCATGTGTGAGATGTAAACGCACACACCACACATTGTTTATTCACAAATACATATAATTCTCACTGCACGCTCAACACGCCTATAAAAGTGTGACATTTGGTTACATTGGCAGTTCACATTGAGCTTGCACAAGCAGAGCAAGCGCTATGGCTTTTAAACTTGATGCCTGCCTTGGTGATGTAGGTATTCACCAATGAGTGCTCACAGTGGGTTAATGTAAATCCGGATACAACTTTTCTCCAAGAACACCTTCCAGTTTGAGTGAGAGGTGGGACGTGCACCGTGGCGAGGTAAATTTCAGAAACGCAGCCGCAACAGCGCACCAGGTGGCCAACACGCAGAGGCGCCAGCAGTGCACACTGCCAGCTTCGTGCCCTGTTCAATGCATCAACCCTTCTTTCAGGAATGATTCTGCTCTGCCAGTGAAATGTTCAGTGGAGCAAAGACGCACACAGTCTGGGGTTACTGTTTTATTGAAGAAACTATTTTAGAGGCCTATATTTTTTTTTTTTTTATAAAAACAAGCACAGCTTAGCCTGGCAGAGGGCGAGTACAACCTGGCGGCCCGCCCGGCTTATATTACATTGAGGGAAACCCGGAACTGTTCTACACAATTGTCAGGATCACACACAGTTTGCCTAACTTGATTCAGAACTATAATATTGAATCATAAGAAATAAATTGTCTCGGAATCTATGCAGCTGGATGTAAATAGACACGTTATCTTGTAAAGTGCCATGACATGACAAATGTTTTAATTTTGCAATATATGAAAACTAAATTAATTAGAAGCATTATGCAACATGATGTCCTTTAACAAAGTGACCTCTAGGCTCTTCACAAACACAACAAGTAGGCAATTTACACCAGACCAAGCCACTCGAATATGTGGCCAGAGACGACAAACAATGGCAGCGACATCCCACTATAATGCTTAAACACCCCCGTCACTCATATTTGAACAAGTTCCATCTCAGCTACTAAGGTTAAGACATGAAAATATGACAACCATTGCCAACAATTTCTTAACACGACCCTAGTGTTCTGTCTTCTCAGACAGATTACAGATTTCCAGCCATTTAGCTGAAAATCAGAGGTGTCTGCAGACAGAGGGGAATGGCGCAGCGCACAATGGCGTGCTCCAGTCTGACTGGGTAGAGTGCAGTGTGCCATGTCATTTTTTTGGGCACGCTGTTGCTCAACATCAAGAGAAATCGATGGCGTCTCCACAGGGGGAGAGAGGCCCGTGGAATAGAGGAGCTTCTCAGGTCTGTTTGAACTCATTTTCTTTTCTGGGCGGTTGCCCCCTCGCTCAGCCCCCTAAGGCATCTCCCTCACAGCAGGCCCTGACAGCTTGACACATTGACAGCTGCCGCTGAATGACAACTGATTTGTACAAATTTCAAGCCTTATAAATCTACCTGTCACAACAAGAGCATAAAAGAGTTTGGACCCAGCAGGTATTTCGGAAGTGGTGGGGGAAGAAGAAGAAAGACCTGCTTCCTCCTCTTCTTCCTCACCGTTGACAGAACAGTCTGAGAAGGAGAAAGGAAGAAGACAGACAGCAGAAAGTAAAGAAAATGCACCCCTTTTAAAAAAAAAAAAAAAAAAAGCCAGTATAGCATCATCCTCTCCCAGGTCCACTTTTAGTAAAAATTGGGCAAATCCATTTCTTTTGTCATCAGGTGGTCAGTTCTCTCATTTAAAGACAATAAAGAGCTCAATGAAAGTGAAAAAGGGCAATTTTGTTTTAAACCAACATTAAAGAAGGCCACCTGCTACACAGAGAATTATCACACCAGTCTGTTTTTCAAAAGCTCTCACTGGGTAAATGAGCTGGCTCTTTTTATGGTAGTTAAACACTATCCAATACGGCACTGCTGCTGCATCCTCCCAATCCACCCCCTACCCCCGCTTTTCTTCACTTGGTAATGGCAGACCTGCCGGGCAAGGCCTATAGCTGCAATAAATCCTCTTCAGGAGTATATCTCAGAGCCAGATATAAACTATGAGAGACGGGGGCAGGAGAAAAATCAATAGCAGTGACAAACAGAGAAAATGGTTTATAATTCTAAATGAGTTGTCCGGCTCATTTTTGAAGTCATCACAACAATTTTACCGCAACAAATAACAGCAACAGACAAAAAATGATTGTGCTAAAATCTTTTACCTGCTTCACGTTAAAATATATTCTTAAGTTATTTTTATGTTACATGTTGTTGATCTATCGCTCCATGCTTCCTTGCTTTCTGTAAACAGAACAATCAGACAAAACACAGGGATCAGAGACTACACACAGACATCCCTCTGCAATTGTGGCTACCTCTCTTTTAAGGAGCAATATAGCCTCTCACAAATCTTCTATTCTGAAGTTTTCATGCCATCATGGCTAAAAAGGGAATCAGTAACTGATCCATAAAAGCTAATGTACCCGTTTTCCACTGCTTGTGAGAGGTTGGCTCAAGACGATGATGATTACCTTCTGCATAGAACTGTCACTGTTTGAATACTCTGCATATATTAGGTATGAACTATTAATCTAGTACCAACCATAAACATGTGTCAGTTACTAGTATGAAGCTAAGCAAAGGTTTTAAAATGTTTCAAATTAAAACATATCATCTTTAGTCATCTGGCTCAAAGAATGGAGGGAACTACACTTGTACTTTTCATACATAAAAAAAAATAATAATACAGCTCTTCTGAAAAAACTAAAAGTTTCCATTTGTAATAAACATAAACAGCACAATCATGCACCTCTGATCTGTGTTGATACGATATGATATATATCTTGTTACTTTGCCAGTCATCCAGTTAATTAAACTACACTACATAGGAGCCATCCCTTGCTCTTCTTAAGGTAACACTGTCCTGAAAGCAGAATTGAGAAACTACAAGCAGAATGTCCGGTGGCAGGGTGGTCACTGGAGCAGACAGCCAGACAAATTAACCACATTTTTATTCTTATGGAAGTGTAGAAAAGCAAATTATGTCATAGCTTTTAGAAACTACTACTAAAGTTAGATATAATGCAACTAAAATATACAATAAGCACATTCTATCAGTCTATACACCAACCTTTTGAAATCATTTGTGTTACTTAATATTCTGTGTAGAACCGTTATCGCTTTCCCTTTTCAATTAAAAGCAATTATGCAATTTAAATTTTTTTTTTTAACCAAATACAATCAGACAGTTAAACTGTGGGATTTTTACCCAAGAATATCATAATGAGGGGATATTCCCTTTTTAGAAGATAGTCACGATTCCTAAGAATAAATTAATTGAACAGCAATGGGTAGTGTGTCATTTTGGTTGGCAACCTGGATCATGACAATCACTCAGTAGTAGCTGTATGAACTCTTTCACTTTTACGGAATTTTCCACTAAACCTCTCCTATTTACAATCAGGCAAAACACCCTAATCTTTCATTTGGATGTATTCATCCTTGTCCTAAAAGTGCCCTTCTGCGCTCTAGTCCTCAAAGACCCTTTTGCAAGATGTAGCCAGTAACCCTGCTGTTCGATTAAGATCTAGCCCACTGCTTTATCCCTGGACAGGACCCCAGCTGGGCCAAAAAGCACAGGTTAAACAGAAGGATTATGAGTGCCACTCCCTTCAAGGCAGTCGAACTGTCAGAAGAGATCAAAGCACTTCCCAGATACCCTCAGTCATTTAGGCCAGGTGTCCTCTTAAATGCTCAAACTTGTTCACACCCTCACGTCCATAACTAAAGTTATTCCTGGGTTAGTTTTTAATGATACACCTATATGTACAACTAACATATGTCCAATAAAAGTTGCATTACCAAAGAAACTTTGCACATAAGAGCAAAGTGTATTTTCTAAAATCAATCAGAAAATATTGATTTTAATACTTTTATTTCACCAGTATTTACATTGAGTATATAATTACTATTTCATTCTTGATTTAGTAATGATGTCGTGGATGTATTTTTATTTTAAAATATGCATCCATGAATAAAAAAAAAAGAGTTTCTCCACCAATTTTTAATTGTTTTTCACACGTTAAATAGGGAGGTTGTAATGATTGATGGCTAAAAGAAAATCCTCGCAAAGCATCAACAATGGAAAAGAAAAACAGAGAGAAAGATGAAGTGAGACGATATCACAGCATTTTATGAACATGGGCACTGCAGAAACATTTAGAATCATTTCATTAAACAAAAATGCATTACCAAAGAAACTGGCAAAAGCTCCTGGTCATGGTTTAACTTTGGGGTTTCCTTTTAGCTCCCAGTTAGTGTTACACAAAAATCAAATAAATAGAATTTACCTCAAGTGCAAAGGTATGTAAAACTAACTCAATCTAAAAAATAAAAAATAAAAAAAACAGATGTTTTTAGTAAGTTGATGACAAAAGTCCTGCTATGTCTTGATCGTTGTGTACTAAATTTAGAGAACACATGCTGGTATGAATCAGCTTGCAGAAAGACAGCTAACTTTGAAATGTCTAATTACAATAGTTAAAGAGGGTTTAGAAACAAGCAAAGGAAATACTAAAAGACTGATGAAAAACATATGACAGGAAGGTAAATAAAGGGTGATGAATAAACCTTTCCAACAGTTAAAGATTCATAAAAGGAACAGAATGGCTCTTATGGCCTCTGAAGCCCAGCTGGCCTTGAATGCAGCAGGTCGGCTGTAGTTCAGCTGAGGGTCTTGTGATCTGTGGGTGTGGGATGGGGGAGAGACTTGGCTCATAAGGGAGGAGCTGGGACTGAGGGGGCCTGGTAGGGCAAAGGAATGACGGATGGGCCCGAGGGTGAATGCCAAAACCATAAATCCAACCTCAGCCTGACCCCGAGTTCCAATAAAGTTTATTTACATTTTCACATTGCGTCCACCTCTAAAACGTCTATGTTTAGACATTTCAAAGCAGTAGGACACAATCATCAATCTTGATAACAGGCTCTCACAGAGAGCAGATGAAAGAAAGACCAGTTTATCCCACTCTGACCTGTCAAACCATCCCCTTACAACCTCAACTCTTTAAGGAACATTCAAAGAATAAGTTAATAATTGTTGTATTTTTTAAGGGATTTCTATTTATACTATCCAGTAGCCACCTTTGCACCCCACCCACTGCAGTGAGTTTGCTTTCAGGCATTTAGAGGCTTCTGAGCTTTCTCTATTATACGCCTCGCATGTTATTTCCAGACTCATTTACAAGTCTGTTTGTGTTGGTTTAAGCCTTTATTTTAAAATTATGATTTTATTTTTAAACCCAAACCATCTTGAAGAATGACAGAACATCACTTTTCCTGCAGAGGGAGATTGTGTTGATTTAAACTTTCTAATGATTTTAATTCAAAAACCAACTTGGTGTTTAATCTCATCACTCCTTTTTAGAATCATTGTTGGCAGGTATGAAGAAGAAAAAAAAACAGCTCAAAAGTCAAAGCAGTGGAAACAACTCACAGTTTTTATGCCAAAAAAACCCACACACAAAAGAGCTCACAAGGTTTTAACTTCTTCCCTCTGTTTGCAAAAAGCCAAACAAATAACTAAAGGCAGCATCCTGCCGTTTCACTTTTCTGCAGCTCCCGTGCACTGCTCTTTTTGATGTGGGTGCCTGTTGAGAAACCTTGTTTGGACAGCCATGGGGTGGAGCTGGCAGGCTTATAAGTCTGCCACAGAACACAGGCGCACACAGGGCAGCCCACAGGGGTCCTCTCATCAGCAGAGGGAGGGGATTCTACCACCTTAGCGGGTGAGAAAGGCACAGTATTATTACACCCCATCAAGGAAACTCCAGCTGACAATAAATCCCTGAGTGCTTTACAGTGCAGACAGTGAGCATGGAAGAGTGCCACTGAGTGAAAAAAGAAGAGGGAGAGGAGACACAGATGAGGGGAGGGAAGCGGGAAGGAGGAGCATCCCTCAAAAGGCCATAAAGCCTTCAGGCTGTCATTCAAGGGTGGGACCATAGCTAAAGACGGGGTCTGGAGATTAATTATCAGACAAAAAAAATTTGAGAGGAGTTTGCGACATTCGTGATATTCCTTTAGAGGTTGAAAAAGTCTGATTTCATAACAAGAATAGCGTTTCATGAGCTTCCTGTCATGCATTCTGCCTCGCAAACCTTAAGCCAACGTTTGCTTAACGCTTGCAACACGTGCACCAGGTTTTTTTTCAACATCGATTTCAAGCTATTACGACGGAAAACAACATGAAAAGCAGTTGGCTACAAGCAAAACCATTACTCGAAAAGTGTTCTGTCAAAAAGAAAAAATCTGCCGAGAGCTAAACGAAGAGTACACATCTTAAATAATCGCTGATTATTCTGGGCTCGTTCTGCGGCACAGACAGTGCTGTATGGCCTTGTGTGAGAAAACAGGGAACATGCCTAAGTTATTACCGCAGGAAGGCAATCTGTCAAAGCCAGGCTGTTCTGGCATAGCCAATACCACTGGTGAGATCAGAGAGTCAGATTCTGCTTGCAATTACTGCTAAAGGACCTTGGATGCAGGCAGCCTGCTATCAATTATTTCCCTGGCCCTAGACACTTGGAGCTGTCAGAGTCCTACTGTCTTCTGTTTTGTAACAGTGGGCCCTCGGAGACTCAGAGGAAGCTTAGCCTCTCTCCGTCAGCAAGAGAAGATAGTTTGTGTCATTAAGTGGTGCTATTATAGATTCACACACTCTTCAGAGTGTGTTTTTTTTCTCTTGCTTTTGCTTTTTTTTTTTGCACTCCCCAATCTGTTATTGTACTACACCATGGCATATCTGCCTCTATACGATTCTCACTTCCCACATGATGAGTGGATTAAAACTAAAACAAGAAGGCAGACTGCAAAGAGAAGTGTTCTAGCTGACAGCTCTGACCTGTGTATTTATGGTGAGGCTCTCAGCTCTGATATTCACTCTGGGTACTTTATGTTCACTGCATACTACCCCTAAAAGTGTAAATAGATCCCAAGAGTCTAGCTGAATGTAAATTGCCACTCTGACCAAACACAACAATGCACAGATTGTGTTTTTTTAGATACTTTTGCTAACTTAAATACTTATCTCTCTCGTCTCTGTTTTAAATTACTTCCCAAATTAGAAGCATTATATATTTAAGCAAAATGCTGATGTCTTAAATGACATTTACATATGCTCGTTTGTGTCACTTATCCAACTGCATTTTGCTGCACAGCCTTCCTTCCTCATGGACAAAAAGACAGATAAGGATAGATTAATCATTTTTCCACAGCATGACATTACTTTGGCCCACTCAGCCCTGAGCTGTCCCCCAGGGCAAGCCCCTGGTTCATCGAGGATGGGGAATTTGGCACCAAATGACAGATTCTTTTCCAGCAGCCCCTGCCAAGTTTCAGGACCTTATCACCGAAAATTACATTCTTATGGTAAGCAAATGTGCACTAAAGCAATACCTTGGTTGCAAGTTGCGTGAAACTGTCAGTTGAAGGGAGAAGATGTCATTTGAACAGTAGGATTCACAGAGTAAAATATAGCACGTTTCAGTGTGTGAGTGCACAGATTTACTGCAAGATGGGAGAACTTCAGTTCAAAGGGTAACTAAAAGGTTGTTCTCACAAAACTCCTCAAGGTCAGCTTCCAAATTTAGACACCCAAATTACAATAGAAACCAATCAATCATCCAAAAACAAAAATATTCATTAAGTGCATTGATTCTTGCTACAAAAATAAAATAAAATAGATCCACCAAGAAGAAATCCATGATAAGAATCATACAATTTTAAACTTTGGCAGCCATGACCAGTGACTGGTCAGCCAGACACTAAAAAGCCCGTTTCTTTTCTGGTCAGTGAACACAACATACTGAACACTTGCAGGTTGCGGTAAGAACAAAATTTTTCAGGACTCTGTCTCTGTAAGAAGCTCCTACCCTTTCGACACATCGTCACAACAATGCTTCTCCATGGTATCGTTTACAAGAGAAGTAGTAGAAGTTTGTATGATCATCTGAGCAAGTTGTTAATAATTTGAAAATTTTTCGGATGTTTAAGTAAGGGTCTAGTTTATCTTAGGTATGGTAAATGCACAGACAAATTGACGATTTTGTGATGCGAGCTATTATGCAAATAGACAAAATGTGAACTCAGTAATCGGTTTATCCTTGTTCAAAAGTAAAAATAAAACCATTTTCTATAGCAATTGTTGTCTTTCACAGCATTAAGGTACAAAAGCTAGATAAAACATTTCCAATGCTGTTCTTTTTTCTGCTTATCTAGTAGTTTCTAAAGAGGAATTGGCATTAGCAGCCCATAACCTGGCAAGATCTCAAAAATTGGACCAATCTTTTTTACATTTACTACTAGTTTATAAAATTGACATGCATATAAAATAAATGCATGTTTAAAGTCAATTGGAAAAAAAAGTTAAGATAAGTAATCATTATGTTTTAATGAATGATATAATAGAAATAATAGAAATAAAAATGTGTCCAACCTGGCCTTAACTTAACTCAGATGTCCTGTTATTCTTTCTCGACCCAAATGATGAAATTGTCTTGATTCACTTAAATACGGTGTCTTATATGGCTCACTTCACCAGAACAAAGTCTCCAGCAACTTTAGGTATTAACACTCAGCAGTTAAAAAGCTGACTCAGGTCTTCCTCCAACAAATCCAAACAAATCTTTAGTCAGTTTTATAATCTGTTTGGAATAAGTTGCCAAACCCCCCTGACAACACCAACAATTGGTGTCGACAAAACTATGAAAGGATTGTCAATCAAAAGTAAGCAGCTATTGAAATTATTCAGAGGAATTTTGATAAACAAACATGGAACAGGTGAGAGGATTCAATTTCACCTCCTTGATTGATACCAGATATTTGTTTCCATAGGAAAATTAAACTTCTTCTTAACCCCTTTCAACTTCTTTTATCTCCCCATTCTTTGGTAGGTTTAGTCATGCACTGAGAAGGTGCTCAGAACTCTCAAAATACACTTAGAGGGATTGGAGAGGAACTCACTCTGTCAGAACCTTTTGTGAAGGGTTTACAGCTTAAACCCATTGCCCTATACACCAGTGACCTCTTTTCTCCTCTAACTCCAGAGTTTCTCCGAACATCAAACTCTGGATTATCTTTTGATTTCCTTTTAGGTGAAAAAAGTTCTTAAGTCCACAGCTGTGAAGAGTCACAGACAAAAGGGGGAGGAGGGGAGCCTGTTAAGTCACCATATTTATCATGACTGGGTTACCTCTCCTGTCAGGACCTTTCTTCTTCCACATGCTAATTGGTAATATCTTTCACACTCTTTAAAACTCGCATCAACTCACATATCCTCTTCTACCCAGAAACACACTCCTCCTTAAACCCATCTCTAAAAAAGGAAAGAAAAAGGAAACCTCTCCCTCTCCTTTCCCTGCCTATCCCCCTTACAGTACTCTCTCCATGGCTTGAGGCTGGCCCTCTCCAGGGGGAAGCAAGGTCTGTAAAATCAAGTCAAAAGCCTATTAGCATGCTAATCCACAACAAAGCTCAGGATACTGTGAGGCATATTTGTCACTCCTCCTTGTTGCAATAAGATATATAATGTGTGTTTAAAATATGTTATCAAATTAATGGATTTGCCTTTGTGTTCTGTGTATAAAGTTGACATAGCAAGAAATCCCCCAAAAGTGTCATACTTCTAAGAAGGCCATGAATGCTGAATTAAATTAAAGATAAATTTAATTCAGTGGTAGGTAAGACAGGCCTCCAGTCAGAGCATGAGGGACAAATGGAAGAAGAAAAATCTGAATTATTATGCAGTCTATTAAAAAGCTCAGAAAAGATTTCTATTTTGACAGCCCAGATTGAGCCAAGAAACCATGGGCCACACATTACACTACCATCACTATCAGGAACTGCTGATACAAGGTAGTATTCATCCATGCAAATCATTTATGTCCAATTCTGACCCTACCACCTGAATGTTGCAGCTAAAACTAACTATAAGTTTTTCCATTATCAGCAGAGTGGTCTGCTGCTGCTGCTGCTGCTGCTCTAGCCCGATGGCTTTTGAGTTTACCATGTGCATTCAGAGATGATGTTATGCAAACTTGACTCTAAGGAGTGGTAACATGAGCTAGTGATGCCTTTCTACCATCTCAACTCAAACTATTATATCCTTTCTCCTCTTATCTCTGATTTCAACAAGGTAGTTATCAACACAGTTGTCCTTGGCTACATATTTTTTCCTTTAAACTCCATTCTGTGTAAACCCAAGAGATGGTTGGAGATAATATTTCCATTAGATTGTTTCTGAAAAACTTGGGCTGATCCATGTGGCAGCAGCACCTATTGCCAAGAGTCTCATCTAGGCAATAAATCGATTTTATCGATTAATCAAATTTGTTGTTTATGTAGATTTAACGTTTGGAAAATCTAGATTTTTCTTTCACCAATGCACTCCCTGGGTTTCCATAGCTGAGAGAGAGCCTGCCCAGAGAGAGCCTTCCATCTTGTTATGCAAGAATGGTTTATAGCTCGTCTTTATTTGTATGTTGAATTCAGGTTAACTCCCATAAGGAAGACTGAAATAAAAGCAAGTTTATGAACATAGTTTATAATTTGTCATTTCTTTTCAATGAAAAGAAAGGGAGAACAATGGATAATAATCAGAAATTGGACCTGGTATGAAAGAATTTGTAAATTAGTCAAGATGTTTGTATTTTTATGTTACTTTGATGTCTTGTTGTAATAATAATAATCATGATTATCAAAAACAACTATAACTATTACAAGAGCCACAACCTAAAGTTTCCTAAAACACTCTACAGACATGCACAGAAATATATTATGTGTCTGTCATTGTTGGTATTTAATTTAAAAAAAAAGAGGAGGAAAAGAGCTTCTCCCCTTTCCCAAGGAGTGCCAAGCTTGGCTTGCACATTGGGAGATCAGAGAACATGGCCGCCATGTGGCTCGCCTGCTACTATCAATCAGACCCCAAATGGCTTCCCTGACACCACCAGTCCTCGTTTTGCAGTGCGCCTTATGTGGCCTCCATCTTAAAAAGAGGAGCAGGGGGAGACTGGAAGGAGGAAAGAGTGTTGCACATTGGGCAGAGTTACTGCCAAACTTCCAACAATCGGCTTCCAAACACATCATCTGGAGAGGTGCTGCTGTAGATGTAGTCCAGGTGTGCACTAGAACTAAGTGAGCAAGTCCTCTTGTCAGTGCTGTGCGTTTAAAATTTCTGACACACACTCACCCCCATCTTACCCCACCCTCATTAATGACATCGCCTCTCTCACTTTCCCCCTCTCTTCATGCTCCTCTCCATATTCTTTACCCGTCTCTCATTTCTACCCCGTCGTCTCCTCCTCCCACTCCTTCCATGTGCAGAGGCCAGAGTCAAATTTACAACAACTGTCAAAGTCAGGGATGACAGATAAATTAATCTTCTCTTCATGAGTTTACATCCCAGGCATCTGGGCTGCTGATCTGGCCCCTAACAAGCACGGGGTCTCAGTGAGCTGTCTTTTAAAGCTGATGTTTTCATGGCCAGAGATGAATTACCCTGTCACGAGAATCTATTTATACAGCAGTTAGAGGGTGGGGCTCTGGATGCAGGACAGCGTGATTTCATGGGTTAAGGTCCCCTTGAAGCATCTGTTAAATCTGGTTTTGTCAGACACATGTCAGCACCAGGTCAGTTTTTAAGAGTACTTTTTTTTTTTTTTAATCTTTGCCTCATGCAGACTTTTAGTTTTTTAAAAAGGTAGATTATGAGATATCTGCTGCTTTCAAATCACCTCAGCCCTAAAGCATTCAATACTTTTTTACATCCAAATCTAAAATCCTGTTTGATGGTGTTTTCATTAGTAAAACTACAATACTGTAGTGGACAAGTCTTGAAAACAAGAGTGAATTGAAATCTATCATCACAAGATCATGGAACAACCATCTTATTCAAACAAACCCAGAGGCTGTAAAATCTCTCACACGTCCCATAAGCTCTGAATGAACTCATACTGACAGACTTTTTTGTTTTCCAGATGCTACAGTAAAAGCAGAAAAATATATTCCTTTTACCTAAACATTGAAAAAAAATAACATAGTTTACTTATTAGGTTTTTTGTTTGTTTGTTTTTTTTAACTTTAGGTTTTAAAAAAAGGTTAGATTTTTAGCTCCAGCTGAAGTGAAAAATACTTTTATTTAAAACCTGTTTTACAGGCATCTTAGGTGTAAGATGGCATTAGCAGATGTTAATTTTAAACAGTTTAACATCTGGAATCAGACATGATGGTCTATGATGAGTCTAAAAGGTTTTATGAAACAAACAGATTAATAGCAAACTTTTGTTGATGTCGTGACAAAAGGAAAAAAGTATAAATGTGCAGGGAGCATCCTGGATCTGCTCAGGATACTCCCCACCTTTTCTCAAACGAATGTGGGAGAGATGGGCACCACCATGTTTATGGTTCAAAATCAAATAGACAAAAAGGATTTATTCAGACCCAGGTAGCTTCAAGAATCATATTTTTTGCTAAATAAATAAAGTTGCTGTTATCAAAATCAGCATAGCAGTTGTAGTATTTTTCATTTCACTCAGATATTCGTTAGTGTTTTACCAACATACTCAGAAAATGTCTTCAGCATTGCATTAAATCCATTCTTAGCTATATTTTTTTCTTTATAAAAGACACCATTTATCTTACTGAGTTTTCAGTAAGAAATAAAAGTGAAATAAATACAAAAAGAATTGAATAACTAAATTAGAAACATTTGCAAAACCATTTTGTTTCACAGTTATATTGACAAAAACTCCTAACACATGAAAGGGTAAACATATGAATTGACCAGAATTTTTTTTTTTGCCATTGCTATGTTGTTGTTTTTTTATTATTATTGACTGAAACCAAGATTTTTCATTTGTGTTGTGACTGAACAAAGGTTCATGATTCATTTACCTTGAAAACCAGCTACAGTAAATGTGATCATAGTAACATTTTAAACATGGCAACTGCTCCATTACTGGTTGTTTTTGTTAATGTAATATCCCTCTAGATTCATTGTTGCAAATAAAACATTTTAGTTTTCAGAGCAGCACCAAGGTTAGTTGCAAGGATGACAAAGCAAGAACCTTTTATTAATTTCTATCAGTTATCGTGCATTTAATTTACTGCAGCCAGCCACCAGTTACTGATTCGTCTTTGCGCTTCCACAGAAGGTATGGGTTAAATGAGGACAAACTATGTAAAATTAAACATTCTGCTTCAAATATGAGAAAGAATGGAAGCAAAACCCAGTCAGTGATAAAACACATTGGAGCAATATGTCAACAAATGCCAATCACAACGTTTTATGTTCAACATTTTCCATTGGCAGACAGAACTACAATGCTGTGACGTGAAAGGAGCAACAAACAGAACCTGTATCTGAAAGTGCTGATGACTTTTCTGTTCCAGTCTCTCTGCCTCGACTGCTCTCACATTCATCTTAAAATGGATTGCTCCGTCATCTGGACTAACACTTTACTGAGAGCAGCCATCAATACGTTTTGTCAAAAACTGCAAGTTGTGCCAGACTTGTCATCAATCACCATTTACATAAAACAAAGACTCTTCTTTGACTACCAGTCAGAGGCAGTAAGGCTCTGAGTTTACTTGTAAGGTCCAAAGAGATGCTGACTGCACTATAAAGGCCCACATATGTTGTCAAGCTGAAAGCAAATAAAACAGACTGAGGGAGCAATCAATCATTTAAACTTTGTGTTTTTGTTAAGATTTCAATCAGAAAGCATAAAAGACCTGAATAAGGAAACTCACATTTTAATAAGTTAAAAATATGGCTTTACCTGGACAACTACATACAGATGTAACTTGTAAGAGTCTAACAACCAAATAGAAGGGCTTAAAAACAAAATGTGTCTGTACAATGGTTTGGACAGTCTGTGTCCAGATTCAGACCAACTCTGGATCGTACCCAGGGCCAGGATCTGGGTAAGTTCATAAGTCAAGAGATTTGAGCAGCATCCTGTCTTCCACCTCCACTCCCAGTAGACATAAATGGGCCAGCTTTGATATAACACACTCCCACAACTGGTTCATCCATTCAACACTTCTGACACTCAGAGGAAAGCAAGATTTCATATCATTTATTTAACGGAGGAAATATGGTAATCATCGTTGTAACTGCTCCCACTTCGAACCATATTTTCCAGATAAATACGGTAAACAGGCCAAAAAATTCCTCACATAATCTGCTTAGCAGATGCGCCTTATTATTTTGGAAATAATGTAATGCATGAACACTTATAACTGATTCACAAGAAACTAACAAGGTTTTTCTTTTCGGTTTACCTAAAATTTAACAAAGGTGTGCACATGTATACCCTGTGAATGTGCATGGATACATATGCACAAGCACATATAAAAGATTCAATTTGGAAACCATCATTGGAGCGCAGAGGAGAACTGGAAAGTCATATTGCTATAATGCTCAGATTATCAATCATTCTGACATTTTATTGGCTTTATCACTGTACATACCATTAAAACGATGTCTGGCCCAGATTGTCAGGGGGGCAAACATTAAACAGGGCCAGGATTAAAATGCAGATCCTAAACACCTTTCCATCTGCTGCTGAAATTGCACAGGACTCAGAAACTGACTTTGGATGTGCTGTCAGAAGAGACATCGGATCAACACCGAGCTAGGGTGACAAATAGATAGATAGTGTCAGACTGCGGAAATGCAGAGACTTCCCTCCATTTATTACACGGTGTAGCTGGTTAATGCATTAAAAGAGTGATAACAAATAAGGAGAAGGAACATCTATTAATCTCTCCTCAGACTCTTAATCAGACATTCTTGGCAAGCTCCTTTACAATAAGATAGCATGCACCCAACCTACAGCCGATAGCACAACACATTAACTCCAGCAGAACTCCTATTTAAAGTAATTTTGGTGGCTCTGAATAGGCAAGGAAAGAAAATGTATGTATTTCAAAAATGCCGCAAGTTAGAAGGTCGCTAATGGACATTTAAATGCTAGGACAGCTGCCAAGCTGACAAAGAAACCTAAATGTAGAAAAAAAATATGTTTTGTTTCTAATAACCTTTGATCACATTCATGCTAAACAAATGAGCTTCATGTTAAAAGGAAAAATGAATTCTTCAAAAAACCTTTTTCACTTTCATCTACATTGTGATTTGTGTTAGCCAGTGATCAGAGAAGTCATCTTTGAAGTATCATAATTTCAAGTTGTGGGCATCGTTCACAGAAAACAGGAAAACATAATGGCTGATGGCTTTAGATAAACAACTTTAAGTAAAGGGTAAGGCTTAATTGGGGTAGCTAATGCAGACAAAAAAAAAAAAATCACAGTATTGTTACAGTATTAAACTAATTATCACAAAAAGGTTTTCAATTAGAATGTAGTGAAAAACCAATGCAAGTTATTTTGAAAAAATACAATTATACAGCCTCAAATTTCTATGTAAAATGCTACATAGTAAAGGAGGGGACAATCTAAGTATAACTAAGCTGTTAACCACATCAGTACAAAGACACAAATAAATTATCTTTAATTTATTTCTCAAACTACTACATTGTCAGGTGCTGAATCATTTCTGCTTTCTTTGATCAGTAATAGATATTTGTTTTTTCCAAAAGAGATAAATTGAATTTTTTCCCACAATGATTCAAAACAAAAATCAGTTTTCATATACAATGTTGACTGTTTCAAGATAGATAAATATTTTAAATGTTTTATGTATTAAATTAGCTTAGAGTGAATCGGTTGAATTAATAATGTGCAGCAGTGCAGGTGAATAGCCAGACATTGTTAATTTTATTTTTATTGTTCATTTCAATCAGAAACTCGAGGATTAACTTGGACGAGCCCTTCAACATCTCAGGCTGGACTAGGACTTGGGGAACATCTATCATTTTGATAATGACTTACTCTTGTTTGCTGTGAATGTATTATAAAACTGTAGAATAGTTGTTGCTGTGATGGGAGCTTCTTGTACGTGTATTTATTAAACAGCATGGAGTAGCAGCAGTCAGAGAGCATCTGTAGTGTGAAATATTTCCCCCAAAACATTGTGATGCATCTGTCATGTTATTTATTTATAAAGAACAAGGTCTGCATAACACAAAATGGAGCAGTTTATTTGTATAACTTAGTTACTTTTGAATGTGCCATCACGAGGGTTTTCCACACATCATTATATCTAGTAGATGAAAGCAGAACTGATAAATGGGAATCATTATAAATGAAGAATGCGTCACTGTGCAAGTAAGTGGCTAATGGTCAAAGCCACAGGTCTCATGACATGGCAAAATATTTTTTAGGAATGTTATTTCTGCGCCATGGTGAGCAACACTTTCGAGAGCCATGGGGACGTTTGACATTTCGTAGTTGAGTGTACTATGTATATTTCTTACACTTTCAACCTGTTAGATGAAAAAGGGCACTGGGAGGTAGCAAGTTTGATGTGGTAGATGAGCACCTAGCACCATTTTTTGGCCAGCAGGCACCCATTGCAGACCTGTGACTGTGGCGCAGATAGTGGCCATGATGCTGCACGATCTTGAATGTGCCTGCTCGGAGCAGCATGTTATGTCAGCTCAGTGTTGCATACAATGTGAAGTCGTTGACATCTTCTTTAGTTTATTGATGCTTGGCAAACAGGTATTTGGTGTTCCTTAACACCATCACCTGATGAAGAGGGAGAGTCAGAATATCAGTAACGCTGAGATGTGCTTAAAAATTATGATTCACAAATTATGTGAATTATCTCGGTTTCCACAAGAAAATGAGAATTATTCACGTTTACATACACGTTATCTAAATTTTAATACGGTACTATTGTGCTTTAACTTTTGTTCTCAATATTGAGCACGTCTTACTGTGCTATTGTTTTAGTTTCAGATATATTACTGCTTGAAACTGTAATTTTAACAGTATAAAAATTACACCGTCAATGTCATTTTTGGCACCTGTTCATCTGTATAAGCACTTCATCTGGGCAGGAAAAATGTAAAAGAAAAAAAAAAAAGTGATGTGTAAAATTATTAGGTAGTATATGTACGACTAAATTAATATCAAAATATTTAATTCAATACTGAATTAAAATCTAGTGTGACTCAAAGAATCAAAACTGAATTGAATAGTGAGGATTTTTTTTTTTTTTTTTAGCAATACCTAGCCCTGAATTTAACTAATTCAAATTTTGAGCAAGAAAAAGAAACAAGCAGCTTTTTAGCTTTGTACTGTAAGGACCTAAAATGTGGATGCTAACTTCAGCATCATTACCATGCAATGCTTAGCCAATGTCTCGTTAGTGCTTACAATACGTTTGTTGTTTGTCACTCTGTCACTGTTTTCAGCGAGGGAGAATAAAATGCAGACATAAAAACTAATGGAGGCTTCTTCAACCAATTAGATGAGAAGTTATTAACTGGCCATGTAAACAACTTTTCAAAATAATTTTTTTCTCCCAACTACAACTATTTCACTCAACTTTAAAACCTGGCCCCATGAAAGACATAGTTTACCAGATGACACATGTTGAGGGGAACTTGATAGCACATTGCAAAACAAACAAGAATTACTCAGCCATTTCAATATCGCCAGATCTCATTTCTCTGGCAATCAGCGAGTATAATTGGGTAAAAACCTTAAAGGTATTCAGTCATGTTAACCTCCCAAGCTGACTGTCTTAGCATAAATGAAAATTAAGATCTTTGTGAACTCTACAGGCAAACAGAAAAGTGTTGTTGCACAGGTATTCGAAGCCTATAACAAAAAGCTGAAGGCAGCAAGGTTCATCCCATTAATATCCCAGCAGAAGAAATTAATGCATTGACTGAGCTCGACATTTTTTGTCTTCCTATAAAGAGAAACATGGAGGAGCTTGGAATGAAGCTCCACACATTATGAAAGCCATTATCTTCAGCTGCCAGTCTCGATGACAGAGAGAGAAAGCTGGTAAGCCTAAACTAATAGGCAGAATGAGAGGTGCAAAAAAGTAGGGGACTGGGTCAGATCATCTCTCACTCCCTATCCTCCAATTACTGACAGACAGTTGAGAATATGAAATGAGACCAAGGATTGAGAAATATTCATATCTTTTCTGAATGGTATTAAACCCTGACAGGGCGAAAGAAAATGAATGGTGGTTTCAATTTCTGCCATGTATCAAATCTGACAAGATATTAAACTGATCTCAAATCACAGACTGTCCGTATCATTGCCAAGACAAAATAGGATGTTCTCATTTTGGGCCATAAGATAAGATTTATTGCTAAAAAGACACAAATTGACATTCTCAAAATGACTACTCCAATCCCTCCCTTTCATCAAATTATGAAGCAAGCTGTGGAGCTTGATGTTTACAGAGACTCAACTGGCAGTTCAGCCGTCACAGCAGAAAAATAGCAAGCATGACATAGTTCAGACTATTTCACGACAAACAAAATCCCATAAAAATCAACCAATGCAAGAGAATAATCCAAAAAACAAATTGATATTCAATGTTTTCTTAAAGTGCTGGAAGGTCATTTTAACATAAACAAAGTGTGTTATAACAAGGACTACATTTAAGTACAAGATACTTTTTTAATGAATATTAATACAACTTTCATCATTGGTATAAATTTCTCCTCTCCCTGCCAGATTGTTGTTGTAAATAAGAATTTGTTCTTAACCTATAAAGATTAAATATACACTGCTCAAAAAAATAAAGGGAACACTCAAATAACACATCCTAGATCTAAATGAATGAAATATTCTCATTGAATACTTTGTTCTGTACAAAGTTGAATGTGCTGACAACAAAATCACAAAAAAATCATCAATGGAAATCAAATGTATTAACCAATGGAGGCCTGGATTTGGAGCCACACACAAAATTAAAGTGAAATGTTCCCTTTATTTTTTTGAGCAGTATATTTTTTAAAAATCATTATGATAAAGGCATGTAACACGAATTTGTGGCAGCAGCATTTTTTTCCACATCCATCAATTTGTCCAGCTTCAGCTAAAATAATTCAGAAAAAAAAAAAAAACAACCGCAAACACACACTTGCACCCCTTGAGAAATACAAGCCCTTTTCTTTTTTTAAATTTTTTTTTTTTATCGCTTCCGGATACTCTTTTCAATTCTGGCCACCTCGAGCATCCAACACTGGCTCGACCACTTCAAAAAACACATCTCATAAAAAAATCAGGAGGCCTGTCTGACATGTGTCCCCGTGCCCTGATGGCACGCCTACACCAAAGAACAGCATTGATTTTCTGTAACGTGGGGTCGGATTAGCCCTCTACAGGGATTAGCTGCCTGTGCAAGGCCTCAGGGTTCGCTATAAAACTAATAATTAATTTAAACAGCCGGGCCTGTAGAAGGATACACTCACTACATGCTCCCAGCGTGAGAAGGTGAGTTTGAATGACAAACTGTCTTGGATTCAGAGTGGAAAGACGCTATAGGTCTCCTATATGTCTAACTTGATTATGAAAATATTTTTATGTCTTTGCTAAAAAAAAATTACATTTGGTGATACTTTAAGGATGTCCTAAAGCATGTAGACTTATATTCTAGGTAGCCTCTATGGTACAGTTTGAAAATGGCTCTGGGTTGATCCGACTGATAAAACAACATATTATTCAAATCACTGATTTATAGACGTAATCACAGTGTTCCCCCAGGCTCAATTTTAGGTCGCATTCCTAATCTCTACAGGGATTGGTGAGCTCATCTGGAATAATGATTTAATTTTCTACTGTTATGCAGATACGATACAGAGGTTGATATTGCCATTTAATACATTGATACCAGAACATTTCTACTTTAAACAGTTGCAGCTCAGATAGTTTCCTTAGTTGCCACAACCATATATGTGTGTGATTCATTGATTGACCGATTTGTCCTTCGTTACTGTTCAACATGATCAATGTAATGTAGAGTAAATGCTTTCGAATACATTTGAGATATATTTAAATCTCAGCTGCTCAATCTGAATGACATTGTAGAAATGTCCAACAGTCAAAACTCAGCAATTCATCATCTAAAAGGTTGTCTGTATTCACACAGTAAATTTTGGGTCAACTTTTGCAACAACTGTGAACAAAGTGAGTGCACAGACTCAAATTTGATCAAGTTTTGCCTCATAAATGTAGTGACAGGTAACCCAGTGTACTTTGTGCACAAAATCTCAAATGTCACTTTTATGGCAGCAGCTGTCATGCAAATGGATAAAAAAAAAATCATCAGTCAGTCAATCACATCTTCTCCAAGCAAGCTTTTACTATCAGTTTCAGAGCCTTATGAAGAAACATTGCTGTGTAAAAATGTACTTTTGTAAAGAAAATTGTATCAAGATTTTATATTATATATTCATTACACCTCTCATTTCCTAAGCACTGCAGTCAGCCTTACAAGTTCATCCTACAGCATACTGTTGCCAGCAGTCACAGCAGTACCAAGCTGAATGGTGGTAATCAGTAGAAAAATTCAACTGAGTTGAGCACTGATTAACAGTTTACCGGCAGAGGAAAGGTTGGCTAATTAGCCAGCTAACATTAGCTTTCTGTGTATTCCATGAGTAGCAGAACAGCAAGAAGTGCTAATAATCTTAAGCCTTTTGCCACTCTGTTTAAAAATTAAAAGAATTTTAAAAAGTCATAGGAACAGTATTTGCCGTGTAAAATACTCAATTTTGTTTTAGCAGTAGCAACAGTGTCATGATTGTTGTATTTTATAAGAACTTTGATCATCTTGCTTTTTTCCCCTTTTATTTTTAGGATAAATGCAGTATCCCAACTAATCAAACCATACAAAGTAGTAAACTAGTAGCTATTATATTAACTTATGTATTGGATTTGATAAGTATGGCTGTTAAACACAATGGCGTGTTCCGTGTATATTGCTAGGTATTCTCCAAAACAAAGAGCCAAAAGCTGTGTAAATAACACTCTCTTTGGGAGGATTTCTGTTCAGCTTGAAGTGAAATAAAAACAATGAAAATCAACACAAGCCAAAGCTCTTCATGGCAGCTCTCAGTTATTACCCCCTCCTCTTACCTAGCGACCAATAAGGGTTTCCATACTCGGAGACGGTAAAGGGATTTCTCCTGCTCATCTGCAGACTTTGATCTGACTGACACAGAAACGGCCTTCAGATCACAAGTCTGCAGACCCTGTTGGGCCTCTCTGGCTGGTCTGCTTGTACATGTACTCTTCATCCCTGTGAGGATTCCTTACCCTCCTCCCATTTCCTTTCGTCTCTCCTTTATCCCTTCTTCTTCCTCCTCTTCATCTGCCTCCTCCTTCTGCTCTTGCTCTGCTGTTTGGTGCTTTTGAAGCATCTGAGTACAGACATGTTCTGAGCTTTGGAAGACCCAGGGGCCCGTGAACCAGACAGAGGAAAGAAAATAAAGAAACTCTACAGTGCCCCCAATACAAAAAGCTATCTTGCCATTACCACTGGGGATAAACTCTTAAACATCACCAAATGCCTGGGCAGACATGGAAGATCAGAGGGGTATTTGGTGTGCTGCTCTCATAATCATACTGTTAGCTAATAGGGCAGTTAGTAGGAGAGCAAGTATGATGGGAGATGATGTATTTATCCTGATGAATAAACACTGCTTTAAAAGGGTTTTAAAAAAAGAGCCTGTTGGGCCTAAAAATGGGAAGGGTTGCTCCTTGTAGTTTTTTCCAGCACAGACATGTCAGCAGAATAGACATGAAACATGCCATCACTGGTTCTTATCTCAATATGTCCCTGGGTGGAAAAGTGAGGCAAAAGTTTACTGATGTCTTGCAGCCTGCCTGACCATTAAAACATATTTCCATGCTGATGGATGTCAGATGTAGCTGCAAAAGAACTGTAACTTGCCCTTGATTTCTGAGCTCATTCTTTTACTCTCGTTTTATAAACTTGCTCTTCATGGTTCGCAAATGGAGTTGGCGAGTGCAGACAGTAAACAAGAAGATGGGAGCGAGTGAAAGCAGAGGGACCGTTATCTCGGGCAAATCTTCTTGTCTGACCAACATCAACCTCTACGGATAGCGGCTTGGATGGACAGTCTGAGGTTTTTATAAGCGAAAGCTGTGAAAGATGTGAGTAAGCTTATCTAAAATGGAAACAGGAAATGAGTTACAGCTGTGCTGAGAATGTGGCGCAGCTGTCCAGGGCTTGACAGTTGGAGGATTTTACAAGAGTATAGGGAAACAAAAAGAGGAATCGCACAATCGAGGTGTTATGTGCAAAAACAATCCCACTCAAGTTACTGTCAAATAATGATTAAACCTTGTTAGAATATTTATAAAATGCATTATTATGCCCTCACCTTCACAACTCCGTTAAAGGAAAGACATTAGGAAATAGTGAGGCCCTTTTCTCCAGCACAAGCTTCCAACTCCACTTTATTGCGTAGGATTTATTTGTCCTCTGACAGAATTTATCATGCGGCCCCTCTTAAAACACAGCAAAAATTGCAATCATCCTCTAAAACTTTGGCATGAATGCATTCATGTATCTGTCTTCACTTTTCACCCCCGGGTGCACAAGGAGAGACTATGGGAGATTGGAAACCATGAAGCGACCAAAACTGCTGAGACCATACCAAAAGGAAGTTCCTTTGTTCATCGTCCAAAACGGGCTCCAAACCTTTTTTCCTCCCCGTCTTTATGCCACCTGGGATTCAGCCAAGGAAGTAGAAGTACGGCTGCCCCTCTCCATGCTTTGTTCTAATATGTTCCATGCTTTCCAGTTGCTTATGTCATCAATCTAGGAGACGGCTAAATGTGATGGGATGAACATAAACAGCGCCTGAGTTATGGGCTGAAAGACACACATATTTAGTCTCAAGTGAAAGCCCAGCACCCTTTTTTTTAATGTAAAAAAAAAAAATGTACATATGGAGAGGACCTGACTATCCTAAATGACTTGAGCATGTGGTGTACACATTAAAATCTTTGTCACAGCAGAAAAGAGCTAAAGAGAAAGAATCTGCTTAATGATATCAAAATTCCCCTATAATATCAGTTTCAAGTAGCAAATATGTAATTGACAGCTGAGTGTCAGTACTAATCATCCATCCTTTAATGTTCGCTTAAAAATGCACACCCTCATGTCAAAACCTGAGTTCATATTAACTCTCCCCAAATGGTCTACTTAGTATACATGTCACTAATGAATTATACATCTGACTTTATTCCCCCCCTCGCTCATATTTACATGGTGTTTCGGCAGAATTTGTGTAGCGCTTGTAAAGTATTTAATAAATGTTTAAAAATGTACGAGACCAGAGATCTTAGCCAGAGCATGCAACGCGCAGTGGATGTTTACACAAAATCAAAAGAATCTGGTACGCCTATCAAAATGACTAAATCACATGAATAGTTTGTTTTTCACATGCCAAAACAGGAAAAAAAAAAAAAAAAAAAAGATGGAGTCCACTTGGACCCCGTCAGCTCAAATCATAAAGATCTATCACTGGCTTTGCACTCTGCTAAAACACCAAGGAAACATATTGCAGATTTTAAGACCCATTTTACTCAGCCAGACTGTGTACTAAAACTAATTGGATTTCTGTCAATGAAGGAAAAATATAACCCTGGGACAGCTTTGAGCTCAATAGCTCTGACTGTCCAACTGTGCATGAGGGAGTGGGACCTTACCACATGCCAAGCACCAGAGAGCAAAATTAAATCAGTGGTCAACATAAAATATTAAAATAGCATGGTATCGAATTTTTGAGGAATGATGTCAGGGTGGCTCATTATGGCCAGCAAGGCAGTGAATTGAGCTATATTTAGTGGGTGATAATTGAAATCATGGCTGTAGTCATTACCACTGACAAGTTTCTAAATAATACCCAATAAATTCTGCCTTTTTAGCAGGGTTCCCATGACAGCTGGCTACGCTGAAAAATAAAGTACAGAAACAGAATCGCTTTTCCTTTCCGAGTTTCCTCCTTTTTTCCCCCTTCCCCCAAACCCAACTCTCCTCTCTCCCTTTCTTTCTCTCTTTTTGAGCCAATAAAATGTCAGCTTTTATTCTCCTCCTCCAAAGTGTTGGCGAGATGTCAGCAGGCCCTTCTAATGTTCAACCACTGTGAGCTGAAGGCCTGTAAATCTTGGGAGTCTGTGGCACGCAATCCATCTTGGGATATACAATAAAAAATGTGACGTGGTCATAAAAGGAACAGCATCACTCACTGGTGTATATAATGTGAACAAAAAGAACGTAAAGATGTTCTTTTCCATTCAGGATGCTAAGCCACAAGATGGTCTTTGATTGAACAGGAAAGCAGGTTTGGGAAGGCGATGGGAAGCTGATGGCAGCTTTTGACAGTGATGGGTCTAGAGCGTTTGTTGTGTTTTAACAATCAGTTAAAGATTTATACCATACGCACCATATTCACGGTAAAATGCATTGTGTAGATGAAGCCCGACATGAACAGCTACTTGACTGTGTTAAACCACAGAATGCATGGTGTTAGCAAAGCAGCTGCAGCTGTTCATCTATGACAATCTGTGCAGTACACATCAGAGGTTTAGGTACGAGGGACTATTCTTCAGTAACCCTCATGAAGGATGCAGTGCAGCACTTTTTATGTGTACTATAATTTCTCTAATTTTTAGCATTTTAATAGAACTTCAGGTAAGGCAGAAACTACTTAACAAAACCCCATTTTAAAAAAATCTAAGCTATCCCATCTACTAAATAAACTTATATATTTTTAAGGAATAAAAGAGTAAGCCAATAATGACTAATCTAACTGAAAAAGAATGGTACTGATGTCGTTTGGTTTCACGCCTTGCATAATATTCTTCTGTGATTTGAGTTATACTGAGAATATTTGCGGCTTAGCTGAGTAGATTGTTGCAATGACCAAACTTGGCATGCTTTAAATTGATCACACCACAACTAACCTCAAGAAGCTTGAAAAACAATGAGACTTTGACTTTGTGATTACACAAAGCCAAGGCACTTATCAACACTAAATTTATTACACAAGCCTTTGTAGAAAGATGACAACTGAGGATGAAAGGCAAAAAAACAACAAAAAAAGAACAATACAAGTCAAAGATCAGTGGTACCAAATCTATTGTTAATGCAATGAGTGTGTTTATGCCTTGAGACAGTGTCTCACCAACAACATTTTCAGAAATAACACTCCTAGGGCGCCAGTGTTTGTGACTAGCTCCCTAAGACAGCAAGTAGAACTGGAAGTCAGGAACTAAATATACATAGCAGGAGGTGTTTGCCAATGTGCTGAAGCAATAGTCAAGCGTGAATATATTTAGTGAGCTGAGCAATGGAGGGAGAAGTGGGGCAAAATGAATTCATGCATTTATAGATCTCAACGTCAGGCTTAGCTGTTTAACAACTGTATTCAAACGTTTTTAGAGAGAAAACCAAAAATATGTGGAGAAATGGATAAAGCTATACTTGAATAACAATGGTACAGATTCCAAAATCATTTTCATGCAAGAAGTAAGAGGGCAACTCATGCCTTTAGAAAAAAACAACTAAGTTCAGATGAACATCTTTCTACATTCCTTACTCATGTATAAACTGACTGCCCCCTCAATGCAGGAATAGAAATTTAAAAGTTCATCGAGTGCAGGTCTTTGTAAATTGTCAACTTACCGATTTGAACATTTATAGTTTTTAGGTGTGGTGCACACTAACTTTTACATTTGATTATGGCAGCAACTGTTTCTGAAATCTCATTCCCAAAAACACAGTGAAGGATTTTCTGGTCTAATATGAGATGGTCAACTAATACATTTGTCTATGAACTAGAAGGGATTCTAGCTCACGACAGTATTTGAAAATGGACTTTGTTTATGAGAATATAGATATCGGAACCATAAAAAAAATATATATTAAAAGATTAAAGCCTTTGCGGTCTCAAACTCAATTAAAACATGACAATTAAAACCATAGTCTTAATGTGTAAATCTTCTATCAAACGTTTAGACTTCAAGACTCATAAAGCCAAGAAATACATGAATGTCAGAAGCTTCACTGGGAATATGGTGAAATTAAAGGAAAACAAACTGATTTAAATAATCTGGCCTAGGCTGAAAACCACATTATCCCATAATCGGCATCCTAATTTGCAAATGACGTCACAATAAATATATTATTTAAAACTGTTTTATTAGAAATGCTAAATGAATGTAAACTAATGCTCTTTGGGTTGTTGTTTTTTTCTTCCCCAAAATGTCTGGGTATTAAACTGTGAACATTAATTCATTTGAATTTGTACAGGAATTTCAGCAGTATATTTTAAATGTTTAAAAATATTTTATCTGGTTAAAGTCTTTTCTTTTTACTTCCCCACATCTCTGGGGACTCTGTGTCTGCACTGTTTTCAACTACCTTTAATAGATGGGAAAAAGGTTGCAGCAATCCTGCAAATACATACACACACGCACACAATATAATCTCAAATTGGACAAATATAAGAACAAGACAAGTTATCCATTAAGAATCCACATCCTCTGTTCTACATCATCCCAATGTGTTCCCAGGGGTAGTACGTCATTTAAAGAACATCCCAGTGAAAATTAAAAACGTAGATTTTTTTCCCCAGTTCCACTGAATGATACAAAATATCACTGTTCTTCATATGAATAAGTTATTTCCTGCCAGACCATGTCCCTTTCATCTATCTGGTTTAAATCTCTTAGGGTTGGGAGAGCTCTGCATACTACTTAATTGATGAGACACAGATCAGGTTATCCTGGAATATGTGCCTAAACAGGCCTGATAGATGGGATATGGAATACATTTCCTCAGCAGAACAGAGTACGCCGCTACTATTACCAGAAATACCCACACTATGCTCCCAGTTAAGTGATTTGAGGACTTCATACTGCCAACGTTTCATATCCGCTCTTGCTAACTGACACTTTATCTGCATACCGGCATCTCTGCAGATTGAACACTTAGGCAAGACAATGACAGGCTCTCTTCCTGTTGTCACTTCTCATATAGGGCCAAGTCTAATGCTGCTTACTGGGCTTCTGCCAATAGAAGACCCCCACCCCTTCGCTCTCCTCCTCCCATCACCATCAAACAACCAAACTCTACCTAGCCTGGTTAGAAAAGGAGCACTTGATGTCTGTGACACTCATTTGTCAATTAGCAGGCCCCTTCCAGTGTTGACATACAGCAACTTGAAAGACAGAGTGCCGTCTGTGACGAATTAAAGGAGACAGATGAGTGAGGCTTGAGCGGCGGAGTAATACTATAATGTTCCTCAGATATGAATATAAAACGACACAGTTGACAGGCCATACAAGGTTTTATTTCATTTCTCAGTGTTCCAGGCCTCCCTACTTTGTCTTCTTTGTTCTCTTTTCATCAGACTACTTACATCTCATTTTGACAGCCGGGCGACATTTAGAGCACTTTCGTTTTAAAATGCAAGTTAGCATACTTGATTTGTCATTAAAATGCAAAACGCCTGCCATCACCAACATGGCCTAGGTGAACACAAACCCCGTTAGACACACACCAAGACAGACATAGACATACACATAGTCAAACGTTTTGTGCGTTTATATCTATTGTATGTCTTTAAAATGTTAAAATGGGAAATGTCATTGTTTCAAATCATATAGCGAGTTGTGCTGCATACAAACCAGCTAGGTTAATGGCTATATTCAAGATCAATGGGATTAGCAATTAAAAGGTTTTGGATGGATTCCATTGGGTCTTAATGTCCACAATTGATATATATTGATATAGGTGGCCAACACAGTAAAGCCCACATAAAATGGCAAAGACAACATGATCATTGAAGACACAATGAGTGAAGAGCATGTGGGTTTATCACACACTACTGCTATGATTGCACAAATCAAAAATACCGTAAGTGAATGTTTTTCTAACAACTGTGTCAAGGTGGTGGCTTTCAAAGCAAAAGAAATTTAGGAGGTTAAAACTTCTTATCTCTATTTAGTATTTACACATCTAAGCAAAAGTCAATGATCTTTATCTGCTGTTGCCTAGATGTAAAACAAATCACCTTGAAAACTGTGTTTTCTGATGTATTTTCAGACTGAAAAACTAATTAATCTGAGGAAGATAAAACAAAAATTTTCAGTATTTAATCTACTAAAAACAGGACAGAAACTATTGGTGTATTAATAACAAAACTGATCCTCCTCTTGTACTTTCATGTGGATGGAGCTTAAGCAAACTATATTCTATACTCAGGCAGATTAATAGACTTTTAGAGACATTACTTTTCTTGCAGTCTGAAGGTTTTTATGCCAACAATGGATTAAGTAAACAATTAGCAAATTGATAAGTTAGCAAAACAGCATCTTAAAATTTGCATTCACCTTGCAGAACACACTTATTTGACTGTTTTGTTTACTTAGATAAATAGAGCCTTCAAGTGAATGTCTTCAAGAGAGAGTCCAATGTAAATAAAACAAACTAAAAAAAACTAAACAAAAAAAAAAAAAGTATTAATTTCCGAGCCAACTTTGCATTTAACAGAATACTTTATTATTCTGCAATTTAGGCCTGGAATAGCTCAGCATGAATACACAACAGTCTGTGCATTGTGTCGATCATACTGGAAAAAAAAAAGAATAAATTGGGAATGTTTTTAAGGATTTACCAAAGTGATTTGTTTGTAAAGAGACATTGTAAATACAAGCATCACTGTTAGCATCATGTGTGATAGACACAGACATGTGTCTTCCTCAATCCGAATGAGTCCAGGGTGATAACACTGAATGTAACAGATGCAGGCACCGAAAGTGCACTCCAGTCACAGGGAGAACTCATGTCAATGCAGCACATGCCACCTCGCTGCAATGTGTACACACCTGACCTGGAACAAAGTGGACAACACAACCCTAACCAAGCCCGTCCCGAAACAGAAATCTCACCGTGAGCCACACTTCTCCACACATTGATGAGACAGGCTGACACCACAGCACACCGAGGCAGAGGTGTGGGTGTGACAGCCCACTGCCATAATTTCATCCTGCCATTACCTGCCCAGCCACTCACAATTGTACTCCCAGAGACAGATCCACACGAGCACAGGTGCACAAGCCTACACAGGAACCAAGCATATGTACAGCACACCAAAACACACAGGACTCCGTTAAAGATGGAGACAGCTCCTTGCTTCTCATTGCGACTCATTGTCAGCTTGCCGGATGATTGTTGTCAATTGAACTGACAGAAATAAGCGTATTAGCTACAACAAGCTCTGGCAATGTCTCCCTCTCGATTTGACTTGAGCAGCAAGAAGAAGTGCATAATGCTGAAGGCAGTCCACTGAGTTTGCCTAAGATGTGCATCTATTTACACCTGGTGTGCTAGAGCTGACAGTGAAATGAAGTCGTGGTGTCAATATGAGAACGTCTCCACTGTCTGACAAGAGTTGTCAGTTCAATTTGAAATGATGCTTAAATAAAGAATTTGATACACTTATTTGATGTGTCAATGTTCACTCCCTTCCCGAGATCAAATGTGAACAGTAGAACTTTATATGCTTGATGAAATTAAAAATGATAAATGTAATACAAGCAGTTGTTCAGTAAATAACGTGCATTTGTGTAAGTATATAATTATTTGTATACATAAATAACCAGGATAGGTGATATTCTTTCCCAAGCTAAACAATTAAAACTCCACAATATCTAATATCCATCAAATAGGCTTAAAACAGATACGAAATATTCTTAATTATAAAACAAAACTATTTTCTGTTCAATTCCTCAAAACAACAATGTGAATAAATAAATAGATAAATGAATGAATGGATGGGTAAATGGATTTAAAGGACGAGTGATCTAGTCGGTCGGATGTCGGTAGCACTCCGGCCTCAAATCTGGGACATTCAACATGTTGGATTGTCTTGGTCCAACATTCTAATGTATCTGGTGTTTCCCAGAAGACACACGAGCATGCATCCTGTTAAATTTGATGTTTAGACAATCAGAAAGCGAGGTGACGGGAACATGGACGGAAATACAAAATTCAAAACTGCCACCAAGGCGCACCAAAAAGTCTGGAGGACATCATACTGTTGCGTTGTCGTATTGTTTTTTTCGCTGTAAAAACAGCCCACAAACTATCACCATTGTCGCCATTGTTTCTTCTTCGTCGGCCATGTTTATTTACCCTAAACTCATGTCTGATCTCGAGAAGTTTTACGAGATTTCCCATCCAACACTTCAAGGTTTATGAGGAAAATCTGTTTGTGTGTTGTATTTCCCATGTGGTTTTACACCACACACTGTAGGCCCAAACATGTTCTATTTATTTACATTTTATTATCATGAATGAGGTTTTGAAAATCAACTGATATTTAAAATGTTGCTGTGGGAACCAGACGTAAGGAATCAAACATTTATTTTATAGCTACTTTTAAATATGTGTGAGTGAGATATATTATACTGAAACCTGGCTTATTAAATCTGCTTAACAGACAACTTGCAAAAAATAAATAAAAAATAGTAAATAAAGAATAAATAAACACAAAGCTGTGTCCTCTGGTGTAATTTATAGCCTGCCAGGCATGACAAAAGTTGAACAACAAAGTAACCTAATGTTTTCATCACCTATTTCTTCCATTTGAGAGTTAAGCTGTGCAAGTCCTACTGTTAAAATGACAGCCTCCTCTGGAGCAGCTCCGATAAGATGCTGCCCCACATCTCGATGGAGGAATCGTACTGTTTGCTCCTTTATTTAACATGGTGATTATGTATTGTACATATTATTTATTTCTACTTTTCATCCGTGCCGTTTGTCCTCATCATACTCTGGCCACCTGCGGACTAGGTCCAAAACTTTCAACTGCAACTGATGGTGCATTTCTGCCACTAAGCTCAACAAAGCAGGTAAATAAGGTGGATGTGTATGATTTATTCACTCAAACTTTCCTACCTGAGCAGATTGAAGCTCAGATCCAGTCGTCTTGCAAACTTGCCATACGTCTCTCCAAGAAAGTGGGGGATGTCCTTAGAGTCTTGTCCAATGTATGATATCTTCAAGAGTAACAAAGAATAAAAACAGTAGTGAGAGAGAGCTTTCTTTATATTAGTAACATTTCAAAAAATATAGGCTATATTTCATAAGATCCATTTTTAAGCTACTTTAAACAATGTGTGAATTTTTCCAACAGCTGCTTTTTTGTTGGTGTAGGTTTTTAGTTTTTGTATTGTTCACTTAAAGGTGTGAAGAGTTAAATATGGTGCAAACCGTGCATCATATTTTTTGGTGCATAGTTTGGTGCTGAAAGATGCAAGAGGAGGAATCGTTTACCACAGTAACTGTAACATGAAAAACAAAGTTCTGTCAATATTCTGAGACAGACACATAATAGCAGGAGGGATGCCAATAGGACTGACTGGTGTAAATAGATCCAGCTGATGTGTTGGTCCCACCAGCCATGGCATCGTTACATTTCTATTCGGTGACACTTGCCTATCTGTAACGTTAGTGTACTTAACAGCATATTTCACGATTTGTCTGACATAATTATGCCACCACACTCATGCACTCTTCCCGGTTAAGCTGTAAAACGAACTGAAAACTGAAAGCCGTGTGTGATGCCAACAAGTGCGTCACATGACAGCAGAGGGGGCGAAAAACAAACTCACAATCAAATTGTATGCGTAAATTAAACGCCAGTTTATAAGTCGACGATAAAGCAGCACTTAGAAGAGGAGGAGGAGCTCGGACGGTGAACGTTTTCAGGGCAGACTTACTTGAGTCCCATTTAAAACGACCGGTGACTCCCTCTGAGCCATGACGTCCTCCTGAATGACAGTTCGGAGTTTGTTTGTGTGTTTTTTAAGCAGTGGAAGTCAGAGCCTGTATTCTCCCTCACGTTGTTGACACCCAGTATTGATTCCTGTGAATGTGGCGCGGTTGCAGGTTCTTCTGACGCTTTACAATTGGCTTTTACTGTTTCCGCGTGCCGCTTGAATCAGCTGACCCGCTGTGTTGCGGAAGCACGCGGTCACTGCTTGTTAACTCGTAAAACCTCAGTGCTGCTGACTGTCTCCTGACGACTCCATGTATTCTCCCACTAGCATGGCGTTTACTGTCAATTACCATGGCTCGCCTTTTGTTGTACATGCGCGCTTCCACCTGTTCTATAGAAAAAGGCAACGGCAGTATCATGAAGAAAGTTAAAGACGCATGAAACACCTAAATGGAGGTCAAAACGCATTCCTAGTGAGCCACGCCTGGTCATTTTACCAGCTTTTCAGAGAAAGCAGATTACAGTATCAGAGAAAATTTACTTTATTTCAGTAATTATATTTTAAAAGTAACATTCAAATACTTTATGTATTAAGCAGGCATGGAGAGTCCTAGTATTTATTTATAATTTTTTATATACCCTGGCTATATGCATTAATTACAGCCAGGGCTGAATATAGGTGGTTCTGGGCCTCAGGTGCAGAACCAGTTTCGGTCCCCTACCCACACGAGTTTCTTCTACACATGCAAAGTACAATAGGTAGACAGTTTGTCCACATAGAAATATTCTTTTTTCCAAAATGATATTTATATTTATACTACATCATTTTGAAAATGTCTTCATCCAGAAATGCAAGGTTGTTAACGCTGTTGCTTTGCAGCAAGAATTATGTTCTCTTGCATGCATGGGTTTTCTCTGGGTATTCCCAGCTTCATCGTATGTAAAATAATGCATGCTAGGCTAATTTGTTTCTCTGAATTGTTATTTGGAGTGGGTGTGTGAGTGCCCTCCCCCAAATAATTAATGGAACGATGAACTATACAATCTTGTAGAACATTCACCCATCAGTTTGTGATTTTAATTTTAAGTATGTTTGGGTTATACAGCAGGCAACACCTGTAAGGCCATCCCTGAGAGTTTTAAAACATATTGAATAGAAGGGTCTTTGTTTGGGCAAGTCAAAGTTGAGACTTAACTCCCATTGAACGTGACCTAAAATAGTCTGTTACTGCTTAAAGAAAGAAAGAAAAAAACAATAGCTAAATTAAAACAATTCCTCAAAGAAGAATGTACTGAAATTTCTGAACACCAGAGCAGTTGATGTTGCCAAAGGGTACTACAACAAGTTATGTTTATTTGTACATCCACGCATGTATCTTTAGTTGTATTGATCACTGTAGTAATGTATTCACAGGTCTAAACTGCCTAAAAAATCAGAGATTTGCAGTTGACCCAAAACGTTGCTGCTTTCATTGTAATAGGAAAGTAGAGTACATCACCCAAGTTTTAAAGAGCATACACTGTCTCCTTGCAACTCAGAGCATAATACTTTGTTAGTTTATAAATCAGCGGATGGTTTAGCACCAACATAGATCGGCTCTACACCCCCAAGAGTTGATATAAGGAAAACTGTAGGTGTTAGCTTCTGCTGTAGTGCTGGATGGTTTCCACTGTGGATTAATGTGCACAGAAAGGCACACTTTGTATTTGAATTATTAAAATTCAAGTAATCATGTTTTTTTTTACCTATTCGTGGACTGTCATGGTCACTAACCCTCACAAATACCGTGCATCCTCTGCGGCTATAATCCATGGATTAAATATTCTTGTTCTTATTACTGTTGCCTTGTTTAGCACCACTGCCTCTCTCAATGACCAATGACAGTAATTGGTCATTGAGACAACTTCAACTAGGGGCAATGTTATGTAAAATCAACCATTTTGAGCTTTACATCATGTTATGTTGTGTAATGTTATTTCCTCATTCCCTCATCAAAAAGTTTACCTTGAGTTTTCCTTTGATTCTTTCATGCATGTTTGAGAAATCCTTTAATCTCCTCTGGCAACCATTCAACTGGGTGGACCTAGTGAAGCCTCTACTTTGAGCTGCAGTTTCCAAGGTTCTAAACTCCCAAGCTTCTTAGCTTCTGCACCACAGAGCACCTCTCCTCCGCAACTACCCCACCCAACTCCTTCAGACTAGACAGCAGCAATTAGCAAACCCCTGGTGGAGCTGGCATCTGCTGAGCTCATATATGCTAGTGAAAATGTTGTTAAAGGGTCAACAGAGGAGTGATGTTGTGATGACTTTCTGAAGGCAAAGTTTCAGAAACAGGATTTGTTTTTAAAGAGACAGAGGCCCAATATTAATTTATCACATCAAATTTATTTTAAGTCATATTTGATTTAACATTTTTATAGCAAATGAAGGTAACATAGTTACTTGATAGTGCAGTAAATTAATACTATGTTCCAGGAAAATATAGAATACTGCCCCTTTAAGTGTCTGATAGGTATTCAGTATTTATAGGAGGAACAAAAAAAAAAAAAAAAAAAACCCTGTGAAACAAGCAGTGTGTTCTAACTATATCAGAACACTACAATAATCCAGTTGGGGCATATAGGTCTGCACGGCATAGAAATCTATCAAAACAACTGAAAAACTTAATTATCATCACTAGTAATCTAATGCGCAATCTTTTTGACATTTTGCACAGTATTTGCACTTGCATCATAAACACAAGGTAAACATAAACACGTGAGTGAGTAAAATATTACATATGAATGACACATTGGCACATTTATTCTGTCGTTTTGTTGCAGAAACACCAGAAAGTTTCTGAGCGGATGTTTCTTCTTCTGCTTTTCTGAGTGCCTCGTGACGTCACCTGAAACCTCCCTCCCACTCGCGGAAAAGCTCATTTTCTCCCTCTTCTCTTCTTTACGCTGGAGCGGAGGGAGTCTGCATGGCTTCAGTCCTCTCTGTCGCTTCTGTCGGCGCGTCATGGGCGACAGAAAGCCGGTTTGACTCATGCGTAAAAAGAAAGAAAGAAAAAAGAAAACACCTCATTTGAATCAAACGGAGTATCTTGTAATGCTATAACGTTGTTGTTGTTTTTTGTTACCATTTACCTCTGCGTCGGAGCGTATAGTAAGGTAATGTCACATCACGGACTTTAAGTTAACGTCATTTATCGTTGGAGTTTTATTTATGAAAAGGATATAGAAAATACGTAGCGTAAGGTTTTTTTTTTTGTTTTTTTTTTTTGTAGCGCTCTGTTTCATTTTATCTCATAAAGTTACGTGCATAGTTGTATTTTGGTTACATTGATTTGATGTTTTAAAGTAAATTATTAATATAGAAAGTGCTAAGAAAATAGCTTTTAACATTTCCAGTACTCAGCAGCACACAAATTTGACTCAAAAACAATTTGCAGAAGCTTTAATAAAGTTAGAATCTAGATCGTCGGCCCAACACGCAGCTCCCAGTAATCCTGCAACTCCCAATATATTTCCCCTCGAGATGTAAATAGTTGTATTTGCATGCGAGGTGATTCATAAACATGTCAGTGTGTGGCGAAATATATGGCGGTGGAGGGATATTAAAACTTTCTATTTAAATATGGTGAATTATGGTGGCGAGAAATGTGTTCCCATTTAAGAGGAATGCCGAGCATTTTGGTGTCTGGTGCAGGAGCCCCATTTGTCATGCGGACAATAAAGAGGGTTTTCGCCTGACAGTGAAAATTTATGGTTGCCCTTCTTTGCCCTAATAATTCACATATTGTGTCAGGGACTGACATCCCTCGCAGAAAACAGCAAGGCTGTTATCAATCACACATCTTTGCATATTATGAAACGCTCCACTATGTTTTTTTTCTTTCTTTCTTTGCTTTAGCAGAAAGAAACAGAAGTGAAAACATATTTTGAAGGAACACATCTCTGTTTGCATTAAAGATTTTTTTTTTGCGAATACACACAAAAACGTGCCAATTTGAAACGTCATAATTGCGACTCAATGATATTCTTACTTGTGTTATTATTACAGGCCTTAATTTAAATATTACGACTATTATGCAGCATGTATTCGACGTTTTTTTTCCCCCATCTCCTTTAAGTTTCACCTATTAGTTAATATTTTTTACTAACATGTTTGCGTTTGTATTTATTTATTTATTTATTTATTTTTAGCTATTTAAGCAGAATTTATCCTCATTCACTGTCCACTCCAGGTTTTCTTACTCTCCAAGTCGACCTGTCAAGCAGATTACCACAGAAAGAGATTAATGGCAGAGGCGGGTTGCAATAATAATCGTTTTGTTTGATGTGACAACTTTGATAGGCGTTGATTTACTTACAAACTGATAGGCTTTTAATTGAGCGCCTCCATCCCCCGATTGAGATGAAAGGGAAAACCACATTGAAAAGCTGCCCGATTGCCCCGGAGCCTCAATACTGATTAGCCATCTCAGCGGTGAATAGTTCAAGGCATTTTAAACTTCTCTCCCCCCCCACCCCCCCTTCTTCCTTTCCTTTCTCTGAACGGCCTGACAGACCATCTCTCTTCTTTTCTTTCTCTCCTCTACGCTTTTTTTTTTTTTTTTTTTTAGCCCTCTAAAGAAAATAAATCATTTCCATTGTATGCAAATAAAATAGAGCTGGCATCACAATAAAAATGTCTGGGTGTCTTATTGTTATTATTATTATGATTAATTTATAGTGCTGCGCGTCTGTGTCGTTTCAGCAGATGACAGGTTTCAGCAACACAAAAGATGCGTTTGGTCAAAAATGACAAGGGCGTTTAGACTGGGAAAGCAGTGATGGTAACACGATGCATTTTTTTTTTTAAATGTAACTTAAGGTTTATTCCCTCACTTTAGCTAAAACTTATTTGTAGGAAATAACTTAATAATAAACTTAACCCCACACCCCGTTTTTTTCTTTTCTTTTTTTTTGGCAATCCATCGTTATTGCCCTTTGTTTCCTTCACTTTACAACATTTAATGGCTGTAGTGTTATCCCCCCCCCCAAAGCTTCTTGTTAACACCATAATCGGCCGATTATAGCAAAAGTACTTTCGCACCTGGAAGCACGAACAGCTTCTGCACAACATGTGAGCGAGACTGTCTGCAAGTTATTAAAGTTTCATCATGTACATACCACCTCCGAGGTGTTTTACTGAGAACTCCGAAAGTTAAAGCTGCTATTTAATAAAGCTTCCAAGGTTACGTCCGCTTGGTTTTCTTCTCCCTTAAGTGGATCTAAAATGAGGATGCGTGTTTTAACAGATGCGTTTTAAAATTAAACGAGTCGATGCGACTTTGCGGATGATAATAATAATAATTATTATGATAATAACAACAATAATACTAATAAAAAACTTAGTGTCTCTTGAACGGCGTCTCTCCGTTTGTTCTCTTTTCACTTCGCCAGCAGCAACACTTGCATGTAATCAGCCACAATAGCTGACATAAATCAAGCGATGGATTGACAGCGCCTGACAAATAACTGATTGATTGCGGCGGAGCAGAATTGACACTTGACGGAGGGGTGGAGATAGAAATAGAAGGGCGGTGTATATTATACTGAAAACATGTGACATTCGCATCCCTCCATCACTGCATTGGTCTATTCCTGTCAACGCTTGTCTGTTTAGGGAATTTAAACCGAAGCGGTTGGTTTGATGGTTGTCGGTGGATGAGGCGGGAAGTCCATAAATTGGAAAGACCTCCCGACAAAACTCACAAGATCCAACACGGTTGGGATAAGAAGTAGTTTCGTGGCTTTTATGGGAGCAACAAACTGCTTGGTTGGTAAGCTCCTCATGGAATCCCAAAAATCTATAACTTGTAGAAAACAAAACAAAAAACAACAACAGAAACCAGCTGAGATGTGCACTGATCATGCTTTCTCAGGCCAAAACCGATTTCTGAGGTCTGACCTGGTGATTCAGATTTTGACTGATTTTTTTCCAAATTAATATAGCAAGTACAAAACCTGATATAGTTTGCTAAGAACTATCAGGTTTTCATTGAACAAAGGAAAAAAAAAATCAACATAAATCATCAAAATAGAAGTTGGAACCTGTCTAAAACCTGTGTTTTACTTACTGACTGAAAATGTTTTAGGCATTTAGTATATCCATCCATACATTTTCTTTACACCCTTGTCCCTTAGTGGGGTCGGGAGGTGTTGGTGCCTCTCTCCAGCTAACGTTCTGGGCGAGAGGCAGGGTACACCCTGGACAGGTCGCCAGTCTGTCTCAGAGCAACACAGAGACAGACAGGACAAACAACCATGCACACACACACTCACACCTAGGGGCAATTTGGAGAGCCCAATTAACCTGACTGTCATGTTTTTGGACTGTGGGAGGAAACCAAAGTATATATTTAGTATATAATAATTATTATTTTTTGTGCTAAACTTGAAAATTAATAAATTCCAAGCTATAAAGGATTGAATGGGCAATTTTAAAAGTACTGACATATTTGAACGTGACTAATATAACAATTTGTGTTACAGTGAGAAAAAAAAAAAGTTTTAAACCTTCAGACACTCTGGACCCCCCACGCCAACAGGGGGCTCCCAAGAGCACCATAACTGTTACACAAATAACAATTTCTAAATATAAATTATATTACTTAATTCATAAATTAGTGGCAAGACTTGGTACTTAAAATATTAGATGTAATGTGCAATAATTGTGTTATTTCTGAGTAAGGATGAAATATGTAACACCATATCAACATCAGGGAATGGGTAACGTAAAAAAAAAGAAAAAAACGTTTGGATGATGTTATTTTCCATTTGTACATTTTAGCATTAGTCATCTTAGATCTAATTTTACACAAGTATTTTAACAGGACAGTGTTTCAGTGGTTAAATCAGCCCTATAACTTGATTTGGAATATCCCCAAATCAAATTATAGAGTTGGACCAGCAATGTAACCCAGTCTACAACAACATACATTGTTTGGCCATGGGTGCCTCATAATTTCTTAAGTGTTACTACAACATGTATTTGGAGTGGTTTCAGTGGGAGTGGCCTGCTACCAAGGTCAGGAATTAGCATAAGCAGAAATGAATATCAGTCTTTATTTAGATATAGATATTCAAACACAACAAAGGGCAAGATAAAGTGCTTTCATTAACATAAATAGGTTGGAAAAGCAATAAAAAATGTAAAGAAGGATGATACGAGAAATTACAAGATGAAGCAGTAAAGCAAAGCTAAGCAATAAAATAATAATAAAAAAAGATTATGAAGAAATACATTTTGAAACTCTTTGACTTATTATGTTCTAAATTAAAGAGTCCTAAAAATATGTTTTGATTGAAATCAAGAATTAGGAATCCTTTATTGTCATTTTGTGTCATCATAGGCACTATCCCCCCCCCTCAGCCCCACCCGACCCCCTCTAGCAGCGGCACTGGGTTTAGTACTAGCCCAAGCTCTATGTCTCCTCAACTTCAGGGACAGGCGTTCACAGCAACCATAATATTTTTTCCCCCCTATCTCCTCCCCCGAGCTGTCAAAACAGAGGCGCTTACAAAGAGGAGAACGTCACATCCCCTTGACCCTCCAATCACCTCAGGGTCCCATTTGATTGGAAGGCGGCAAAGGCTTTAATCTCGGACTAATTCAGCTGCTTTTGAAGTGAAAATTCCTACCAGTTCGTGCTTCGGGAGTACAGAGCGAGGACCTGCAGACAGACGCGCACACACGGGACGCAGCGCTTTCGGTGCAGGACGCAGCTGCGGATCTGCGATAACCTCTCACTGGTCTCCTTCCCTTCCAAGCTGCCGCGCCTTGCAGCCTCCTCTCCAACCAGGGATTACATTTTACTGAGGCTTTTTGCGATCCTTTTACTCGTTTCTCTCGACAGAAAAAGACTTTCTAGCTTTCTTTTTTTTTCCCTGTTTGTTTTACGTTTTGGTGCTGGTTTTTCTTAATGAATCTGATGAATGCATCGCCGTTTAATTTCCTGACTATTGGGACATGATCACGTCGCCCACGGCGTCTGCCCTGAAAAATAGTGAAATTTGTGTCGTGTGGGAAAGCAGCAGCAGCAGCGGCGGCAGCGGCAGCAGTTCTCGGAATAGCAGCATCAACAAGCCCTTTCTTCACTCCGCACCTCCGTCCGATCCACTACGGCAAGCGAACCGACTTCCCATCAAGGTTTTGAAAATGCTTACGGCACGGTCTGGACACATTTTGCATCCGGAGTATCTGCAACCTCTGCCTTCCACCCCAGTTAGTCCGATAGAGGTAAGGCGAGCATTTAAAAAAATGTTTTTAAATGTATTTAGACTTTAGGTTTGTTTGTGTCTTCTCATATCACCCTAAATATTTGGCTCAGAATTATTTTTTCTTCTTGTGAAATACACTTATACTCCGTGTAAATTTCAGCAAAGTTCTACGTAGAAATGTAAAGGACTATATTTTATATGTTCGTTTTAATTTTGCAGCTTGATGCCAAGAAAAGTCCGTTGGCTTTGCTGGCGCAGACCTGCTCTCAGATCGGCAAGCCGGACCCGCCGCCCTCCTCTAAACTCTCCTCCTTAACACCGAATGGATCTAGCGAGAAGGAATCTAAATCTGGCCCCCTGAAGCTGAGCGACATCGGCGTGGACGACAAATCCAGCTTCAAACCTTACTCCAAGCCGACGGACAAGAAGGACTCGTCCTCGGGCGTCTCGGCTGGGGAGAAGTCCGGTTTCCGAGTGCCGAGCGCCACCTGCCAGCCGTTCACGCCGCGGACGGGCAGCCCCAACTCCAGCACCTCCGCCTCTCCCATGCCGTCGGAGGGGAAATGCGGGGAGAGAGATGAGAAGAAGGAGTCTGACTGTAACAAAAACGGCACGGCGGACGGCTCTGGCACCACCAGCCACAGCAGGATAAGCGTGAGCTGCGGTGGAATTAACGTAGAGGTCAACCAACATCAGGAGGCGACCCCTGGCACCAAAACGTCCTCCTCATCTTCCTCGGAGTCTTCCTCTGTGACCTCCGTATCCTCCGCGTCCGTTCTCGGGTCAGGACTCGTTGCGCCAGTTTCCCCTTACAAACCGGGACAAACAGTGTTCCCTTTGCCCCCTGCTGGCATGACCTACCCTGGCAGTTTGGCCGGGGCCTATGCCGGTTACCCTCAGCACTTCCTGCCCCACGGAGGAAGCTTGGTAAACGCACAGCTGGCCAGCTCGCTGGGCTGCAGTAAGGCTGGATCCAGCCCACTGGCCGGAGCTTCTCCCCCGTCCATCATGTCAGCCAGCCTGTGCAGAGATCCTTACTGCCTCAGTTACCATTGTGCCAGTCACTTAGCGGGCGCAGCCGGTGCTACCTGCACACACGACTCTGCGGCCGCAGCCGCCGCCAGCGCCCTCAAGTCCAGCTACCCGCTAATGTACCCCACACACCCCATCCACGGCGTCCACTCCACCGCGCCGTCATTCAGCGGACACCCCCTGTACCCCTACGGATTCATGCTCCCCAATGACCCTCTCCCACATGTTTGTAATTGGGTGTCGGCAAACGGACCGTGCGACAAGCGCTTCTCCACCTCAGAGGAGCTGCTGAACCACCTAAGGACACACACTGCTTTTACCGGGGCGGAGAAGTTAATATCGGGCTACCCGGGCTCCTCATCACTGGCCAGCGCTGCAGCAGCGGCCATGGCCTGCCATATGCATATGCCACCGTCAGGAGCTCCAGGGAGTCCCGGGACTTTGGCTCTAAGGAGCCCGCATCACGCATTAGGACTTAGCAGCCGCTACCATCCGTACTCTAAAAGTCCCCTGCCGACCCCCGGCGCCCCTGTTCCTGTCCCCGCCGCCACTGGCCCCTACTACTCCCCTTATGCACTGTATGGACAGAGACTCACCACAGCGTCTGCGCTGGGATATCAGTGAGGAAGAAAAAAAGACTTCGAAAAGTTTATAATACTAAGAATGCAAATATAAAGACTTTTATATTAACTGCGCTAAACTTATGGACGGGATCCGTGGACTTGAACTGTATTTATTTATATGTCGGGCTTAAAGCGGGCGGTAACAGCTGCGTTATGGGAGAAGAAAAAAAAATTGAGCAACTCAAAAAGTGCATTACGTTGAAGCTGAATTCTATAGGTAAAAATGAAAATACGCATATGTTAGAAAACCTAACAAACGTAGGGATCTTCATTTCAATGTTCATTTGAAATTGCTATGATTGTATTTGTTCTTATTTAATGTCTCATCGAGAAGAAGAAGAAAAAAAAATTACATGCATGTCTGTTTCTTAAAATTTCAAACCATGTCCACATTTAAATTTCCCGTTATTTTTCAGGTGATGGAAAGAGATATTGGTATTTTTTTGTATGTATTCTGGGAAAAAATAAGAAGCAGTTCTGTTCCGTATGTTACTGTGCCTCTTTTTTTGTTCTTGAACTCATTTCTTCAGCTCCTAAGATGCATAATATCGAGGATAAACGTAAAATTCACTGTAAATTCAATATAATTTGTTTTACTGGTCTGTTAAATTATTGGCCTTGGGGATATATAATTCAGCATTTACACACACACACAGGCCTGTAGTTCCCAAGGCTTTCATAAAACATAAAAAAAATTTCTTTCTTTCTTTCTTTCTTTCTTTCTTTCTTTCTTTCTTTCTTTCTTTCTTTCTTTCTCTCTCTCAAAAATTCAAACTTTAAAAATAGGTCAGACTGTTGGTTTGGAGTGTGTGTGTGTGTGTGTGTGTGTGTGTGTGTCTACACACACTTAAAATAAAGCGGACTTTTGCTAAGCGGATTTTCATGAATTGTATCAATACATTGCTCAGAGGAAGCTCGGTAGGTGTATGCTTCATAAAACGAGTGATGCGCCTAAAATCTTCATCAAGAATATTGACGTCCCCCCGTCTGACGCTTTATGACAACAAAAGTCCATGCATTTCTAGATATAAATGGAATAATTATATTTATATGCACTCATAAAAGAGAGAATGTTTTGACAACGATTTTGTTTAAATGCACGAACAATTTAATACAAATTTGACATGCAAGTTTTTTTTTTTATTTGACCTTATATTTTTTTTTAAATGTTAACATTTTTCTTTGCAAATCTGACTGGTGAAAGTTTTATGTAAATGAATCAACTGTTTTTTTTGTTGTTTTTTTTTCCTCTTCTTGGGTGCAGTGAGTTAGTTTGCATCTGATCACTTCGTCCGCCTGTAAATCTAATGTGGACGCAAAGAAATGTGAAATTAAAGCGATCTAAGTTGTGCAAAATTAGTTTGATTTTCGCGAATGTGCAAATCCAGCTCTAAAGACATAACGGGTCCATTACATGTTTGCATTGATAATCTCTGATGTAGAGGAACATGCTCTCGCAAAGGTGAGCAACTAAATATATTTCTAAATGGCACTTTGCTGATATTTTCCGCTGAGGTGCTTGAAGTGCTACGGAAAACTTTGCGGACAAAATTGTTTTTGTGCGTTTATCCGACGTTGATTCAGGCAAACCGGGGCGTTTCGTGTGCTGATTCTTGGAATGCTTTACTTTTTTTGGCCTTGCAGTTCCAGTTATCGTCATGATCATCAAGAATACCTCCTCAGCCTCTCGTTTTATCGCGCAGCCGTTAGTCACGCTAAAAAAAAAAAAAAAAAATCCTCCCCTCACCGGTGCGCATATAAGGCCCACACGCGTCCTAAACTGATGTAATGACGGTGAAAAGGGAGCAATTTCCATTTTTACCCACATCATGGTGGCTGTGCTCGGAGGTCCCCGGTGGAAGGCAATTTATCATGTGCCCCTCCCCCTGGCCCCTGTCACTGGAGGAACAGGCAGGCACATGTGTGCATGAATTACCGAGCCTCCCACCACCCCAATAGCCCTCCCTTTCCTCTCCCTCTCAGCTTCAACGGTGGAGATTTGACACAGAGAGGAGAGACAACATGGGGGGATTAGAGTATGCAGGAGGGCTAAAGTACATATTCACTTTGTCCATCAAGGTCTGAAGGTGCTAAGGTGTTCGCTGAGCGCAGCTGAACAGGGAGGGGGGCGGGGGGGAGCCCTACAACAACCCGAAACGCTCGCCTCAGGTGGATAAATATAGCTATGTTAGTTTTAAATTAGATTTTACGTAGGCTGAAGCGAACATTTTACAAACTAATTTAAGCACATTATTTTATGCCCATTTTAAACTTGCCATTTTACCACATTTTAGGAAAGTTTTTTTTTCTTTTTCTTTTTTTTTCCACTTACAAATAGAGGTTTTATTAATGGTCAAACAAGTTCAAACGCAGAAAAAAATTATATATATATATATATATATATATATATAAATTCAAGCAGCAGAACCTTGTCTTTTAACATCCAAGCTTTCATATGCATTCATTCATTTATTACAAGATATAGAGAAAAAAAATAATATTAAGAAAATATTGTTTTAAACAAAATATCTGGTGCCACAGTTATCAGTATCCATACTTTCCATCCATCCATCCATCCATCCTGCTTATCCTAATAACTGGGAATCTGAATTTTCAGGAACTGCTAACTTACAACTCATTGCTTTCTTCTTGTCTGTGGTATAAATATGACAAGGCACAAGGGTCCATTTCTACCAGTCCCTGCTCTACTAGGCCGGAGAAGGACCCATATTTGTTTTGGCGCCATGCAAATTGAGGAGGATCCAAAATCAGGTAATAAATAGAGAGTAACAACAGCAGTCACATCTCTCGGTCACCAAATTACTAATTTAGATTGTATTTATGTGCAGGCATTTGAAAAAAAACAAAACAAAACAAAAACTTTTCTGTCCCACCATTACAAATGTAAAGTGTGGAGTCTGACAAATCAGTAGTTTAAGTGGGCTGTGCGCTGTGCACTCTGGTCAGATGAAACCAGGGAGCTTTTTGGTAACAAATCCTTCTGGTAAGTTTGGTCTGAGGCAAATAATGAAGTAAAAGTCATTTCCAATGTTGAGCATGGCAGGGGATCTAGGATACTGTAGGCCTCCTAGATGTAGGAGAGATGCTGGAAATCTTTGTATGATGAACTTCTGTAAGTAAGAAACATTTAATCAAAACCACTTGACTATCCATCATGTGGTTATAAGATGTTTCTACATGTTTAAGTGTGAGATCATACCACCGTGACAAAAATATTTGGCTTTTTATACATCATTACTAAGAGTAACAAATTAGTTCATATCTATTACTGAAACCTTGGGGGAAATACTTCAGATCACATGTTTAGTAGAGATAACAGAGACAGTGTTTCCATTCCTTTAACTCAACTCAATCGTTCATTTCTTCCGTCTCACAGTTAAGTTCTTGCGTGCTCAGCTGTCTAAACTGTAGTCAAGATAAAACACAGGCACTAAAACATTTGGAAAACATAGCCATATGGGAATGCACATTTCTTTGCGCATACTGTGACTATTTGTTTGAGACCAGAAGCAGTCCTCTTCAGATTTGTCGGACATCCACAAATAACGGCACTGGATGAAAACCTGGCAGGACATCTGGCAGCGGAGGAGGGGGAGTTCGGGACGTGACTCACACACACACACACACACACACACACACACACGCACACACGCACACACCCCTACACACACACACACACACACGCACACACACCTACACACACACACACCTAAGCATATATTTGGTCCTGCTGAATTACCAGCACTAAAACTGTTATTAGTGGGTGTACGGTACGATATAAAGACAACATGTCACCAAGAGTAGTAAATCTATAGCTTTGCTAACAGCTGTGTCAATGAGAAGAAACAGCTTCAATGGTGAACCCCCATGCCAAGCATAAGTCAAAAAGGGAGTATTATCTCTAATGTACAGCGGCAACAAAAAAAATGCATATAACTGTGGGCATGGACGTCACAATAATGTTGGGCCTTTTAGGATTGGGATAGAATGAAGGATGAGCTGACATCCTTCTTTGTCAAAAGATGACAGATCACACAGCAAAGAAAAACTTCAAATGAATTTCAAAAATAAAATTGAGTGTGGAAGTTCAAATGTATTGTGTATTTCCTATAATTCACAACTGCTCAAAATTTTACAGAAGCTCAGCCATAAACATACACTCCAAAAGTATTTGCTTTTTAAAGATCTCCAAAAAAAAAAAAAAAAAAAAAAAAAAAAAGCTGCCTCTCAACCAACTAGAGTCATTAACAAACTTCAGGCTTAGTACTGACTGGATATTTGAGGACTCTTCTTTGCAGAGTTGGTTGACTGAATTTTAAATAATTGGCTTTTAGGGACCATTATAACATAGCAATAGCTTGTGTGGAAAACACACAGATTTTCCAATCCAAAACCATTGTGTTTGGTATTATTGTTCCGTATAGGCATCTAATTTTGTCCAGATTTCAGTCACCAAGGTTTTAGCTTGACTAAGAGGTAGTCCTTCTTTCTCATTACACCTGCTTTTATCAAAACAGGCATGATAGTACTGTGAGAGCGAGTGCTGGAACAAAAGACCCGAGCTGATGAGCTAACAGGTTGCAGGTGTGAGGGGAGAGAGCAGAAGGCAAGCTGAGGAGAGCCTGAAATAAACATAACTACAAACAATATGAAGAAACTAAAGTAAAGTAAAACAAAAACAACACTGATCAAACGAAGAAAGAGACTAAGGAATACAGATTAATCAAACCTCAAAAATAACTGTAATGTAACCCTAAATTGGACTCCAAAGCTAGTATTTCAGGATCTTCAAGGTTATTATAGACTTGTGTTGTTCTGGGATGTTCTTGAATTAACCTAACCAAGTTCCTTAATTCTGAGGGTGGCATTTTGTGTCAGGTTTAAACACAAGCAAGACAAGTTTGTCTTAGAGTAAACGTCCAGCTGTTTACAAATGTCCACAGGTTGGTTGATTGTAAAATGGTCAGAAAGGGAGCAAAAGCAAGAAACAACGCACATCATCTTTGCTATATACAAATGCTTTAGGTAAATTTCCACAAAACCTACCTTTCATCCATTGGATTGAAAAGAAAACCAACAGTGTCTTTGGTCACATGCATCATCACTAAATACCAGTGTTCTGATTGAATGATATTAGAATGCAGTCCCCAAACTGAGCACTGCAATGGAGGCATTTTGGTTCTCGAAAATCTGTGTCAAGGAAGACAGGAATCCCTCCCAGCTCTCCTGCACGTGGTTACCCTCCTCATTGATTTACAAATGTAAAAGTGCTCATCCAGGTGATGTGCAAGAAGTGGTGGTGCTGATCTCTCCGTGCCACTCAGATCTCTATCCAGCGAGACACTTTCTTGTGCTTAGACAGCCTAATTGAGGTCATTTCTGTCCTCTCCGGGATCTCCGGTGCACTGGGGGTGTTTTAGTGTTCAGATAATTTGCCCATTTTCTGATTCTGACAAAGAATATTTTATGGAAATGCACCCTTATTCTAGGCACCTTAATGGAGCACGTTGGAGTAGTGTGCAAGCTGATGAGGTTGTTGCCTGTCACTGACGAACGTGGAAAGCAGAGGAAATGTCAGGAACGAGCTTTGCTCCAAAGGGCTCTTCGGCTCCATTCAAAATCAGAAGTGTCTTGGTAGTTTTATCTTTACTGTGTTACAACTCAAAACTACAAGATTGTTCCAACATTGAAGCCGTGTAGAGACAGAACAAGGCATTATATGGAAAATGACTTCTCGTGTATGTAGTTACTGGGTGGACAGTGAAAGTTAGAGCCCTCTAATTAGGATAAATACTTAGCCTGCTTGTGTTTCATTGTTAGTTTTATTGTTTTGTTTGTTTTTTGAGTGGGCAGTGTTTCAGTCTACCAAATCATTTCTGTCTCCTGCTACTTTCTCCCTTTTTTGAGAAAAACCTAATTGTGTTATATGTCAGTAAGTACATGTTATTTCAATGGGTGTGGGCCACCAGTTACTGCGACTGACATGCTCCCATGTTACACAAATATATGACGTTTGTAGCCGTACAATGAACTTTATCCATTACTGAGTGATTTATCTTCTGTGCTGGAATAGATCACAACATTGGTAAGCAGAATGCATCTGTTCATGCAAACAAGTACAGGAAACACTGGACAAAATCACTAAGAACTCAATGCAAAGATGGTCATTCTAGGGAAATTGTGTTCTATCAAATTATACAAGGCTGAACGACGATGCTGCTAATGGAAATGTGATGTCTTTAAAGGAAGTAAGTAAGGTCACAGTTGATTTTATGACCTTAAGTGTGACTTAGTTTGCTTAATCCACATACACATAAAAATTAATGACTACATGCAAAAGGTTCAAGTAGATTACCTATAAGGCCATTTTAAAGGAAATCATAAACTTCAGGCATATGCTGTGTCAGCTGGATCGAGTGGGGGTAACAGGTTATGTTGGTGAAGATTATTTGCATTGTAGCCGTGGTATCCAGGCCTTATGCAGATAATGTGTAACTGTTACATCCTTCTGTTCATAATCTCAATTTCTTGAGCCAATTCACACTTGACAAAAATAATTTTCTTCAGCTTTATTGGAACATGGTGAAACACAATCTAAAGTACACATTTTATTTCAGTAACTCGATGAGTATACTGTGGCTGGAGTTTATCCCATGAGATTTTTATTTTATTTTATTTTATTTTTTGTGGCAAAAAGCATGGCTGCACATTTTAAAGTTCTGTTAGAATTATGCACAACTGGTACATACATTCAGAAAATACAAAAACAATTGGGGAAAAATAGTAGTACACAAACTGTTTTCGTAGTTTGCCTTTCTAATAAAAAAACAAACAAACAAACAAACAAAAAAAATAAACAGTCAAAGGACAGGTTGTTTGGAATCAAACATCAAACCAATGCTTTTGCTTCTGGGCAAAAAGGAAAATGCCATGAGGCTGAAATTTGGAGCTTTCGAATCAACTTCCTGAGATAAATAAAGGACTTGTCTTGCCCATTTTTCTTGAAATAAACCAGGAATAATTCCATTCTGGCCAATGTAAAAACATTGAATATAACCAGCTCCCTTTATAAAAAGAAGGAAACAAACTTTGAACTTTTAAAAGGAATTTTAATGAAAAATAGATAAAAACTAAGTAATGATCAGGTGTCTTGTCCAGGATGAGCCCCAGTGCTCAGACACTTGTTCTTTAATCTTCTTTCGTAACCATTGGATAGGTTTAAAGATTAAGTCAATTCATTGCTTGCTTCAAAATAGGAAAATAGAAAAAGTAATAATGTGTTTTTTTTATAGAAAATCTGTTCATCTTTAGTCTATGTTGCACTTCTGAGCTGAATTTCCCACCTCAGCAGCTGTTTGCAAACCTGTAAAGAATCACGTGGGGACATTAATAGTTCTTTGTGCACCGTTGATACTCCACAGGACCATTATGTAGTTTAAAGAACACCGAAGCCTTAGGACTTATTGTATACAGAGCAGAAGAAAGTGTAGGTTATACTTCACCTTGATATCCTCCAGAGCTTCCTGGTTGGAGCCAAGTGTGAAAACAGCAATATATAACTCCTGTGTGATTTATGAGGGCTATATTTATCATGTTGATATAAACTATTCAACTATTACCAGCTTCCACGCTACGCCAGCAATTTATCGATGTCAGTGATACAAACAAACCCTAGTGCCCAATACACAGCCAGCGCAAAACCAAACTGTGGCGTGCTTTCCCTGGTGTTCAGTCGTACTGCTTATGATACTCTTATTCAGCTCAACCAAGTGTTGTAGGTGATGACGTGTAGAGATGAGACATTTGAAAGGAACTATAGGGTTCACTTTGAAGCAGAACCATTACATTTCAATGAATCTGTAATTTCTCTCATTGGCTTACTATTAACCCTGCAGCAAGTGTAAGGAAAACAATACAATGTAAAGTGTCACATGGAAGTAATTTCTTAGTTTTCCTTTTGTGATTTAGATTAGTAAACTAAATTTGTTCATATAAATAATATTGCTTCATAGCTCTATATACATATGTATGTATATATAAATAAAATTCCCTTCTCACCCTCTGTGGGTGGTCTCTTTCATCCTCTGAGCTCAGGTCCTCTACCAGAGGCCTGGGAGCTTGAGGGTTCTGCGCAGTATCTTGGCTGTGCCTAGAACTGCACATTTCTGGACTGAGATGTCTGATGTTGTTCCTGGGATCTGTTTGAGCCACTGCTCCAGTTTGGGGGTGACTGCCCCGAGGGCCCCGATGACCACAGGCACCACTGTGGTCTTCACCTTCCAGGCCTTCTCCAGTTCCTCTCTGAGGCCCTGGTATTTCTCCAGTTTCTCATGCTCCTTTTTCCTGATGTTGTAGTCACTTGGTATTGCTACATCCACCACAACGGCTTTCCTCTGTTCTTTATCCACCACCACAATGTCCGGTTAGTTCGCCATTACCATCTTGTCTGTCTGGATCTGGAAGTCCCACAGGATCTTAGCTCGGTCATTCTCCACCACCTTTGGGGGTGTTCCCCACTTTGACCTCGGGGCTTCCAGTCCATATTCGGCACAGATGTTCCTGTACACTATGCCCGCCACTTGGTTATGTCGTTCCATGTACGCTTTCCCTGCCAGCATCTTGCACCCTGCTGTTATGTGCTGGACTGTCTCAGGGGCCTCCTTGCACAACCTACACCTTGGGTCTTGTCTGGTGTGGTAGATCTGAGCCTCTATTGCTCTGGTGTTTAGGGCCTGTTCCTGGGCGGCCAGGATGAGGGCCTCTGTGCTGTCCTTGAGTCCAGCTTTTTCCAGCCATTGGTAGGATTTCCTGATATCAGCCACTTCAGTTATTTGTCGGTGGTACATCCCATGTAGGGGCTTGTCCTCCCATGATAGGTGCTGGAGGCACCTGGAGGATGAGGTGCCTCTAGCACCTCATCCTCTGTTCCCCATTGCCTTCCCTCTCTTTGTAACCATCCGACCACACTTCTCTAGTCCGAATGACATCCCAATGTCCGTGCTGTAGATCCTGGTGGTGTGGATCAGTGAGTCGATGTCTCGCTCGCTCTTAGCGTACAGCTTGATGTTATCCATGTAGAGGAGGTGACTGATTGTGGCCCCATTCTTGAGTCGGTATCCGTAGCCAGTCTTGTTGATGATTTGGCTGAGGGGGTTCAGGCCTATGCAGAACAGCAGTGAGGACAGAGCATCTCCTTGGTATACGCCACATTTGATGGACACTTGTGCAAGTGGTTTGGAGTTGGCTTCAAGGGTGGTTTTTCCACAACCCTATCGAGTTTGCAATGAAGGCTCTTAGAATCCTATTGATGTTGTACATCTTTAAGCATTCAGTGATCCAAATGTGTGGCATTTGGATCACTTGGATTGCAATAAACAGCTATGCCTTACTTGGATTGATTACATTTCTTGTAATCAATCCAAGCGGTGCACAGGTTGGTGTGTCGGGTTTTGCAGTCTTGGGCGACTGTGTGGTCTGCAAGGAGTTGGTGTTTGGCTCCTCTGCTATTTATGCCAATGCCCTTCTGTCCTGTGCTCATGTATTTATTCATGTGCCCGCTTATCGTAGCCGCTATGATGCCTGACATGAGCTTCCATGTTGTAGAGAGACAGGTTATTGGCCAATAGTTGGATGGGACTGAACCCTTTTATGGATCCTTCTGGATCAGGATTGTGCGCCCTTCAGTTAACCATTCAGGGTGAGTCACATTTTGTAGCAGCTGGTTCAGTTGAGCTGCCAGTCGCTCATGGAGGGCAGTGAGTTTCTTCAGCCAGTAGGCATGGATCATGTCAGGTCTGCTGTGGTCCTCTCGTAGAGAGGTTAGCCACTGTGCATTGCTGTTGTGGGACGCCTCCCTTTCCCATATGCCTTTCCTGTATTGTCCAGTCTCCAGCCTTGGTGGGTCTGCTCTGTTGTTAGTACCCTGCCATTGAGAGTACACTTTAGCTGGTTGGATGGAGAAGAGCCGGTTAATCCTCCTGGCTTCATTCTCTCTCATGTATCTCTGTAGGCGGCTGGCCAAGGCTTGGAGCCTTTGTTTGGCAGTTTCGAGTGCTTCAGGTATGGGCATCTGGCTGTACTTCTTAGGTACTGATCTTTTCATTGTATCCCTTTGGAGCTCTGACAGTTGGCTCACTTCCCTCCTTGTTATCTTGATTTTACCCTCTAACCGTCTTTTCCATGATGGGTATTGGGTCTCATGGTTGCTATTATAGCCAAGCATCTCAAGGATCACTGATGCTGAGTTGTATATCAGCTCATTAGTTTCTGTTATGGTGTTGGTAGGAATAGATCTTAATGCTGCATTCACATCTTCAATTAGACTTTCTGATGGTACTTTACTCAGCCATTGTAATTGGCGTCGGGCTGTTTGGTGTTCATTCTGGCCATGATTCTCTCTCTAGGGTCAGTTGCTGCCTCGTTCAGCTTTGATGGTTCGTTCATTACTGTGGCTACATACCCAGTTTCTGGGCGGGTAGTATATGGTATATAATTACTGTTCTGACTGTAGACATGGATAAGTTCAGGCCTGTAGATATTTTCTTGCAGCCTCATCTTCCTTGTAGAGTGGCATGTTCTCTCATCTTTCACAATTTGAATGGTTGAAAAGACAAATGGGCCTCTGTGGGTGCCAATAAGTGCTTAGATAGGTGACTTTGTGGAAAAAATATATTTTTAAATGGTAAATGACCAAGTCCATAACACCCCAAAGCACTTAACACTACATTTAGTCATCCACCCATTAATGCACACATTTATGTGGTTGGAAGATACTGGATTGTAACCACATCTGACTTGGTGTAGCCTAGCAGAGACCAGGCTGCCATGCATTGGCACCACTGGGCTACTTCTTCTACTTTTCTGACCCATTGTTTTCTTTGTCTGTTGTGTCCCCCCCCCCCCCCCCCCTTTGAATGGAAGTATTGTTATTTCTATCAGCATGCACAAAATTTGGATAGTCCTAACAGGGCAGTTACAGATGACACCGGCTTTGTTTTTGAACAAATATTAGAGCAAACTGGGAGATATGAATCTGGCCTTGAATGCAGATGGGTTTGAAGCATCTAGAAGTGTTTGGAATGACGTGCACATCTTCTTTGAATCCCCTGAATAGGCTGTTTATTTGTAGGCTACACAACGACTCCAGATGGCCTGTCAGGTAATACACGTGTCGCCTGAGTTGATAGACAGAGACTATACCATAATAACAGGAGCAAGACATTAGCTCAGATTTGTCATATTAGAGTAATCTAATGGGAGTTTGTAATCATCAAAACTAGAAAAAAAGATTATAAAATTAAATGCATTAACACAGCCTGTTATTCTGCTTAGCTGTAGAGTTAAAACAGACACACAAAGTCCATTGTATGAACATGCTTTATATCCAGTGTTCACAAGAGTCTGTAAACTGTCTGATGTTAAAATCTGGAACAGTAGATTTTCTGCCTAATGGTAGCTGAAGGAAATTACAAGTTAGTAACCTTCAAGGATTTACATCTTACAGGAGAAGAAGCACACAGCAGTTGCACATGACACACACCTGAGCAGTCAATCAAAAATAAATAAATAAACAGAAGAAATTTACTGAAAATGCAAGAATGTAAAAAAAATAAAATAAATTAAAAATAAACTGTCACAGCTATGATTCTCTCCATAAACAAAGTGGGAAAGACAACTGAGGGGATCTTTTGAACCCTTGCGTAAATAAGAGGAATCAGGCGTTGAACATCCAGGTAATAACTGATGTTATGACTTGGCATTTGCTCTGACATGCATTTGAGACAGGAACATTAAAAGATATCCACCATTTGACAGGTATCACAGTTCCCTCAGGCAAGAAGGATTCTCATTTTGATGAGTGTGTCAGTCACACTGAAACCTGTCGACAAGCCAGATCTTCGAGCACAGACATTCAGGAATAACTAACACTTCTCAAGGATTACAAATGGAATATTTGAATAACTGTGTGAAGCAGCAATGAGATTGGATGATAACTCAAAGGTGCTTAGGAATTTTTCTTTTTTTTCTTTTAAAGAACAAATTTTACTAATATTTTCCCCCAGTCCTAGAAATGCCTTTTAGTACATTTTTTATGTTTGTTTTTTGAAACCTTCAAACTGAGCAGTAAATTTACTATCTACTATTGTGGATGGATTTCCTGCAAGATTCATGCTTTTAAAATAACAATCTTGTAAAAAAAAAAAAAAAAAAAGAAACCAAAAATAAAACCCCTGAGATTTATTCAAAGTAGGATAAGCCACCACTTCCAGTTCACATGAGTTCCCTGCCACGTGGAAAATAATTGCACAAACTCTTGAAATCGATCACTCATAATCAACTTCTGTGAATTAGTTGTGACTGAAGTTGACAGGGCTGTGCAGAGAACGGTGGACGACATGGGGCTTTAAATGGATGGCGTACCTCTCAGAGCTGATTAATAAGGCTGCTCGCTCTTTCAGTCCAAACAGGGTGTCAGGAAACATGGTGTAAGTACAAGCAGCTGGTTGGGCTTGTGTGCTTAGCGTGCATTTCTGAATGCAGCTCGGTCCAGGGCAACGCTGGTAATGCGCATGATCTCATAAAGAACAGATCTGCTGTATATTTTGATTTGTGATATATGCACATGTACAATGCCATGCCATCCCTATTATAACATATGAAAGGACCCGTATTTTTGGTAAATGTTTGTGCTCGCCTGCGTAAATACAAGTTCAAAGCGATGCATTATTGGTTCTTTGTGGAAGGCCAGCCTGTTGGTGTGCAAACAAAGCCAAAGAGCATTATTCATCGCTGTGACTTTCAAACTTCATTTCATGGATGCTGGCAACTGAAAGGAGTTTTTTTTTTTTTAACTATTTTTCCCAGCGAGCGTTTAATAAATCTGCAAACTGAATAAACATGAATATAAAGGGACTTGATGTGCAAACAATCATCTCAGATTTTTACTTGAGATACATTTTTAATTGGGGGAAAAAAGTGAGAATTTTGTTTTAAATCACTATGCGCACTGGCTTGTATAATCTAATGTGATATTTATTTTGTTCACGATCCAAGCAGTGTTTAAGAGGCAAGTGACCTCATGAGGGTTTGACCTGAACTTTTGGATTTTACTTTTTCTGATTCCTAGAGAGGATTTTAACATAAAACAGATTTCTGACCCTTTTATTAATCTATGTTAAAATGCTAGAAAGTGTTGCAAATTGTAAACTTATATTTTAGAAGCATCATTGAGCCCTAAACAAGTTACAAGCATATGCTTCATTTTTGTGAGGTACCAACACAAATTAAAAAGTGTCAGGAAATGAAGGATTTTTTCTTTACAAATAAAAATATAAAATATGTCCTGTGCATTGGTTCTCAGCCTTTCCAAGTCAAAACTTTGCGCAGTCACCCTTTAGGGCAATTACAGCTTCAAGTCTTTGGGGGTATATTGTATATCTTCTAGCTTTGTACAGCTATGGTTTCTGTTTACAAAATAACTCTGGCTCAATCAGACTGGAGAGAGGACATCTGTGGATGACAGTATTTAGGTATCGCCACAGATTCTCGATGAAATTCAGCTCTGGACTTTGACAGGGGCATTTTCACTCTCAAGTATGTACTTTTGTCTATCAATCTTCCCATCAACTCTCACTAGCTTCAATCTCGCTGAGAAAAACCAAACCACACTGTCAGCATGATGCAGCCACCACAAAGGGTTAGTGTGGGGATGATGTGTCAAAGGTGGCATGCAATGTTTTTTTTTTTTTTCCCACATGTATTGTTTGACGTTGACTAGAATACTTTTTACCATTACTTTTGTGTCTCCCATGGAAAACTGCTGATTTGTCTTATAATCTTTTTTATTATTATTATATAACAGCTTTCCTCTTATCATTCTTCCATTGTGGTCAAATTAGTTCTTTTGTCAAAATCTTACATCTTTGCAGTTTCTCCCAAGTATAGACTTTGTGGCAACTTGTCCGATTAACGTTCTCCATACCCAGAATGTCGTCAAGCTTCATGATGCTTTTGTTTCAATAATGTCATCTAAAAAATCTTCAAAGAGTAGATGGGCTTATCCTGAAATTAAATTGCATCCTTTTAATTAACTTAATTTTTAAGGCAGGTCGTTTCACTGAATTTTATTAAAAGTTTTTGGGTGAATCCAAAAAACAAAAATGAATAGAAACCATCTCTTATTTTCCTTCTTCGGGAAATATTTGCAACTTTCACTTGGTCTACAATATAAAATCTCACTAAAATGCAACTATCCCTAAGATGTGTGATTCAAAGCGGAGAGGAAAATTTTATACGGCGGGCCTAATGTGAGTCTCCCCAGAATTCAGTGTCAACAAAATGTTTGAGAACCACTGCTTTTGACAGTCCAAAACTGCGGGGAGGTGGCAGGCATTTTCCAGTTCAGAGCTCAGTGAAGCCCAGCATGTCTTCGACAGGTTGAGTGCCTGTGTGCTTTCACTCTGGAGTGAACGAACAATATCCCCTTGTTCCTGGCGAAGAGAAGGGAGAATCGGTGTGACAGCTGTGAACAAATATCAAGATGATGGGGTAGTCAGCCATGTGAGATGCAAAATGCTTTTCCCCCCTTGTATCTTGCGAACTTCAAAGCTGTAACTGCTAATTTCATCTGTGAACTGTGTGCTGCGGTGTCTCATGGTAAAGTGCTCCGCTGGCTGTCAGGGAATCGTTTTGGAGTTGGAAATGAACACGTATGAGGTTGAGAGGAAATCGCAGTCGTGACAGCTTCTGCAAAATTAGACAAAAAAACGGTTACTCATTTTCATTAAACTCAGGAGTAGCACAGAGATGCACACTTTTTTTTTTATTTCCTCAAGTATAATGTTTTCCACTCACACATAATAAAATTCTGGCATAAATAATTAAATCGATAGATAAATAAAGAAATGAACAAGTATGTATATTTTACATTCTTGATTAGTCGTCGGTTTTTCTCTCCAGCTCTTCGCCTCCGTTTGACTGAAACACGCATTAAAATCCAGATGAATGCTGTAACCTTTCTACACATTGCAAAGCCAGCACACAGCTGCCCTCTGTGTTTCCTGTGCACCATTTAATGGTTCATCCATCTCATCTGTTCAACCAAATGTGCCTGTTGAAAAGTATCTGAACGTGCTTTCTGCCACAGATTTAATTTCCATACACACTGTCTAGTGTGAGCCCCCCCAACCCCCTTCCTATGCAGTGGCTTGTGTCTCAGTGGAATGAAAACCTGGCTCTTGGCCACTAAAAGTCCATCGTCTGAGTATCACACAGTTAGCGGCGCTTCCTGCAGCTATATTTATGTACTCCAACTGTATACCATTTCATTGAAACCCGACCAGCGGGTGATTTGTCTCCATAAGAGTGTGCCATTTACAAGCAGCCATGCTGGGGCGGGACCCCAACTGAAGGACTTGTTAATAGCACACATCCAATTCGCACCAGATGCTGTCCAGAACAAACCAACATATGCTGAGAAGAGTGTCAAAACCAATTTGCTATGAATGCCTGACCACTGTGTTAAAGAAATGTTTAAGTAGCATACAGAGGTTTTTTTTTTTTTTTTTTTAAGTTGGCGCCATGATATAGTAAAGCAGAAAGATGCAGAGAGTCGCATGTTTTATTTGGGTGGATTTTAATCTATATTTTATATTATGAGGAGGGTTTACCACGCAGCTAACTCCAATCAAATTATAAAATGTACTTACTCTGTGTTATTTAATTTTCTTTTCTTCATTTTTACATAATTTTACTCACTTGATACAATAAATTACTCTTTAGAAAAAAAAAAGCAGGTTCCCATTTTGGGTGTAGAGGATCCCCCCCGTCACAACAGACACCTCGGCTGGATCTTTCTTGGTAGCACATTCATGAAGTCATCCAATTTGCCCTTGATAGTGAGAAGAAACAAACAAACAAACAAATAAAATATCTGGTTTGCAGTTAGGGCATGGACCGTTTTGGAAATGACAGTGAACTTTTGAAATCTATTCAACTCTATTTTAGCTGCTATTTTCTCTGACAATTCTTGCTAATTTGGAAAATTTTAAATGACCGCCTTAACTTGCAAGTTTGATTTCAATATTAGTGTGTCTCTAAATTAGTTGAAAAGGTACACAAACTTTTAAAATCTCTACTTACAAGATGTAATTCAATCATTTTGCTCACAAACCTCAGGGTTTCATCCTTGTCAACTGTCCTGCTTGCTAGCAAGCAAACATTTATATTATCACACTGGTAAAATTAGAGCTTAGCATAAAATCCAAGCTGAATATAAACCTTTAAAATATTTTCAAAGCAAGTAAACATTTAACATAGCAACCATAGCAACCACAGATGGGCTATTCATTAGCAACAACTGCTTCACGGTTCAGTTTTTCTAGCCAGACTGACTACATCATTAACAATGTTGCTAATACAGCTGGAGAAAACTGTCCTCAGAGGGTGGCATTTGAACCTTTTTTTTTTTTTTTCTGGCAGCCACAGTTAAGATGTTCCATTAATTTTCCACAACTGTGGCAGCATGAAGAAGCTCATATTACAGTCACTAAGCTACCTACAATGAGATACAAACTTAAATTCTTGATCCAAGACAATCTGAATCTCAACCTCTTGTAATACTATTGCTCTGCTAATTTGATGTATCCATTCATATTACAACCAATGCAAGCTTACCACCTTACTGAATACACAATGAATGTGAATAATGTGTGAATTAAATTTAAATCCACATGTTAAGGAACGGTTTGTGACCAAAAAACAATTTGTTTGTGTTAAAATGTTGGCCTTTATTGAATGTTACCTGTATAAACAAATGGGTTTAATTATAACTTCAAGAATTGTATTAACTAATACTTAATATCCTCCCCTAATTCCTGTCTATGGTGTCGATTCTGGTTGTTGTTGTTGTTTCTTTTTTTACTCATGCAATTTTGTCCTTCGTGATTTCTTTGCTCTTTAATTTACATTTACATGGGTCAGAAAAATTGACTTTCTGACCCATTAAAAACACATACCTACACAAAGACTTTCAGAACCCCCAAGGCCGATGAGGGCAACCTTATCAAGACACTATGCATGTCACTCTTTCACTTGGATCAATTTGCAAAGTCTATCTCTCTCTCTCTCTCAGTGTAATTGCCCTTCATTCATAAAAAAAAGATTGATTGGAAATCAGACCTCCGGTTATGGGCCCAGGTGACAGCCAAAGAAAAATGTAAAATTTACAGCCTGCTTTTACAGCCGGATTCCAGGAATAATTGTTGCGGGACATGACGGTGCGTTAGCAGTTATAAACCTGTCCCCCATATAAATTACCTAATCAGGGGATCCCAGTGGTTATATAAATTGAGCCACTCATTCGTCTTCAATGGCCTGTGTGTGCATATAAAACCACAACGACCGTCATATAGTTCACAGGAAAAGGGGGAAGCCATCGCTGTTTACAGAGTTAGGGCAAAATGGATGACTTTTTGCATGCTCAATCAACTGTGAAATGTCCATTTAATCATCCCCAGAAACCCCCTGGTTTATTTGTGCTGCAGCACAGATTTACATTTTCAAACATCCCCCATATTAATCATTACTTCATCACGCCCTCCAACTGACAAGCAGCATAAACTACCTTAGTGTACTGCCTTGTCGACTAATGTATGCATGTTGCTGCCTCGGACTATGTGTGTGTGTGAATCTTTGTGTGTGTGTGTGCGTTTGTTTGTAATACCTTGTGGGGACGATTTTCCTGACATATACTACGTTGTGGGGACCAATTGCTCCTTGTGGGGACCGGAGCCTGGTCCCCACAAGGGGAAACCCTGTTTTTGGATCAGGGGTCAGATTTAGGGCTAAGGTATGAATTGAGTTTTGGTTAGAGTTAGGGTTAGGTATGTGATGGTTAGGTTAGGAAAAGGGTAAAGGTAAGGTTTAGGCTGTAGAAATGAATGGAAGTCAATGGAAAGTCCCCACAAAGATAGCCACGCAAACATGTGTGTGTGTGTGTGTGTGCGTGTGTGCGTGTGTGTGTGTGTGTGTGCGGGTGTGTGTGTGTGTGTGCAGCAGTCTGAGAGTGTGTATACATGTGTCAATTTGTGTGAGGTGAAAAAGCTGCCCTTTGATTTACTCACCACTCACTGAGTCCTGCAGGAAAAATTGAGTTTTGGTTGCATGATGGGATTTTGTTTCGTCCGCTGAGGTTTTTGGATTACAGCTTTTCCCGCTGCTGACCAAAATGTGAGTCATTTAAATGTTAAAAAAAAAACCTGACTAACTAAAAATAAATAAATAAATAAAACAAAGCAAGTCATATGTGATTTTTTTTATAATAACCTGCAAACTGTCTGAGTACAAATGGATATTTGATCATTGTGAAGGAAAGAAGCTTCAAAATTAAGAAGCATACAGCAGCATACTGATAAAAAAAATTACATTTTTAGTAATTATTTTTCAAACAAAAGAAAAATGACACCATGATCTACAATATTACCTAGACTGAGTTACATTTACTGTGCTATATCAGGATATCCTGAATAAAATGCAAAATGCTTCACCCTCAACAACGAATCCTTCATAAAAGAGTGAAGCCTGGGCTTATCACTCAGGATGAGAAGCATGTTACATTTGCCACTTTAACACAAGACAAATGGGTCACTCAGCCATTTACATTCTCATACATTTTTATGACTGCCTTGAAGTGAATTTGATCTATTGGTAACAAGATAAATCATGGGCATAAAGCTTTGGCAGTTCTGACTTTAAGCAATCTTTCATTTGACTGAAGTCTTTTACTCTTACATGATGTGTTTTCTGTCTTCGCAACCTTCAAATAGTTGAAAGGGTAAAAAAGAGAGAAAATGGTATATCTCATTTTTCTCACAATTAGACGTCAAACACCATAGAGAAAGTAACAAATAACACAACAGAATATATATATATACATATATATATATATATATATATATATATATATATATATATATATATATATATATATATATATATATATATATATATATATACAATAATTACATCTAAATCATTTGGATTGTGTAGCAGAGTCATCAGATAGGCAAGTTATCTGTGCCAGTAAAAGTGGAAATTTGTTGATTTAAAGCACATAACACAATGTTCACACACTCCATGAATATTTTCACATTTGGTCACATTATAAATAGAAACAACAGTGTATTTTTTTGGGCTTTCATATCACAGACTAACACAAAATAGTATATAAAGTGGAAGAAACATGTTTGCATTGTTCTTACAAATGCATGTATGCAAATGCATATTGTGTGAATTTATATTTGCTCCCAATTATAAAACTTTAACTATTTTTTTCTTTAACGAATTGAGTCTTTTGCACCACCTTTGTTCATATACAGACTCAGAACTTTGGGCATCTTTCTTTGCAAAACAACTCCAACTCAAGTCAGACTGGACAGGTAGGATTTGTGAGAATTACTTTTAAAGTGTTGAGTTTATGTCTGCTGATTGATCTAACCATTCTAACACATGAATTTGCTTTGATCTAAGCCATTTCATCGTATCTCTGGCCGTACATCAAGGTTTGTTGTCCATAAGGTGACCCTCTGAACAAGTCCCAAATCATTTACCTGCTAGAGACTTGGGTTAGTCTCTTGGAAGTTTTCTCCCAGGTCTGCATTGGATTTTGCATGATCTGTTTTTCCATAAACTCTGACGAGCTTCCATGGAAATAATCCCTAAAGCATGATACCGCCAACACCATGTTCCACAGGACTTCCCGTGATCGGTTTTTAATGCCTTTCTTTCAACAAGGATTTTCTTTTTTGTTTCATTTCACAGCTTCCACCAGATGGAGAACCATATTTTTGGTGCCTAGCCATATTCTCCCACATGAAAATCTATCACTTATCATGTCTTGATAGCTGACAGCTGAATCATCTATTTATTTTCTGACGATGGATGAAACGATGCTCCTAGAGATGTTGAAAACTCAGAACAATGCTTCTCTAACATATCCATGTTAGCCCAGACGTGTCATCTATGTTACTTTGTCCACATGATGACGTTTGTCACCACAAGTGGTGACCTCCGAAGGGAACCAGTTGCACTGGATTCCAAAAAATTGGCTAAGAGCAAAGTTTTCTTTCATTTCATAATTAACCACAACTTATTTTTTTTTTTTTTTGCTGGACTGTCACATGAAATTCTGAAAAAAAAAGAAAAACAAATCTGCGGTTTTTGTCAAAATGTTGAAGTGATATGAATACTTTTGTAAAATCTGTTTTTCTGCCACTCGTGATTGGAAACTGGTTGGCATCCAAGCCACACAGTGGGATGTTATGTTTAACCTCGTCAACGGAAGGACGGTTGCCATACAGCTGCATGAAAAGTAGCTGAAAGCTTCACTTTGCGACTGCCAGATCCCTTTTAAAGGTTTCTTTTCTTTTATTTGGAGCGACGCCCGCATGTGTGCATTAGAACATGCAATTTTAGCGGTGCAGAAACAGACCTGGGTCACGGGAAATATCCCCTGTCAAAGACTGATGGAGGACGGTGAATGGAGCTGTCCGAGGGATCTGAATGATGGAATAAGACATTCACCCAACTCTCCTCTCAAGCTCTGCGTCCATATCCTCCAGTCTGCTTTCCTCTTTACTTGTTGTTGGTGACTTCTTGGATTGAACCGCTGAAAATATTTCCCTCTCCCTTTCTCCCTCGCTCTCTGCCTCGTTTGGAATTATGAACCAGGAACAGCATGAATGGATTCTTGTGGAGACCTTCATACTATACTTTAATAGCAGCCTTGGCACAGTTAGTTGCCGGTGAGTGATGGTGTTACAGCACAGACAGGATGATAAATCACCAGGTCGGTCCAAATGACAATTTTATTTCTCACCTCCACATTCATGAAGAAATATTACCAGAGTGCTTTTCTCCATTGCAACTTCTAATTGACCCCTAATGTCAGTTAACTTGACTGGCAAGTGTGTTTTTCCACCAAGGTGCCAACATCATCCTTTTGTGATGGCTTGAAGATAAAGGAAGACAGCTATAAAACAAAAGCATTCATTTTGGAGATTTGTTCAAACATGTCTTGTGCCATCATTTTTCAAGAAATGCAAGGAGAAAGGAAGGGAAACGCTGATGCAGACAGACAGCCCTTGTTTGGAAATCTACAGTCAGGCCTGTAATTTAAACCCTAATAAACGATGCCACTGCCATTAGAGGCATAGCAGCTCTAAAGGGAGACAAGGGGAGTGGGAAAAGAGCTCCATCATGGAGTAGGGAGCTCCTGTCTGCAGCAGTGGTCTGGGACAAAGCTGAGAGCTCCCAGACGCCCCGTATGATTAATGACTTATAGCCATGCTGTGTGGAAGCCTGGTAATTAGCTACAGGCTGATTAAAGACAAGTAAACTTCTGCTGATAACCCGATTCTGTTTCTCCCTAGTGCCGACACTGGCATGTGGAAGCTCTTACTGCCAGGGTTGCAAGAAACAGACCAACATTGAGTATGATGAATGTAGTCTCCAACAGGCATATACAGGCTCTAATTTAAAACTATTTAGCGTGTGACATATTGGCATTGTGCTCTCTCTGTCTCCCTCTGTTCACGTTTGCGGTTCGTTGCGGCGTCCAAGTTTTAAAGGGCTGTTGTTTTGAGTCTGCGCCTGGCACATTCATGAATAAAGTTTTGTGCCGGCTCTCTCCCCTTTGATAGACCCCCGCGGCGTACAACTTGCTCATAGATTTTCCTTCAAACATTTGCATTCCCCATGTTAGTGTACAAGGGAAGTGGCAGACTGCCATGGGGATTCATCAGAAGGCAGGTTTTACAGTTACGGCTGTCCAGAAGCAGACAGGACGTCTGGGGCCGGGCCAGAAAAAAGGACAGCATTACACTGGATTGGAAGAGCCAAAACAACTCAAAAAAAAAAAAAAAAAAAACTGTCCAAATTGTCTGTGTTTTCACGAGGTTAGACTGTTCCCTGAAGGTAAACAGATGGAGTTAAAGAATAATGGATAGTAATGTTTAGGAAAGCTGATGTCAGTTATTTTGGCATTAAGCTTTGTGATTCTAACACAAACATAAAGCAGTGTTCCTTTTACTTTTAGGCGGATCTCAATGTTGTTTCCCATCTCTGGCCTGTGCAAGTTTTTTTCCTAAGAGACGTTTTTGCCAACTGAAACTTTGTTTTAGGACTCTAAATAGGCCAAAAACTAAAACCCTTCTCCATAACCAATCTGAGGCTACATGAGCTAGCAGAGGCTTTGTGCATTTTTATTTATTTGTGGTCTACATGCAAAGTTAAACACCTCCTGTTTTGACTGCAGCTGGAGAAGCTATGTTGCATGAGGAATGAGTTACCTGTGAGTGTTTTGGGATGTAGAGTGGGCAGGCCATTGTGACACCCATTGCCCACTGAGAAAAATAGGAAAGATACTGCTATCCTGTCAAAGTCCCCAAAAGTCTCCAGTAACACAATAAAAGTAAGTAGATCTGTTGCTAGATGTTTTATTCCATAAGAAATTGTTGCTGTGTGGGTCTGACGACTTGTTTGTTGGCAACATTGCTGGTTGAAGTCATTTTTGCTGAATCTCATCATGCGCCAACATGCAGTATCTGGACATGTAGAACAAAACAGATTCCTTTTAATTAACTTCATACGTGCATCCTCTGACTCGCTGATAGTTACAATAGAGAACACCGACCGTGTTCACATTTCCGAGTCTCGTCAATGTGACATTGTGCTTCATGATATGGTGCCTTCACCGATCAGAAAACGATAGGATTCATAAAATTTCTGACAGGCCGGTCATCAGTCAGGGCTGATCAGCTGAAAACCAACTGAAGCCTGGGTGCATCTCTAACTTGTTTGCAAATAATGTGGTTTGCAGAGCTCTGGTAAGAATCTGTCATCAACAGCAACATCAGTCCAATTAGCCGCTGAAGCTTAAGCTATAAGCATCAAACTGAATTTGTCTGAGAGAAGCAGTATTAGTGAAACCCAGACGTGTGCGTGTGTGTGTGCATAAATGTGTGTGGGGGTCTTTGAGAAAAGGACAATGCCACAGGGTAAGCACGTGTGCTGAGATGAAATGCTTGGCCACCCACCCCTCTGCTTTTATCACCTCTCTCATAATTAGGTTGGTTAACATACTGCAGCGTATTCAGTCATATTGACTGGAAACCTAATCTCATTACTATTGAGCTAGCGCCTCTGCTTGCCCCAGGTGACACTCGTAAGTCCAGAGTTATGGCCCTAACCTATGGGAGGAAATTAGCTGTGGATACAAGTTTGCTCTTGTTCTCTGCCCTCTGTGTGAAAATATTTAGCGAGCTCAGTGGGCGACAACAATGTGAAAAACGGACAGGGAGGGAGACGGCGATATGCATACAGGGTTTTTTTTTTTAATATATTTTTTTATGGAAAACCCAGAAAGTGTTGCAGGTGCGTGTTAGTTTGGCTGGCAGTCCATTAGGGACTGATAGACACTTCACTTACTAAAGTCAAATACAACAGCTTAGCATTCATTAATATGAGGAAGGGTCCGAAGAATCAAACCCACCATCTGGTTAAGACGACAGTATAATCTACAACTCATGATTAGGTCTAAGGAGTGGAATTTCACTTTAATCTTTTTCGGGACTTGAAATTTCCATCTGCGCTGCGCGGCACATCATTTTTCTTCAAGACAAATGTGCTGTTTTTCATGTTCCAAAATTAGATCAGAAGAAAACGATTAATCATGTCATAGCCTGGGAAAGGAAACAAAGATCTGATTTTTCTCTCTTCCTTCTCTCCACCCATGTCCCTCCCCTTTCCTTATTTCTTCCTTTGTCTGCCCCTCTGGCCTCCACTCGTTCCCCTCTGTAAGACCTCTCTCCTCTCTTCTTCAATCTCTTTCACCCTGCCTTCCTTTTACCCAACCATTTTCCAGGCCTGCATGTTCTGAACTTATGCACGCACAGGGAGAAGAACGTATCTCCTCGGACTTGTGCTGCAACTTTAAAACGAGACATTTGTAGCATCTTTGAATAATTTCAAACTGCGATGAGTCTTGCGTTAGCGCAGTCTTCTGTGTTCTTCTCTGCTTTGACCTGAAGCCGCAAACAACAGATGGCAGCCTGTTTCTATGAGACACCACAACCAAATCTAAACTGGGAAGACTGCAAGTCACCACGACTGCAAATTAGTGAGGCCACACAACAGTCAGGTGCTGGCCTCCGCTGACAGTTGTAGCCCATTACGGGAGCATTGATGTTTTCACAGTGTGACAAAAAGGATTCCCTTTTTTTTTCTCTCCCCCTCTGTACAGAGGACCTGTCTGTCAGCCAGCTCTCAAGTCATAACAAATCACTGGCACTCAGCTGAGGCTGAGCATTGGGAGCGTCAGGGGAAGATAAATGACCTGCAGGCCTTTGAAGTGCTTTGGCAGTTCAGATGGCTCGGCGGCGCTGACAGAGAAATATACACAACAGCGTAACCAATAATGAGAACATTAAACATTCCTGCCTCCTGACAGTCTGACAGGAAAGCCCAGCCTTGCATCAATCATCTTCTCAGGCATAACCTTGACAATAAGTCTCCTCTCTGCCTCCAGCTCTCACCTTGTGCTCTCCAGACTCCAATACCCAGACTGCACTAGCTGCCAAGCTCAAGGCAGATGTGGTGGGCAGGGATGACAAAAGGAAAGGTAGGGGAAAAGGAAGAAGGGCCACCATCACAAGGTGACAAGACGGATTGCTGAGATGACATCAAATGTGGGCCAAAGCATCCAGAACCTGCCACTTGTGGGTCTGTATGTCACAAATACTCTGCCTTCTCCTCACCTTTCATTCATCTCGTAACCCTTCTTAGACGTTTACATTTAAGACGGTCAAGCTCAATATTGCATAAATGAGCAAAAGTCAAAAGACCAAATTTGTCAAATGTGGACCAACACAAACTTTGAATGTGTGTTGGGGCACTTATCTATCAATACAAGTGAGAAAATTAAAGTTGAATAAGCTAAATGGGTAAAAAATCTGAATGACTAAATCCTTGTACAATATTTGCTTTTTCTTTTGTGTTATAAAGAAGATTCCAATCCAAAATAATCACATGCAGTCTACAAAACTGAAGAGTAGCGTACTGCAAAGGTGAACACAGCACTTTGCAAAATAATCATACGCCATGAAACCAAAATATTGGAACTCAATTTGATAGACCAACGTAAGTAGCACATTATTGTGAAGAGGAAGGAAAATTATAAAATCCTGTGCGGCGTCAGCTCACACACAGCCACACTTTTGCTGCAGTAGATAAGTCTTCAAGGGTTCTGGAATAGAGCCCTTAAAGATCGATTCTTTTCAGGTATTCTGAGACAGAATACCTGATTCAAATGACTGCATGACCTCCTCTGCACGCCATCAAGTGCTGCCTAGGCCTGTTAATCACCTGCTTATCCAAGTCAGGTGTGTGGCAGAGGGGAAACACCTAAAACACACAGGGCAATGATCTCTGAGGACCAGGATTGAGAAACACTGCCGTAAATGGTTAAAGAAAAAACTTTAATCAAGACTTTATATTGCTTCTTTTCAGCATCACTTATTTTTTCCTTGCCACTCATAAAGGTCATGACTTTACGACCTTTATAATATTTGTCTTTCCAACATAGGACCACTTTTAGAAAACTGCTGTATTCATTCTGTGATTAAAAAAGTATTTATTGCGTGGTTATTAACACTTTACTTTCAAAATTTAACATGTAGCAAAAAGAAGAAAAAGTGTTGCTTTCCTCCATTTCAATAGAATGCACTATTTATGCCAGTCGATCATCTAAAATCCTAATAAAATGCATTGATGCTTGTGGGTGCAATTTGACAAAACACGGAAAAGTTCAAAGGGTGTGGAGATTTTTTTCAAGGCACTGCGAATCCGTCCCTTCTAAGGCCGTCAGTAGAAGCTGACAGAGTCACCCAGCTGTAATGTTGCAACGTATTTCACGTGTGTGTCCCTCATTAGCCATCCATGTGTAAATCAACACAGACAAGTTGACCCCTAAAATGTTTGTGTGCTCCGGTTTCCATAGCCGGTATGCTACCCCTGTTGATCATTTTGTTGCTGCTCCAAAGCAGATGATTTATGTGGAATGAAGACGTATCCACTTTGACTAGCACATTTGCAAGAAGGCATGTCAAGGATGCGAGTTGCTCGGCACAGGCAGCCTTTCAAGAGAGGATTTTTTTTTTACCCCTTATTGGAAGAGCAATAAATGTCTTGGCGACAGGACCTTCTCATGGTTACAAAGCTTACCTGCAACTGAGCTGGATAATTAGCAAGTCCTGAAGATGATGTACGACTTTCATTACCCTTTGGGACAGGCCAAACTAAATGAGGACACAGCTAATTGCCGTGCAAAGCAGTGTAGTATGGGGGTTGGAGGGAGTGACTGGGACTGCAGTGCCCTGGCTCTCCTTTTTTTGTCCCTCCTGTTTTGCCCTATCCTATCTTCTCGGTTCAAAGACGAGGACTTAAGACTGCGACGCCCTTAGAAGTTCACTCGGAGTCCATAAATCAAGAGCTGCTAAAAGTTGAAACCATCCTGAGTCATCAATATGTGAGCGGATGAGCGACAACATCCATCCGTGCTCTCGCCTGCGCCTCCCTTACTCACACACCCTCGGCTTTTCCAGGAATAGTGATGATGAAAAAGAAAGCTGGCACCACCATAAGATCTATCTGGCATTTTAGGGAGGTAAAACGGAGAGGCCAGAAGCTGACTGAATACGAAAAGTGTTTCCAGAAGGAGCCCTCTCAGGAGTCCCACTGGTGGAAGCTAATGTCTAAAATGGTAGGGGTTAAGTATGCTGGCATCCGTGACAGCGACAAAGCCCTGTTCTCCTGCTGACATGTCAATTCAATTCTAGCGAGCCCTTCGTTCACTGAAAGCTAGCGGAAAGTTTGGATAACTGAACTGGGGATTTGTGGCGAGGGGGTTGCACTGATTTTCCTACATCTGCTTATTTCAGCGTGCTACCTGTTGGTTCAAGTTAGGACAGCTGGGAATCGAATATGCAAAGGATGGGTTTCAAGTTCTAGTCAACTAGCTTAGCGAGAGAGAGAGAGAAGTTGTTTGCAGTTGCCATGTTACATCACTGCGCCGACACATTACCGGTATCAACTTTTTCGGTTTTTGTGGAGAACGTGCTACATGTTTGAGAGTTAGCACATTTGGCGGATATGGAGCAACATTGACATTTACTTAAAGGCATGTCTCTTACCACCTGTCAGATGTGGATTACTGTCAAAATATGCAGGCGCCTTACATGTTGGATTATTATCAATCATTCAGTACCATCAGGGAAGTACTGGATCACTTCCAACATCATCCAGTGGCATGAGAAAACAGTTCCGAGCGTGCATTCAGGGTAGTCAGAATGACTCGTTTAGCTGCATTTGCAACTCTCACAGGGTTGTCATCTTAACGTCATGGTTTTGTTGAAAGCAGTCAAGCTTTGTATGCTGATAATGTTAACTTGAAACTCCAGGCCTTGTTCCTACAGAGGTGTCGGCAAGCATGTGTTGATGATTCATGAAAATGTTATAATTAACACTGAATGTTTAAGGTGGATTTGACCAAAAACGAAAAAAAATAAAAAAATAAAAAATAAAATAAATAAATCACAATCTGTGCCGTGATGTGAATTTGCAAACGAGGTTGTGTACCAGAAAACGACATTGGATTAACCTGGTCAGGATCGGAATGTTAAGGTTTTATTTGTCATCACCTGTGGTGACAGGAGTCCCGATTCAAACACACCGATTCCAGCGGTGTGTGTGAAATGACGCTCGCCGACAACTGGAATCGGCAGACACACCTTGAGCATCTGCGTTCAGATGCTTGACAGAAAAAGGAACAACTCTCTTCTCAGTTGTAAAAGTTTTGAATCAAAATCCTAAAGGCAACCATCTGGAACGTCATCCTGAATGGTAATAGTTAACTGTGTGACTTAATGCTGTCGCTCGCAGAGCGTGCTCTGGCATCCGTTCTCCCCATGAACAGCACGCATGCACTTTGCTGTTTGAAAATTGGTTGTACAAAGTAGCAATGTAGCATGCTTAAGTACTTCTCTTATTCAGGTTCAACCTATGACTTCTAGTCTACCCCCCCCCCCCCCCTCTCACGTTGTAATGGGAGCAGAGGAGAGGGGAGGAGGAGGGTCAGCTGACATAGAACAATCGCTGCCCTTTACAGCGCCAAAGATTTATAAAGTACTAAGAAGAATCTCTACCCACCGAATGATTTCTTTTCAGCAATCATCCTCATTTAACTTCACCCTTTTCAGTAGCGTGGAGCCTATTAATACCCTCTCTGAGTCATAAACAAGGTCTTCATGAAACTATTTTCCTTCTTGCTAATGAAGCAATTGTTTCTTTGCCATTTGTCAGATTGCAGAGCGTCACCAACCTCCGACAGACAAGAAAAGGCTTTTGTTCTGTCAGGAAGGGTTTTGTTTGTTTCAGTCGGCTGTGCCGATCTGAGACTTGAAAGGTGCAGCTGGGTTTAGATCGAGATAAAACGGGGACGGTCCGGCGATACGCGAAGGATGATCACACAGGTCAAACAGGCAGCCTGGATCTGCTCACATGTTTTACCCAAACTAATGTAGCTTTGAAAAAAAAAAAAAAAAAAAAAAAAAAAAGGTGGGCTCGAGTGAAATATTAATTACTCCTAAGGTGCACATCTATTTAAAACACGGTGACTATTAGGGCTTCATCAAATGAATAAAAGTACGACCAAGATGTTTTTTTTTTTTTTGTGGAGTTAAAAGAAAATGTTACTTAAAAAAGAAAACCTCTAACACATTTGTAATTCACTCTTTCCTTTAATTTTTATTTGATCATGTTTTATTGACCTTCTCATCTGCACCGACTAACGTCAGATCCCACACTGCAACCCTCCTTGTCAGAACTCACTAAATCGAGTGTTTTTTTTCTTCTTTTTTTATTTATTTGCACTGACAGCGAGTGAACTGTGCTATCGGGTGAATTCCTGCTTGTCTCAGTGGAACTGCTCACCGAGCACAGAAGGAACAGATCTGGCCTCGGTGATGCCTCTTGTTTATCTCAAGGTGAGAATTGTTTTTGTTCTCACCATTCTAGCAACATCACTCCCTCCTTGGCCTGCTGCTCAGAGGTGCACACATGAAGAGGTGAGTGATTCAGTTTCTGTCTATATATATATATATATATATATAGCTAGATGCTATAGATGTGCATGTGTTTATATGAATGTGTGTGCATTTTGGGACAGCAAGAAAATGAAAGATATTTACAATACCCTGGCTGCTATTTCGATTTTCTTTCCCTCGACTCAACCCTTACCCAAGGCTTTAGCTGTAAGCTGTAGCTTTGAGCACGCTTGAGTAGATAAGAACAACCTATGTCATAACACACAGCAGTAAGCTCAACTGTGTTTACTATGTGAATGTTCGGAACACTGCAAAGCTTTTGGGTGTAGATAGAGAGCTTGTGAAATGCAGAAGAAACGGGCTTTTGCTGTTTACAAGTTCCCCCTGAAAGCTGCATAATGTCCACAAAATAAGCTGTTTGGACGTCTGGAGAGACTCTGAGAAGTATAAACGCCTCTGTTAAAATACAGGCTTTTGAGACTTTAAAATTAGAGACCGCAGTATATAATTTTTGACAATTAATTTTTGACAATTAATTAATTAAGGAAACGACAATTAATTTATAAATCCTTTATGATCTGTTTGCACACTAGTTTTAGATAAACAATGCAAATAAACTTTTATCAGAAAACCAGCACTAGGGCCGCTGAAGTAATCAGATTCAGATGGCTGGTGTAAGAAGCCTGAATGGTTAAAATGGGAATAAAAATAGGCATTAAGGTAATATTTTTATGCGTGTGCGCGCTTATGCATTAAGGTTAATGGTGTGTTTTTTTAATCAGTTTTACCTTCTTACAAATCGGTTTGCTCTGTAGGTGAACCGCACAAGATATGTCACAACAAATGCAAAAAAAATATTTTTGAAAGGACCCTTTATTAAATCGTCATTTGTTATTAAATCCATGTCATTTCTAAATAAGTATGCAGCTTTAAAAAATGCAAGAGCTGAAACCAGTGATTTACCTAAATTATAAACGCTACATAAAAATAAATAGTTCTTTTTTTTCTTTTCCAATAACTGTTTTCTTCTTTTTATGTGCAATTTAATAGTTTTATGATTGGAACATTGATAATAAAGACAGACCACAAGAGAAAATGGTTGTCTTTGTTGATACATTTTATTGAAATAAGCAGATAAATAAAAATGGAAATTTGAGTCAATGCTTTATTTATGCTCAGATCTTAAGCCCCACTATAGTTTTATGTTCAGCATCGCCCCTGGGACTAGATATCTGGAATACATGAAAGATGCTGACATTGAGTGCCTCATGTCCATTGTAACCATCTGTGCATGAAAACACAACGGTGAAGCTATTTTATGTTTTTTTTTTTTTTTTAATTATTATTATTTTTCTCCCACCATCTGTCACGTTTTCTCCAACATCTGCTTCTGTTAAATTTCAAATTTAAACTGAAGATGCTAAAAGTAATCTGTCAGAGAAAAGAGTTTTGAGAGCATTTTAAGCCCAGCTTTATTTTATCCGCACTCAGGATATTACTTTTTCAATTGTAGATGTTGTCAATGTTGGCATTATCGCTAAATGCTGGAGTAGCATAGGTATTACAGCATTTTTTTTTTTTGATTGGATTCCCTTCAAACTTTTTTTTTCCAATAATGCGTAATAAAAAAAATATGTTTGGCTAAATATCTGGAGAAATGTAGACTTAAATGATTCAGATCAGTCTAAGAAAAAACATTAATCTTAACTTGTGTCAATGAGTTTTTTTTCTCTCTCTCTCTCTTTCTCATTTTTAAAGTGGCACATATCCCACTAATTTGGCAGTCCCATGCCAGGGAAATTAAAAGTTAAACTATTAGCATGGTTGAATTTACAACAGTAATTATAACAGATTGAGCCGACTCGCCCCAATGTAAGTTTTGATCTTAAAATATTTCTTCCAGATTTGAGCCATATGCTGACTTAACTCAGCAGGCATTGTGAGTGGGAAGATTGAATAATTCTTGCTGCAGAAAATAAACAGCTTCCTGACAAATCCTCCCGGGATGGGAGCATAATGCCTGACTGCTGTTCCTGATCAACTGTTAATATTATGTTTCTACCTGACCACAACTCAACTCTAAACAGAGTCTAAATGTGGGGCTAGTCTGACATTTTTCCATCAACATTTCCATTACAAGTGCTTCTTGACTAATGCTGCTTCGCAGAGCATTTCATTTTACTGTTGCAGGCAAAAGCAGGAGGAACAAATGAATTACGCTGAGGAAACATTTGAATCCAGCCAGGGCTGTTATGTAACGAGGTACAAATGAAACAGAATCCGCATATCCTCCGGCTTTGTTTATACTTTTCATAAAGTTTGAGGCCGCTGCTGAAATGAAAGTAGTGGAGTTTTGAATGAAAACTGACAAGACCCAATAAATCATGCTAAATCACGAATCGATAACAAACACATTCTAAATTATGAGTAATGGCCAGGCCGTCATAAACTAACACAAGCGCAACTCAGCAGGCCGTTCATTTCATGGCAGCACAAAATAAACAGACACGTTTCTTTCACGGGGCTAATAAATTTTCCCGAAAAACTCAAAGACCAGTCCATCTGCTTCAAATAATTTTTAATTTCATTCTCTGTCCCGTCCCCCATTAGCTATTCCTCAGAGATAGGCTCAAAATTCTTTCATTTACCTCCTCCCATATGCACCCAATTACCTTCCTCCCCGAACTGGATCTCTCTGGAGTATGGTGCAAATACCCCCACCTGTACCTTAAGTAAACTTTATGCTTGTTTTATTATCTGCGAGAGGCTGTGAGTCATTCAGTGTGCGCTCTGGTGGATTTGGCTCGGGCTTTTGGTTGATGTCTTCTGGCTCCAGCCTGGAACACCTGCACGTCCTCTGCTCTCTCTTTCCAGGCTGATCTATTAGCTGGCTAAATAGCCGAGCAGATGTTGACATGCCAGCGAGGGAGCCTGTTCCTGTTCTCATGGCTGCTGTAGGAGCGATGCCAAGAAAATTTATGCATGGAACGGTGGACGACAACAAATTTGTTATCATTTATCTCTAAATCATATTTGGGTAAACAATCCCCCTACCTGTCATCAGTGCTAACTGCATTTAAAGTGACCTCTCTCTCTCTGTTTTTTTTTTTTTTTTCCCCCTTGGACGAGAGTAGCTTAGTGCTTGAAAAGAGATCAGTTTTGAGGTCATAGATACTAATGGGATCCAGACACGTGTGTTTTACTGTGTAACAACTTGGAGATTTAAGGCATCATCCAGCTGAAGCATAATGAGGATATCACATAGTAAAGGAAAAAGCTGGCAAGCATGTTTACAGCATTTACTCCCTTACAAGACTTTCCCTGTACTTGCCTGTGAAATTAAAAGTGGTTTAGTTGGAAAAACCCACTTAAAAGATGCGTTAAACGGTCTACCATACACCTGGTAGATTTAGATTTCAGTTCAGTCAAGAAATGTGCATCTGACAGGAAATGAGACAGGATAATTCCACAAGGTTAACTGAGTTTCAGCTAAAAAACAAAACAAAACAATTTTATTTAAAAAAAATCACTTTAAATTTTTTTTCATACTGTACTCAATATTTAATGGAAAAAGTTATTCATTGAACCCTTTTTATAACTTCTGACCAATTTAAATACATAAATATTTCCTCTTGTTTTTTGCCAATTTATCTTGATGAGCTTCAAGTCTTTGAAGTTGGACAGCCTCTTTGCCAGAACCCTAATCATAGCTCCCTCCACAGATTTGGTATCAGATTCAAGTCACTTGTCCAGCCACTCCACAACTCCAATATTACTTCCAGTCAACAAATAAAATGTTATTTTTTCTTAGTAATGCATAACTTTGGGTTTATCTGCATATCCAAACTCCAAATGTAGGATCCTAAACCTAATAAGAAATAGACTCTAGAAACACGTTGATGTGATTGCTCTGCAATTGCTATGAATTGAAGATAATAATGCAATGTGCAAAGCATTGCTGATAAAATTTTATGCCTCAGATTATAACTGTTGCTTCCTTTCTGTGTTTCGGTCTAGCTCCGTATAATGGCTTAATAGCTTCCCATCAGCAGCCTAAACCATTTAATTTCCTCCTGCATCACAAACCTGCTTCTTACAATTGACTAGGAATAGGAACCACTTTTTTTTTTAAATTAGATCCAATAATATAGCAGTGCATACCTCCTGACAATTAGATTTTGTTCAATTCAGACAATTATGACTGAGGGCCTGAGCTTAACTTGGAAAAAAAAGAACTCCTGTCATTAACCTACGTGATTTATGTTTAGAGCTTTCCTACTTAGCACAGCTCAAAAAAATTGGAATATTGTATAAAAGTGCAATATTTCTGAGTTTCTGAGTGCCAGTCATCTCAGAAACTGAAATTGTCATGTTATAGAGATTTAGTACATATTTCAAGCTATAAGTAATTTTAATTAATTAATTAGTTAATTTATTTATTTTAATGATCATGGCTTTCAGGTATAAATAAATAAATAAATAAATAAATAAATAAATAAATAAATAAATAAATAAATTCAGTCTCTCTGAAAATTAGAATATCACATTAGACCAGTAAAAATGGATGTTTTAAGCAAACAGTCAGGCTTCTGAAAAGTTTGTACATTTCTAAACACATTTCTAAACACCCAACAACTTTGGTTGGGTTTGGGCAACCTCTAGCAAAAATTACTGCATCACTCTGTCGTGGCACTTCATCTGTGTAATGGGAGGCCCAGATTGCTCTGATAGTTGTCATCTGCCTTGTTAGGTCTGGTTTCTCTCATGTTCCTCTTGACAATGATCCATAGATCTTATATGGGTTCAGATCAGGGGAATCAGCTGGCCAACCAAGAACAGGAACACAATGGCCATCGAGACAACTTTTGGGAGCTTTGACGCTCTGATCAGGTGCCAAGTCCTGCTGGAAAATAAAATCAGCATCTTTATACAGATTCTCAGCAGAGGGAGGCAAGAAGTACCCCAAAAGTTTCTGGTTAGATGGCTGCATTGACTGTGGACCAGCACCAGCAGACGACATGGCACCAAATCATCACTCTCTGTAAAAACTTCACACTGGATTTCAACCAACGTGGATTCTGTGCCTCTCCACTCTTCCTCCACAACTTGAGGAAGTTTATGAAAATGCTCATCATGTATATTCATAAATAAATAAAAAAACCCTCAGTGTTAATATTGACTTGAATAGCATGTACTAGTAGACAACCAAAGTGACATTGCACACGTTCAAATGATCCTATTATTTTTTTTAAATAAAATTGAAAATGCCTACAGAAGAACTGGATTTTATGTTGGTGAAATAGCAACAAAATAAAACATCACATCTTCTCTTTGACTCTTTTTATTGGCGTTTAATTGCCACTCTTGGGGAAAGTTCAACGCCCCCGACTGTAATCTAAACTATCAGTCAAAATAGCACTTGGTAAGCACCAGTTGACACGGGACTTGAGAGATACCAGGCGCACAGTCATCTTTCAGGGATCCAGTGTCAGTGCTGCATGATTGTAGCTGCCAACCTGACAGGTCCACCTGCCCTGCGACCACTGCCAGCTGGCCAAGACAATGATTAACGGCAAGCATAAACTCACTCAGCGGGCCCTCAGACACATTTGTGCATTCACTCACACGTAGAAGTGTTACATGACGCTAAAAGCCATTACAAGGCAGGGGCCCAGACCGAGGCAGGAATGACATCCATAAATGTTGAGTGGGACTGAACTGCACAGTTATCACTTTTCAGAAAGAGGGACTTGCTGTTGTCAATAGGATCGTGATTCCCGGTATCAACAGAGTCGACTTATGCTCTTTGCTGTGAGGGAGATTACCCCTAAACTTGTATCGCATATCCATTCTGAGCTTTCACCTGCTGCTTTGTCCATAAAAAGGAAATGACTTCATAAGGAACAAACTGGGCCTGATTGTCTGACTGTACTCCCTTGTAGCATTTTTTTGATATCTCTGATTTTCCATTTTTCATGAGTGGCATGTAATACATTTTTTTTGATTAGATACAGAACAGTCAAGGACAAAAAAAAAAAAAAAAAAGAAAAAGAAAAATTTCAAAAACCAGAAAGTGCTGTACTTTGACTTGAGTTTTGACAGTAGGGATGTCGCAGTCCGTTTTTATTTCCTGATTCATTTAAGAATAGACATCTGACACTCGGGCTGTGCACAGACCTTCGGAGAGTTAGGTGCTCAAATTAAAATAAATAAAAAAAAGGGGGGCGCATAAAACAAGATTTTAAAACACTTTACAACAACATAACTTACAGACTACCAGGCTGAATGACAACAGCCCCATAATCTCTTCATGCTTTGTCGTTATAGTCACGTGGGAACAATGCAAAGCAAAATCAGCCTATGTTTTACCTGATATATACAATGTTGCTTTTGAGTGGTTGCTACTCCTGTTGCTGCTGATCGTGCTGGAGGGCAGGGCTGAATTCATCTGAGACAGTAGACATAAAAAAAAAAAAAAGACAACAGGAGATATGGTAGCCGACGGTCGAGCTACTTTTACAGTTAGTAAAGGGACAGGTAGTGTTTTGTTGCACACAGCATGCTCATTTCACTTTGATAAGACTCTCCCATACTTCATCCAATGTCAAACAGTCGACACTCGATGACGTGTGTGGTGGGGTGTTCGTATTTGCACACACCTTTCACACACAGTGCCTGGGATACCCCTCTGCCTCTGTATGGTCGTCACTACGTCCCTGCATTCTCAGTTTTGCTCCAATGAATCGGTCATTGAGAGAGTGCCATGTCTTTCTGCAGACAGCCTCCTTCATGAACAATGACTTTAGTAACTTTAATGATTTGACAATGAGAATCTTTGAAGGTATTTATTGACGAATTGTACAGATGTTATGTAATTCCTCCAATAAATGCTCCTCAAGAGTATTTATGTTGCTTATGGCTGCAAAAACTGGAGAGACAAGCAGAAGGAAATTACTGTCCAGGCACATTTCTGCATAAAGCACGCCCACAAACTTCTGAGCAATCACGCAACACATCGCAGAGATCTCTTTGTGACATAGTTCGACCCGGGCCTGGTGTCAAGAAGCGGAGGAGGACTAATCTCTACAAACAAGAGGATGCCATTTTTGTCATGCAATGTCAGTAGAAGTACGGGAGGGCTAGTAGTAGGTACAAATTAACTCACCAACATGCATATAATAACTTAATTCTCCTGTGTACAATGATGCACATCTTACATATCAGTAGTCTCACTCCCAAAGCAAAGCATCTGAGGACATGGAGGCAGATCAAGTATGAGCATTGGTTAATGGTCATCGTGTGAAGTCGTGAAACTAAACCCCAAGTTAAAGCATAGCAGGAGAATTTTTAAAAATCCACCCAAAGTGGGCAGTGCCAAGAGACACTATTGTGTGGCTGTGATGTGAGAAGTGCATTTAGGAACAACCACGCAATCCATAAAATTGCTTAATAGAGCGTACACTGCATAGAGGCAATGCAAATTCCTTTTAACGGCATTATTCAGTTTTATTTCATTAGTCAGATAACTACCAATGCTTTGTATAATTTAAGTATTTGTCTTACAAATGTTAAACAGCTACAGAAAGTAGATATTAACAGCACTTCGATGAAGTAGGATTTTTTTTTAACTAAAAATAAAAGGATGCTATTGATAATTTATCAGAAAAATATATGTTTTAACTCCCCATTTCACCTCAGTCATCTGTTTTTTTATTTTTTTATTTTTTTATGCGACTTCATTATGGGGAGTTGAAATGCAGCATAATGAATGGTTTCGCAGCAGCCCTATCACAGTACTGCTGATCCATACTGTATGAAGCAAATAAATCTTCAGGCTTGTATGTGTAGCAGTGGCTGTTATCCCATTATTCCTCATCTAATGATCTACTAGAACCACTATAGGTGATGTAAAGTCATACATCAAAGCAGCAATAAAATGAAGTGCTTCACAAGTCTTTTAATTTCAACGTGCAAACCTGCATTTTGAAAAAAAAAAAAAAAAAAAAGAAGAAGCAGGAGCCCTTCCTCCTCCTAACAAATCGCCAGCCTTGTCTTTTAGAGCAGTTATTTGTTAGTTATAGAGATATTGATAAGGAAACTCAGCATGCAGAGGACAGTTAGTATTCAGGAAAGGGCACTTGGAAAAATAGGCCGTTTTTTATTCCTCCCATGGAACACCGCAGGCCACACCATTGCTCCTACTCCAATTAATTTCTACACCCCATTCATATTACTCTTCTATGTAAGTGCGACATTTTCTAATTGTATTCATCACCGAAAGCCTCACTTAAGTTCCCTCAGTATATTTATTATCACGCTAACTGGGTCTAAATTATTAAACCTTAATGATGTGGGCTCTGAAAATATGTTGTCCTTTCTTTTCCCCACAGAGAATCAATGTTATACATTAGCAGTATAAATTAAGTAATACTTTACCTAGGCGTGTTGCCGCCTTCAGTATTCCCTCTCACTAAAATGTATTCTCACAGTCCAATGGCTCGCGGGTGCCTCTGGGGAGGGGATGATATAGTTCATTCTAATGAAAGAGCTAGGTACCGCTAATGGTTTAAATGATGCATTTGTGCGAGACCAGCAGAGAAAATACATCTGAGAGATCTGGCGAAAACAAGATAATTCACGCGCCCATTGGGAGATGATGTCATCAAACCGGAGGAGCATGCCGGAGCTCCTGGGAAGCCCTGAATGCGAGGACTGACTGCATCATTCTGATTTGATTTATACAGGTCAATAATAGGAATGGGAAATACATGGTGAAGTTCATCTCACTTAAAGGTTAATTACAAAGGCCACTTTTATTTTATGGCCAAAGTAGAGCACAGCTGATGTCGAAATATTCCTTATATTTAAGGCTTTCTACGATTTGTTGATTTCAGTTTACTACGTAGGCGAGCATAAAATAACTTTGTCTATTTTTGCACCATCAGTACATTTGGAAAGTAATCCGACCATTAACATAACTTGAAGTAAGTGATGTCTTCAATTTAAAAGCGTCTGTATTATTATCTTCTCAACAGATCAAATGGATTTCTTCTTTTCCAGGCCGGGAAGTAGCCTCTAGATAAACAGAGATTAGAAAGCATTGTCTCATTGAAATGGCATCATCCATAACACCCTCTCTCTTGGTAACTTGTTAAATTAACAGGCTAAATGCTACTGGGAGGCAAGACATTTTAGATGCAAAAACACAAAGGGCTGCTATAAAGCTAAAGCTGGAGACTGATGACAGTCAGGTTGAGAAAATACAGAAGAAAGAACAAACTGGTTTAAGGTAGGCCTTGATATTTGCCGGGGAGAGAAAAGGACTAAAGTCCCCCTGTCTCCTTTTCTCTTGTTCCAGAATAAATCTCCACTGATCGCTAATTGTGTGATTCCTCTTGTCTACATCAACTTCGGCCCGACAGCTTATTTCAGCTTGTTATCGGGAAAACATTTATCTGCTTGGAATTATTGCCGTGCAGGGGCCTCTGGTGAAACACAAACAGTAGTGAATCTTTTAGACGTATGGTAAGGCCTCTCCTCATTAGATGGCCAATCGACTGGCGGAGCGGAGGGCCCCAATCTCGGCCCTTTATTGAGTGTTAAGAAGACACAGACTGACATTTACATCTCTTGCTTCTCCATGACTGGCTAGGGAGAAAATGGCCGCCATAGATCCTGGTTCAGAAGTTTTACGGCACGTAAGGTCATAGAGGGAGACGCATCTTTATCTTTGAGCAATGCTTCATGGACAATATGGTACATTTGTTCACAGCGGAGATTAAGATGAAGCAGAGAAGAGAAAACAGAGGGTGTTTGGAAAGTAATATGTCATTTTGATCGGTTCATGGAAAAAAAAGAAAAAAAAAACTCTGCTTGTCCATGCCATAGAACTACGAAATCACCAAAGAATGTAAATATGATGTGTTACCTAATTTCTACGTTTGTGTATTGCCTTATGGAGCAGGAACAGAAGACAACAAGGCTGTGGATGCAGCACCCTCATATTCCCTAACAAACCACAACGGTCCCACATATGGAGGTGCTCTTTTCATTCAGTGGCAATTACACCCCACACCTGGCAACAAAGAAGACCTGCCAGAGCCTAACAATGTCGCAGAGGAACTCTCCTCCAAACTACCTGCCCAAATTGGCTGTGTAGCTCCGACCCAATTAGGACTGAAATATGGTAACTGCATCAGCCATTAAAGAGCCGTAGAGGCTGTACGAGGAAAGAACTCTTGAAGGTTAGGAGGCGGGTGTGCTTCAGCAGTGATATGTTGTGCGAGACTTGTGCTTACACAGCAGAAAAAAGGACCATGACAAGGAGACGGTGGAAAGAAGAAAGAGGCAAAGGAGGGCTGATAAATAAACACTGCTGGGTAGATATCCCGTGGGCAAACAAAGCAGCAAGGAACACTGGGAAGATTGGTCTTAGCAACATAAACATTTCTTCCTCATTGTATGATGATGTAAGGAGACTGCTGTTAAATGCTAATATGGTCTGCTCAGTGCCTAATGTAACAAGTGATAGTCTCAACATAAAGTTGCTGAATTTGTATTGGAGCATGAAACATCTTTCCAATTTTTTTTTTTTTGTGTTTGCAAGTTGGAGACAGCCAGTCCTAGTAAATATTTAAAAACCCAAGGTTTTTACCATGCAAGAAAGGAAAATCCTGGTTTGTACTCTCACCGACTAGGTGCACCTTGCTAACATTGGGTTTGATCCAGTTTTGCTTCAGGGGCTGACTAAGTACTTCATGGTATAGATTCAGCGAGTGACAGAAAACGTCTTGTGAGGTTTCAATATATTGACGTAATAATATCATGCAATGATTGCACATTTGTTGACTTCAATAATCCTAGGCTTTTTTTTAAGTGCACCTCTTAAAAAAAGGATGCACATAGAGTCATAGCGCTGTTCAGCCTTCCATCCCTCAGCTGTCAGCAGTGATGATGACTTCATAGGATTCTTTGTAAATAAATTTGATTCAATTAAAAATTGAACTACTGACATTGTCCCAAATGGGAGTACTTTGACCTCAGAAAATGAGGCACAATTGCAACTGTGGAACTTGATCTGTGTTTGGACTGTTTTGATCCAGTTGCGTTTTCTAAACCTTCAGCGTGTATGTTATATTTACTGGTAGTCCCACATCACTACCAAATTAAATTCACTTCCATTGTGGCACCTCTTCCATTTTAGATATTATTGACATATCCTTAGTCAACACCTACTGGCTTTTTAGTTAGTTGTGACTAACATTTAAGAAATGTTTTCTCAAGATGATAATAAATTATAACTTGTATCTTATGCTCTTTCTTATCTAAAATTATTGATAAACTAGTTGGTGAAAAGGTTTGTGAGCACTTACACATTAATGATGTATTTAAAGAGTCTTACTATAGCACAAATTCAGTATTGGTGAAAGTTACTAACAGCACTCTATGTCCTTAGATAATGAACTTGTGTCTGCCCTGGTCCTGTTAACTTCCAGTACTGACATATTCTGTTGTCTTAGATCTATCTGTCTGGCCGGCCACCCCCCCCCCCACCCCCCCTTGTCCTCTGGCATTAGTGAGGTCTTATTGCACTTAACTAGATATTACTTAACTGATCTTTTTAGACCATTCTCTGTAAAAAAAAAAAAAAGAAAAAAAGATGATCGTGTCTGTAGGTCAGCAGTTCCTGAAATTCTAGCACCAACAACCATGCAGCATTCAAAGTCACTTAAATCTGCTTTCTTTGTCTTTTGATGCTTGCTGTGAACTTCACCAAGTCATCTTTTCCAGTGTTAGAAAGTTTGGTTTAAATGCACCGAGTTGTTGCCATGTGACTGGCTGCCTTTTCGTTTGGGTTAACAAGCAATTGAACAGTTATACTTTATAAAATGATTGCTGAGGAAATTTCCTCTTCAATCCCTCAAGAACTGAACCGCTGCACAATAACAAACTACCTACCCCTGTTTTTCTTTCTGGATGCTGGCTGTGCCCTATAAATACTCCAGACATGAGAGTAACTAATGTTCTCCATGTTAGCAAAGGATTCAGATTTGATATAAGAATTCAAACCTGTCTGCCTTGAGATATGTCACACATCATTCGTCTCTGCAATTGATCATCCCTCTTGCTCTAAAAGGCAACGCTTGCAACACATGCCAAGGACACTCGCCTGCCTGGTCAAGTAATGACAATCGTCTTTAAGGAATAATGGCCTGAATCCTGCATTTGAAAAGTTACCAGGGTGCATCCCATAATGAATTCCTGGTCGATGACACCTTGATAGATTTCTGTTCCTCAGATGGTCTCGCTGTGGCTGCAGTTTAATTGACAAGAAATTAATTCAGCAGGTTGGTGAAGGAAATGCAGAGACAATACAGCAGCAGGATGAAAGCAAGAGGGGGACTAAATTCTGTGTGATCAGCAAGGTTTCAAACAATCATGGGTGAAGCAAAGTCTCGCCATATCTATAAGTCATCTTGTTTTATAGGCCATTAGGATCTCCAGAGAAGGGCCGTGTGGAGACCGTGGCTTTTTGTCGAAATTAAAATGTCAGAGAGGAAAGAAATAGAACAAAACAGAGAATCTGCAATTAATTACCTGGCCATAAAAATTCAATAATCGGGAGGCGATGCTGTTTTCTGCACAGCAGTACCCCTGATCACAGCAAACTGGAAGGGAATACATCCATCTCCTCAAATTACATTTCTAATCTAAAGGAGAATATAAAGAGGGAAATGACTGTACATAGCTTGTGGATTACTGTCTGCAATGAGCTTTAACATAGGCAAACCTGAGCAGACTGCCAAATGTATGTGCTAAATCACTAATCTAAATTATTAGATGTATAGAGATTAAAGGCAGTAAGTCAGTAATTACAAAGAAAATTTTCTAATATGCGTTTCCTATTTCCTCCTCTTTTGAGTTGTATGTAAATTATTTTTGCCTGAGGTGTCTTCTGCTAATGATTTTAAGAAGTATGCATGCCATTATGAACACAACAATGAAAAGGCAATCGTATAAATGTTGTTAATGTGAGGGGAGCAACACAGAGCAATGCAATTTTCACAGATTTGTCGAGCCTGAATGTCAGCCTAGCTTTGGCTACCATAATGCTCACACACGGCATTGTAATAAAAAAAAGCGTCCGGCTGTGCTTTACAGCGTTTTAAAGCAGACTTACACACATACACATAAGAATCTAGTTACTCATATTATATTATTGCTAAACATTGTGACTCTTCATATGCTGTAATGAATTAGCAATGCATATTTGCTGGTTCATTACAATATGCAATACATCAATGACCACTTTTTAAAATTAAAAAAAATCCTGAGATTTGTTTGATCATATTTAGGCTATTTAACAAAACATCTGGGGGGGGGGCAAGCACCACCTTTAAGGCGCAGCTCCTCTTCTGAGCTGTAGCTTCTGAGCTTCGGCCTCGTAGAGCAGCCCTCACCCTTGACTCCCCCACTTGGGTCCACCTGACTCATTATATGAGCTACGTCTCAGTGAAATGCTGGTAAAAAAAAAGAAAAAAAAAAAAACATTGTTAAAAGGTTAATAGAGGAGCCATGTTGTGATGACTTCCTGAAGGTGGAGTTTCAGAAAGAGCAAGAGTTTTTAAAGAGACGGAACCAATTTCCAGGCGTTGAATCAAGAAGTAAAATTTGTTTTAAGTCATATTTGACATAGAAATATTTTTTATAACAACTGATGGTAGCATATTTACTTGATTATGCTATAAAATGGCACTATATCCTTGGAAAACATAATAATACCCATTAATAAATGAATGTGTAGAGAAATACTGGTGCATAACTAGTTCACTTGGCCAGTAATGCAAGGTTTTTTTTGTTTTGTTGGTATTTTGTTATTCTGCTAGCTACTTTAGGAACCTTTAAGAGATTAATGTAACTTTCAATCAGTCATTTTTCCATAATCTGCTCTGACAAGCAATCAATAGGTCCAAATGCTAGCAGGCCAATTTCTTTGTCCCTGGTTATTGAAATACATAAGAAAAAAAACAGTATTTAGGGTTTCTAAATTCCTAATATTCTTTGATGAGCTCAAGGCTAGAGACATGATTGGATACATGCACTTTCTCTTAATCCTTTTTTCGGGTTCAGAATACAGCTGCACATTAGATGTTGAATCTCGAGTATCATCACATAATCAGGCTATGCAAACTTGTGTACTCTGGATATGGAGTCAGATATGTTGAAACTCATTGAGAGTAATAGAAACACTGCAAAAATATGTGTAACCCTGCTTAGTTGGAAATACTATCATCACGAAGTATAGCTGAAATAAAAGTAAATACAAATTATCATCCATATTTCCCAGTAATGTGCAACTATAATGCACGGCTGCTAACTCTATCAAGGAAGCTGCAGCACATTTTAACCTTTCTGGTTAATGTTTGTAACATTTACTTGTTGGATTAAAATATAGTTGGATGAATTTAGTTGTGGTAAAGATCTTAGGAATATAATTATTATTTTTTTTTTTTTTTGGTTTTGTAGGGCAACTTTGATTTTTGATTTAAGCTGAAGTTTTTGTGACCCAGTAAGAAAACACTTAGAAATGCAATCTGCAGGAGATGTTTCAAATCTTCTGGCTTTTTTATCCAAGAAGTTGCACCACAAGGTAAAAGAAGGTTGAGGCCACAGTCTTCATGACTCATTGTCACAATAACACTCAGCTCCCCGTACGAGGGTGGTCTGTAGGGGAGAGGGAGTGGTTTTAATTTAGACAATGCAGTGGTGCTATATTTCACCCTCTGCTGTTGTCTCACATTATCTTGGTAAACATCCCAGGTACTAATATGATATATTTTCAAGCAGGCAGTGTTTCATCCTGCTCTCTGCGTGACTGATGAATGACGAGGGGGGGGCAACGGGGACAAAGATTTATGGCCTGCTGGCGCATAGAATATGTATGATTATCAGCAGTGTGGAGAAAGCAGCTCAGTGTGAATGATAGGCACACAGTGAGAAATCTACTAAATGACTCCATTTCCCTAAAAAGTAAAAAAAAAAAAAAAAAGACAGGTTTTGTCTCTCTACTGAATTCATTCGCGGATCTGTGTTGGGACTAATTTTAGAACGATGTCCCTGAAAGTACTGCATAAATACAGTTCGATATAACATGTGTTTTTGCTGTTTTATATGTTGAAAATTCACAAGCTTTAAAATGTTAACAAAAAATTTAAAAAAATTGAATCACTGGCACAAAAAATAGACCTTAAAAATCCACACACGGTGTTGCATCCCACACAGTTTGTGTTCACCTGCCTTTATCAGTTCCTGAATAGGTGGGACAGTAACTGTCAGAGCGAAGACTGTTGTTTATACTCCGTTATCCACTCATTCTGTCCGACTTCTGATTTAGCTATAATACCCATTGGCATGTCTGAGTGCTTTAAAGAGTCAGCGCCAACATGATCAATAGGACGTCATCATAAATCCCAAATCCCATGCACTTTATTGATTTCTTTTGAGCACATGCCGCTTCTCTGCATATGTGATTGCTTCGGCCCACGCACATGCCAAGTGACAGACATATTTTATCCACAGGAAGCAATATCATGTACCGTCTGCATTGTCTTCTGGGTCTGAGAATTACAGCTTGCCAGCTTGACTTGAATGACACCCCTGAGAGGGCTTCATTTCCTTTTCACCTCAATTTATATTTACACAGGGGTCATAAATAACGCTAATGCACTAAGGCGATTTGGTCAGTGTAATTGTTTATCTCTCTCTAAGTGTAGATTCTAAACAATGCTGCTGCTAGCAAACAGTCATTTAGGGCTGAACTGGGGTTGTTCTCAGAACGTGTGTGAGGTCGTTCATTCAGACTTACCGCTTATCAGATACGGCACATGTCTGAATACACCCCATGATGTTTTTAGACTAAATAAGATATTTTGTTAGTTTGATGTTGTGCCATAAGGACAACTCAATCAAAAATGCATGAATAGCAGGGGGAGTCGTTAGAATCAAAGGAAAGGTAACTATCCCATTGAACTTAATCAGTGATTTATTTGATGCTCCTGTATCCATTTTTATAAATTTTTTTCGCAGCAGGATTTTTTTTTTTTTTTTTTGCATTAATATGGTATATTTCAAAACGTTTATCTGACTTTACATGTACAGCTAACCTCTTGAATAAAGTGACATTTTGGTCATTTGAACGGATGATCTTTTGTTGACGTGTTTGGCTTCTGTTAGCAAGTTTCCTCTGTGACGCACAGCATACTTAATTTCTATTTCAGAAATTAATTTTTCTCATGCTGAGACCACAGCTAATGACACACGATACAGACAGAAAGTAAGGTGCAACAGCCAATCTGGTCTCTGTTTCACTGTAAACATCACTGCAAATAGTGGAAAAATGCTGCCAGAGTTTGAGAATAACTAGACTCATTAGATCAATAAAGCGTTATGCAAGACCTATAATAATGCACTGGAAAATAAGCCACAAATTGACTGAGACAAGCCAATCATTCAAGCCATTTTAGGAAAACAGGACAGATGACACATTTGAAGTGATCCTTAAACCTGGCAGCAGGACTCCAAACATACAGCCAAGAACGTATAACACAGTTTTAGCAAATTTTGCAAAGATGAATGAGACACATACCCTAAAAAACACTTCCAGCTGTAATCACAGCAAATGATGACTATCGAATCAACATATGCTAAATATAAATGCATTCAACACTTTTCTTTTTTTTCTGTCAACATTTTAATACCAGTTTTCACCCTCTGAGCCCTTGTCATAATTAGCTTTGAAGTTTGTGGTTGTGATGTCAAAATAATCTAGAAAAGTCCAATGCAGTGCATCTTCTACTCCACAAGAAAACTTTCTGGTATACCCCCTTCCCCCCACCGTTTTCTTTCCCACACTCTCACAGACTGAAATTTTGTTGAAGCCTTATATGATGTGAACAAGTTACACCGACTTTGCAATATTAAGTGCCAGCATCGTTTCACTAAGTTCCAGGTGTGTTTACTGAAACATTGAGGATGACTGCTGAGGTGAAACCAGAAATTCAAACGGCTCAAAATCATAACACCAGACTTTGAGACAGGGTTGAAAAAGTCGGGGGGGGGGTACATTTCTTATTATGCACCAACTAACAATGACAGCGTCACTATAAACTAGGATGTGGAAATCACACTTACCTAACTAACCTTTAAACTTGGCAAGATCCAGAAGTCTTTGCCAGGAAGAATGAAGACCAAGTCCTAAGAAATGACTTACCCAGTGTCCATGTGACAGTGGCACGTGTCCAAGCACAGTCCACAAGGTTAAACAATGAGAGGATTTGTCATCTCATAATTGTAATTTGATAAAGATCTCACATGGTATCAGTGAAGCCTGACAGACTGGGAGCTTCAGGGCACTTGTTAATGCAATTGTTCTGGTCAGATGTTGCAGTCACAAATCATGCTGAGAGTTGGATGACAGGTAGCAGAGCTCATTGATATTTCCTGAGAAGGTCAAACAAAGTGTAAGACATACCACAGAAAGGGGCTTGAACATATATTAAAAAGAAACACTGCAGGGTTCTAACATTAGAAATACGTGAGACAACATAGAGGAAGGTAATTATCAACCAGTGTTCTCTCCACAAAAAAACTAACAAAAAAAAAAAACAAAACACAAGGTGCGGACACGTTGCCTGAAAGCATTTCCAAAATGGAGACTCTTGAGGACTAAACAACGCCCTCTCTTTACACTAACAGGTCCACCCTCCTTGTGCTGCATGTGTTTCACCTCTGTTTCAGCGCTGAAATATAGGTAATGCGTGACGGGGGTTGGGGGGGGGAGGCTTCGGCAAAACCCGACATACATGCCAAAATACATTTACAAGCTCTGCTCCAATCAGCCTCCGGCCAGAGGCTCGTAAATTGCCGCAGTGTGTCTGGACCTGGTGAGCAAACACAGCTTAGCATTGGGCGAACATCAGGTCACAATTCCTGGGCAGAACCAATACTGAGTGGAGCCGAGGTGTTTGAGTCAATTCAACAGAGAGAGAAGGGTAAGACAGTGTCTTTATATTAAAAGAAAATGTCAAAGAACAGGAAATCCATGCTCCTGTTTAATCATTTGATTAGATGAAGGCATATGTTTGTTAAGTTTAAGTAATTGCTTGAACACACTCTCCTTCATGAGGATAAGTTCTAACATCATTAGGATATCGAGGGTCCAGTGGAGGACTCCTGAAGGTTTCCCAACTCTCTTGCAAGTCTGGAATTATCCAAATGATTTGGAGCTCTCCCACAGGTTGAACGTGTCACCACTCCAGTTGGGAGGTTGTTTTGTTCTTTTTAATCTCAGCTGTAACCTTCGGTGTCCTCCACTAGCAGGAAGTGCAGTTTATCAAGTGGGGATGACACCGTGGCAGCGGATGATATATGCGGGACTGTGCTTCCCCAGATAATTCTAATAACATGAAGCCCTGTTCCTGCTCTGCTTCTCATTTTTAAACATCAGGGAATTTCCTGAGGTATGTGGAGTGAATCTAGTAAGATAATACTGTAAACTGCGCAGCCAGGATGATGCCAGATTCTCAAATAATATTTTGGATCTGAATAGGCACAGAGGTTGTGCTGTTTTTGTATATATATATATATATATTTTTGTATATTCTTTTATAATGTCTTTCTTTACTAAAAGTATGACTACTGAAAAAAGAGGCTAATATAGCACTGGGACTGATCTGAAGTCATGTTTAACAATTAGTGGCAGGGGCAAAGTTTATAAGGTGCTTAAGAAGTAAGTATTTCACATAAGTAAGTGTTTTACATAAAATTGAATGTCAATTGAGTAATTGGATCAAATGAATTACAATTCAGAGTATTGATTTTACTCATTTATATCTGTTTTATTACTTCCACAGTCAGAGCTGAGAGCTTTGTGTTTTATGGTCAAGCAGGACAGAGGAAGAGCTGAAGAAGACCATCTTCACAATCAAAGATTAATGTTTTTTTCATATTTTGAAATACTTAACAGGGCAGCTTCACGCATTTTTCAGGCACATCGTGCCATTTTAAGACACAACAGTTTTAGAAATCCAATTATAATCAAATTCGTTGATTGATGTCGATGAATTTGTTTCTCATTTGTTTTTGTTTTTTTTCCTCACCCAGGAACAGAATGGTTTGGATAGCTTTCCCTTGTTGAATAAGATCATAATCTGAAAACTGCTTTTATCACTCACTCGTTTTATTTTATTATATTATGCTATTTATTTGATGACCTCTGTGAACGTGCGTGACAAAAAACAAAACAAAAAAAAAACAAAAGAAAACCAACAACCAAAAAAAAAATCAGACAAAATCTGTGGGATCGCATACATTTTTCTACTCAAATATGTGCATTCCTATATATTTTCTATACATTTGGATAAGATTAATTTGTTGTCTTTACATTCCTCTTCAAACATGCATCTATCTAAACAGTATCCATTAGGTGGCAGCACTGAGCATGACCTAAAAATTAGCATCAGCTCCACTCACACATCTATATATTTATAAAAGGTTCTTTTAAATTAATTGTGAAACAAAACACTAATATTTGAAGTAATCACCGGCTGGCAGTGATAATAAATATAATGTGACATAAACTTGTGTCTAGAACTGAACACTGGGGTATTGCAGTCCTTTCCTTTTCCTAAAAAAAAAAAAGCCATTGTTCTTTATTGACACATTTACAGCCATCTATCTCATCCAACTTTTTCTCCTTTTACATAGCTGTCATATCAAACTCCTCCAGAGTAACGCTCATAACTGCTTGCAGAGCCAGGCTGGTGCCTATGAAATCCAAGCCGTGTTGCATTTTATTCTGAGAGAGGATAAAGTTGTGTTTATACACCAACACGCACTTGTGCGTGCACACAAAGACACCGGCTTTTGCTCGGGAAGTCAATGCGCAGTCTGTGGCTTTGGCAGTGCTCTGTCTTATTTACAGGACGTTTGTTGCACTTGACATTTATCATGGCTCCGGGGCCATGAACTTCATGCAAAAGCCATTGAAGCATTCTGTGCCAAGGGCTTTGGGCCTCCTGTCTCAGCGTCATCACAAGTCTTTTCACGCTAAGATAAATCACTTCCACTGGACCCCGAGCATGAGGAATTAGAGGGATGGAGGTCAGAGGATGAGCAAAGTATTGAGCAGAGAAGGAGGCAGAGGAAGGAGTGGCTGGAAGGAGCAGTTCAAGGAGAGGGTGTTAACATCCACCAAATACCAGGAGATTAATGTTAGTCCAATTTCTCCCTTGTTAATTGTTGGGCACATTCAAACACATATCACTAACCATTAATAAGCATGTGGTTTGGCTGAATGCTTTTAGGATCTCAGAAAGACTAAATACTGTCCTCACATGACATGGACAAATCCCTGCTCTTTGCTGGAGGTCATCAAAACTTTGCGGTAAGATGACGGAGGTTGTCTTTGACTTTAGTCAAAGAAGTGAATATAGAATAGGCTGTACCATCTAGGCTCAGGGTTTGGTACACATATACCACACAATAACACATCAGGCAATTTGTGCTTTTCTGATTAATGTTCTCCCTACCCAGCCTGTTCATTTGTTTGCATGACCATGTCTTTGTAGGTTTTGCAATTTTCCACTTTTTGAAGAAGAAGAAAAAAAAAGGAAACTGAGGAGGATGTTCTCAGAGAGGAGAACATCCTCCCCCTGAAATAGGTGGATGAAGAATATAAAGTGGAAATAGTATTTTTTTTCTTTGCAAGGTTTTTGCAACAGTAAGAAAACATCTTGCTGAACTTGCATCATTGGCAAAGTGTTTAATCTTGCACCCTTGATAGTCATCGTGGTTTCTGCAAACTGGTAATCTGCTGTAATCCAACATTAGTCACCTTTGATTCAATTTATCTTTGAAAGTCAACTAACATGGTGATAGCAGTATGGCAAGGTGTGACTAGACTGATCACTTATTGCAATCTACATTTACTATGCGGGTGATAAATATAAAAATAAAAATGTTAAAATAGTTTATGGCTCAGTGTGTATAACACGACATGTTAATCCGTTACATTTCCTTCACACTGTCACAATATGTTCTGCTCATGCATTGCATACTAGCAAAAACTGAAGATTAATGTTTGTAAGTTGTTAGTGTAATTTTCAAATGACACATTTTACAGTCATAGATAAACTACACCTTCAAAATTTATACCTTTACATAGCTATATAACACACATATTTGACATATACCTATTTTACCAAACATTTCCATTTTATTGCCATATTCACTGGAATACATCTTGTACATTTACTGTTAGATTTGAGTCCATTTTAACCCTTAAAGATAGTTAAAAAGTATATTTTCCATGTACCATAACTGTACGCCTTGTTGGCTTCAATAAAAACATGTGGTTTGTTATTTTTTGATCATCTTGATCCAAAATAGTCAGCTAGAACACAAAGATAAGCTCAGAAAAGACACATAGGGTATTCATCTTCAACAACATTCACTCATGTATTGCCTGCTTTGCCACTGGCACATTATGTAAAAGTTGGATCAAATGGGAAAAAAACACTCATTTTAGCATCTGATGGCAAATCACTCGTTTTATTTGAGTATTATAAAATCTTGAAAGCATGTATTGTCTTTGCAAAGTACAAATGTCCCTTAAATATTCTCACATTTTCAATCATTGCAATCACTTACTTGCATTTATTTTATTCAAATTGTACATGATGGACCAACAACAACTGCATAATTGTGAACTTGAAGAAAAAAAAGGTTTTCCCACAATTTCAAATCTGAAAAGTGTGGTGGGAATGTATTTTCAGTCCATTTTACTCGTATACCTTAAAGCACATTTCACTGAAAGCATTTGCTTTTAAAGGTAACTATATTTTAACATGGAAAATACTGTGGCAGGAAACTAACACTGTGCATTCCTATAAAAGCATCATCTTGACATTAAAGCTTTTTTCAGTAGGGAAGGGAAGTAGGACAGCGTTAATGGGATGATGAATAAAGCTAAACATAGGGCAAACTTTAAGAGAACCTGTTAGGAAGCTGCAAAAGACTTGAGACTTGGGGTGGAGTGTCACCTTCATGCAGAAAAATTACCTTAAACACAGCAACAACTACAAGGGAATGGTTTAGATTGAAACATTAACATGTGTCAGAGTGGCCCAGTCAAAGTCCAGGTCTTAATTAGTTTTGTGGCCTTAAATATTGGTTTCATGCATTCTCCACTGTGACAAAGTGGTTCAGTTTGTGTTCACCACTTGTCTCTTATTCTTTCTCATTCAATTACTTTCTATATTTGGTTATAATGATTAATTTAAACATTGCAATTTTGCTTCACTTACTATCCCGGGTTTGTTTGTGTTAGCATTATGTTGCAGGGTCCATCTATGTTTAGGCTAAAGTTATTATTTCTGGATTATGGGTTGAATTTGTTTCAAGGTGTATTTATTATGGTATTTGTTTTCCTTTGTACTCACCATTATTCGTCCTTGTAGATCTGCAGCAGGGCAGGAGTATGGGAGGGGCCGGCCCAGTACTTCCTGCTTAAATGGCTGGATGATGTCAGTGATGACCTTCCTGGGTTCTACCAATGGTTTTCTATTGTGTATTGCTTTGTTGTTTTTTTTTTCTGTAAAGTAACCTTTTGAGTTATCTTGTATTATGTAGTTTGTTTTGCAGACAACTTCATTATGTAGGAGTTTGTAAATTAATTTGTAATTTTAGTGCTTCTCTGTCTAGATTTTGTTTGTCTGATCTGATCCATTGTGGCTGTGTCCAATCAAGCACAGGTGTGGTGCCAATTGGAGATAAAAACAGTGAGCTTTTGGATGCTCAAGGGAGAGAAGTCAAAGAAAAGAGTAAATAAAAAGTCAGCTGAAGAAACTGAAACTGGGTGGCTGATACTGATTTTCTGTTCACCTTCTGAATCCTTGTGCCTAAACTACTTTACATCCATATCCAACCTTACTCAATTATTTTGCACTGAATAAATATATAACAAAAAAATGTAGAATAATTATTAACTTGGGGGAGCTGAATACTTACATTCTCACTGTTTTTCAAATTCCTTATTGTAAAAGTGAAAGTCAAACGTTTTCTTCCACTTCACAAATATGCATAATTTATTAAAATACAGAAGTCTGAGGTTGTCTTGTGATAAAATGTGAAAAATGGCATGGATACTTGAGGAAGATATTGCACATCACTTAAGCATTTTATTATTATTTTTTGGGGGGCTTTAAATAAACTATACAGAATGTTGAAATAACAATTTTATGTTGTTTTTTTTTATTAAAAATATAACACCTGCAGAATAAAACATGGGGGAACATTTTGTATTAAATGATTATATTTTAACTGCTCTGTTTAAAGATAAGAACAGTGGTAAAAAAAAAATAAATAAATAAATAAATACATAAAGATTGATGAAATTAAATGCAATTTTAAAAGAAACAGCTTTGTACATTGAGAATTCACCTTATTTTGTGCAATTTTCTGCAACATTTCATTGTCCTTATCACTGCATGGAGTTTTGTTTTTATGAATTTGGGCACGCAGGACGGTGAGTGACAAAAAGAAAATCCATAAGAACTATCTTAAGATATTTTGCCCCATTAAAAATAAAATTCCTACAAAGAAATAAAACTTGACAATCAAAAACAACCAGATTGTTGGTTCTGTCAGACTACAAGCCCTAATAGCTGTACACATTAACACTGTTTTCAGCACAGAATGATGAATGGCTCCGTGGTGCAAAGCAATTCCTTCTAGCAGCTTTCGGTGCAATACATCTGAAAACATTGAGCCCCGAATTATAAATTGCAGATCCAATTGATTCATTGCGACTTATTGACAATAACTTACACAAGTTTTTCAAGATTTTTTCTGGCAGTAATTTTCAAACAATAATAATGTTAAAAAAAAAGAAAAAGAAAAAAAAAGCTGACAAAAGTTCACTGATTCAACTGCTTGATGTTCTTGGAAAGGCAAGAGGATGACACTGAAGAATTAGCTCCGGGCTGCCTTCGGAGCATCATGCAGAGAGCTAAAAAGGTCTGACTGAGATTTGGTGCAAAAAAAAATGTGATAATTATTTCAACAAAAACACACCCAAGGCAAACAGCTACGAGGGGAGCGCAAAACTGATCTTTATTCTGTCTTTACTCATTCTGAAAAGTCTCTATTTTCATGATGCCATGTCAGAAAAGTAGGACTAATGGTGTATCATACAAGTTTATTCTACTAATGTCATTGAATGTCACTCGATGTGATATTCGGTTTTTAGTTCAGCATATACCTTTGTAAGGGATCGTTGACTGAAGCTAATACTCATCCCCTCAGAGGCTATTTCTGCTGCCCAGTGACACTGATTATGTTGACAGCAATCACCTTCCCACATCACAGCAACTGCAAAGGTCAGTGCAAATGAGAGAGACGTGTGAGCGTGGCCTGTTCCCCCTTCTAGAGCCTGACATGGCCTTTGGCGTTCTGCCTGATGATGCCTGACCATCAGCATAGAGTCATTATTCCAACCAGAAGAGACTCTTCAGACGTTGTTCCTGACGAGAGAGCTGTACTCAGGTAGAGGGGGAAAAAATGTTGGGACAGTTTTGGATTTTGCTCCCAAACTATGCAGCTCCCCCCAATTCCTCTTCTTCTCTTGTCTCCTGGCGAATGTAATTCCTGCGCACCCTGGGGGAATTAATTAATTACAGAGCTGGCTGGGTATCAAAGGTAAATGATTTAATTACATTCCCACCGTCTTTGTTAAGAAGCCAACTGTCAGGCAGTTGTAGGCAGGGCTGTGGCCCTTTGTGATGCCTAGGGGGCCTGTGTGTGGGTAGGTGTGTGAGTGTTTGTTACTGTGTGTCACTTCTTTTGCATAATAACGGTGAGCAAAAATGGAACTTGACAATCAGCACTAATATTGCTGAAAGTTTGAAAATGTTCTCAACAGGAAAGCTGCAATATCACCGCTTCTCTATATATACAAACACAATGAAAGCCAACACACACAAAAAAATCAGTACATATTTACAGCATCATAAAAAGGAAGTTCACACTTTAGAATTTTAGGAAACTTGGTAGCAGGAATTAATCATTACACACAGTCCCATGCAATCATCTAACGCCAACAGAATCCATCCATCCATCCATTTTCTTTACACCCTTGTCCCTTAGTGGGGTCAGGAGGGTTGCCGGTGCCTATCTCCACCTGGACAGGTCGCCAGTCTGTCACAGGGCAAAAAAACAACCATGTGCACACACACTCCTAGGGACAATTTGGAGAGGCCAATTAACCTGACAGTCATGTTTTTGGACTGTGGGAGGAAGCCGGAGTACCCGGAGAAAACCCACGCATGCACAGGGAGAACACGCAAACTCCATCCAGAAAGACCAGGGCGGAGGTCCTTTCACACTTCCTGTTAGAAAGAACTGAGACAGTAAATATTAATTTATTACCTTTACTTTTATTTCTTGCTAAGCCTTAGAATCTAAGCCATTTTATATACTTTACATTGATGTTCACCATGGAAAGAAACTGTATTGCTGCTGCAGTTTACTTTTTATCTAGAACATGTGATCTTCTCTAAGTTCAGGTGTCAATCAAGATAGATTTACTCATTTACAGTCAAATAAACCATTAACAGAGCCAAAAAAAAAAAAAAAGTATGTTTTCTTTAAGTTTTCTCTACATGCTATGATTAACGGATCCCAACTGAAAATTACTTAATTGTGTCAAAACATAGAGTAAACATGCTAGCATTCGCACAGGGCTAAAGTAAACCTCACTGTTTTAAAAGTTGTCATGAGCAATAAGGTGTGAATTTATTGAAGGCTGCAGATGTGTGTGTGGAGTCGGGGGGCGGCGGTAACGCTAATTTCCACTGACTCCTTACAACCTCCTCTTGTTTTAATCAGGTTAAACCCTTGTTAGTGTGCAGATTACAACGACTGACATAATTTAAAAAAGGAAGAGTACTCGGACAGACTGCAGTGTTTTAAACATCATTAGTGATTAAGAGCTAAAGGGATTTTAAGGAATTTCAATTTTAGCGATCTGTATCAGCCGATGCTTATATTTAAATGACTTGAATCAACAAAAAAAATGTTGAATTCTCCACAAATTACAGATAATATGTTCAATGAATATGGATATTTTACTGAATGACATAATTCAGTCCATCCTACAAATCTTCGTAATATTTATTTATATATTTATTTATAATTTTCATTTAAATTCTCTGGCTAGGAATAACAACGGTTAATTCAAACTGGTGTATATTGAATTTAAATGGCACTTTCTTTCCTTCAGAAAGAGGAACAAAAAAAATGTTTCTTCAAAAGAATTTATTAAAGGAAATGCTGTAATTTCTATTTTATGGAGAGTTTGTCATTTAGTCTTTCATTTGCGCCACGTTTTAGAACAATTTTTAGACAAAAACAAATAATTTACTGGGAAAAGAAATACTGTTATTAAAATACTGTGGATTAACAGTGTGGCAATCCTTCAAGTTACTGAAATCCTTTCAAAAGGAACCATCACCACACTGTAGAAATGCATGATGACTGGCTCTACTTGGTGCACAATCTAAAAAAACATTAGAACAGTTGCAGCAAAACAATCTTCTAAAGCAAATTTACTTAGTGTGGTCAAGCTTTCATATGATGGGGAGAAACTGTGACATCAGTCTATCTTAATTTGTGCCTGGCAGAGATTATTTTATGATGCCACAAATCAGCGCGTTGAGTAAATGACCAAGAAACGTGAGCCTAGTTCCTGATGGAAAAAAAAAAAAAAACCTGGGTTACAAAAAAATCCTTCCCTCCACATGGCTGAATAATTGCTGAAGGAGCAGGCCTGAATGCAAGATAAATAGAGCTGTTACCGAGGTTTTGTCACTGCACAAAGAAGCTGTTTATAGCACAGGGGCTTCGGATAAACCATTTTCTGCCCAAACAAGGTAAATGAAGCATAATTGGAAGCCCATTACAAAATTGAAAAACGGGTGTCTTTTGTTTTAACTGTGTTAGAATTGAACCGGGGCGCCTCCTCTACTCTGTAAACCTGCATTAAACTGCAGGACTCAATAATTATAATGTTCAGGATCCTTCTGAGGGGCGAAGAAAATCAATAGACTAAGGACAAAGAACCTATAGCCATCACTTAATTCTCTTATCACTGTGATTTAGGGGAAGAGGAGGATGTTAAATAACTGTAAATCTTTAGCTATGACTTTGAGGGTGCTTTATGGCAGTTCTTACAGCGTCTCCCAGACAGAATGTCCATACCTTCCGCAGACCACACAATTTATAGCTTTATTACCCTTTGTCTTAAAGAGCAGGGAGACATAGCAGAGAGGAAAGAGATAACAGCCCCGCACCGGGGCAGCTGGGAGAAAAAAGAAGTCAGATGCCATCATCGACAGAGACATATCTTTGTGACAGCTTTACAGCTCAGGACCTCGGCTACTATTTGGGGGTGCGAGACAATAAACCATCGGTGTCCCACTCCCTGTATCTAAGTAGTCGTCTCTTCTAATGGCCACCCATGGTTTGCAAGCGTGCGCCATTTCCCTAAAAATGCTGCCCCCAGTGGAGGGAGCAAGATTCAATTAATGGCTTATCCGCTGATGATCAGATTAACTTTGCTATGCAGCTGATTCTGCTACCACCATGCCTTCCTAGAGGTCACAAGGAGGACTGACAAAAGTGGACGGCTAAGGCAAGCAGGGCAGACAGAAGGGGGGAGGAGGGACTGTTTTTTTTTTTCTCTAGAGTCATGAGTTCCTATGGTTGTGGCAGATGCTTCCTCATATTTTCTTGCAGCGCTGACAAGTGGCTTATTGTTTCCCTTGATAAGGGTACAGTGTTCCCGGTAATGGGAATTAGAAGGAGGCGTAAGTCACCGAGACACAGGGTGAGAGTGAATCAATAGATAATGGGAGATTTCTCTTGGATGCAAAAGGCACGGATATTATCAGAGCCGGGTAAAAGACCGAGGCCTTTTATTTGTCTTCGAGCTGCACTCACGGGTAGTGTGAAAACCCAAATATAAAAGTTACACTCTACTTGAACTCTGAGAATGCAGTTTCTCAGCGTATCTCGGCTCATGCCCACAGACATGTGGCGAACGTTGTCATCCTATCACGAGTGAAGGCTGAACTGCTAAATAAGTAAAGACTGAAAAAAGATCTCATGCAGTTTTCTCACAACGAGGCTTCCTATTTGCTTCATAGCAATGCAGCACTTTCATACCACCACTATTAAAACTTACTTGCATTTTGAAAAGGAAAATTTATAAGAATTAAAGCATTCTCATACAGCATACTTAAGTATCTGTTTTGAGCTGCTTGTCAGATCTTCTCTACAGTCACGGCTTAGTGTTTGATGGCTACATGTTCATTAGTATCTTAGTTAACACACCTCATTTGTGGGGTGTGCCTTTGAAGTAATTGTTGAGTATTCATGGAAACAAAAATCCTGATACAGGACATAAACATGCAAACAAATGTGATATGTGATGTTTAGCATGGATTCTAAAAACCACAAATCCAAAAAAACAAAAAAAAAAACAAAAGTGAACCCTTATAGAATAAAACACTGGTCTGATCACAGAAGGTACAATTTCACTTTTATTGCTAAAATACTAACTTTCCCAACAGCCTCTATGAACCGTTTACATTGAGTTAGGTAAGGTGTCCTGTTCCGAGAAGCTGACAAAAAGACAGACTGAAAAGAAAAATCTTTGTTGAGCCATGAATTGAGCAGATCTATTAAAAACTAGATTTGATCACTCGATAACTCCCCCGTCCATAAAATTAAACTGGGGTAGACATTAATGGCTTAATTTCCACCTCTGGGTAGAGGTAGATGTAGAGTTAAAATAATACTACTCTGAGCTCTGGCAGTGATGAGCTGGTAGTTAAATTTAAAAGATGGATTTTCAGATCCGGAGAGCAACCGAGTGACGAGGTTCCCTGAAATTCTAAGGAATAAAATAAACATTTAATTATTATAAAATGCTTTAGTTTCTTCATATTTTTAAAAAAAATGTTAAGAACGCTGAATTATAACCATTCACCCCCATGGGACACTGCCTGAAATACACACCATACCTTGCAAAAGACACTGTGTGTATTTACTGTATCTCTTTTATGCTCCTGCATTTTCCTTCACACATTGTTATGCTGCAAAACAAAAATAGTTAATTGTATTTTATTGGAATTTTGTGCAATAACAGCGCATAATTGTGAAATGGAGCAAAAGCAGGTGAGAACTGTTTCCAAACAATCGTATTATTCCTCTCAGAGTTAACGCTTTATCGGCTTTGAGGTACCAACTTTGGAAATCTCTAGTCTTTAACTCAAACTTTCTCCAATTCCTTCCAAATTTGCTCAATTTCATCCAGACTAGATGGTGAGTAGTGCTTTATAATTAGCTCCACCCATCTTCCCATAACCATTGAGCAAATTTGCCTCTCTCCCGGTTGATAGAAATAATCCCTACAGCAAAATAACTGTCACCATGTTTCACTGTGAGGAAGGTTTGCTCAGGATGATAGGAAATGATTGTGTTCCACGATGTCAGATGGAACTGATCAGAGCACTGTCTTCCACATGTTTGCTGCTTCACTGAAATTGCTTGTAAACTGCAAATGGTACGTCTTTTTCGATTTCTTTCAAAAATGGCCTTTGCTTTTCTGCTATTCTGGAAAAACCAAATTTCCAGAGTAAAAATCATTTGCTGTCGGATGAACAGATTCTCCCACCTGAGTTGTGGATCTTTGCGGCTCCTCCACAGTTAAATGGGGTTCCTGGCTGCTTCTCTGATCAATGCTTTCAGTGCTCAACCTACAATCATTCATTTTGCTTCTTTGTAAGGAAGAAAAGTGTTGTCAGCGTTGATGCAGAAATGCACGAAATGGCCATTTCTTCAAAAAATTAAAAGCGTACAGAAAGACAAAGACAAGTTTCTGTTTTATTTGTTTGCTTTTTTTTTTCTTACCTCCAAATTGTACACTGTGTTCTCTTTGTAATTTCACTAGGGCACTTTGCTATCCGATATGTTTAATATTTATTAATACTACAAACAGGGAGCAAACAAAACGATTGTTGTCCCGTCTCTATGGGAACGCATAGAGACTGGAAAAGTTTCTTGGCGCATCTACCTGCAGAACCCTGCTGTGGCTTCCTCCCCGTTCCTCGACAATGATACTTTCCTCTGTTCTTCCAACCCAAGTACAGGAGGTTCTGCTGAGAACCTCTAGCTGGGAGGCCACTCAACATCGACACCTGCCTGAAGAGAACATGTTTGTTTGTTTTGTTTTCATCTTCCATCAATTTTTGGATTTTTGGACATTGCTTTGATCAGACTGATGATCGACTCAAATTAAATCATCGAGGCTGGGGTAGAGATTGTTTGATTCCAGAACTGCTGGAATTCATTGGCTCTCTCTCTGCCAGACTCTTCTCCCTGAATCTCCCTGACTGAGTTTCGCTCATGATTTGAGATATTCTGGGTGGTGCCCAGATCAACAATCAGAGACCAGAATGTACAATTATGTAAGCCTAACATCAACGCGAGTTCTGATTCCCAACTATTTTGATACCCTCGTGTGAGATTGGCACAACATTATTGGTTTCCAGAATTCTGATTCCCAGCACAATGGACTCCTCAAGAAAGAAATAAACTCAATGGTTTTCTGGCACAGACTTCAATGATTGCTTCTTATTCTGTGCTTCCCCTTTCTCCCCCGCAAAATGCATCTACTTTCGCCACTTGTATTATCTCGGCGATCGTTGTTCCTTGTAGAAATCTTTTAAAAGATGCGTCAAAGAAAAACGTCGCCTTTATCTTGTTGTCGGTCGAAATCTAGAAATTCAGAAGCAGGGACGAGGTTAAAAGAAAGAATTAAAACACGTACCCTCGGAGAATGATTTTCAGACGCGTATTATTGAATCATGAGCCATCCAGCGTGGTCAGTGATCAGAGCAGTAGTGAGGGTGTCCTGCCTCCCCTCCCCAAAACACCCCTGGGGGCCCTGAATGCATTAACCACTAGGGTCCACAGGGGTGTGGGGAATAATTACTCATTCCCGCCATGTGACATCCCCAATAAATTTAACTCCCCCTATAAGTTTTAAAGGCAAATGCATATTGTGGCCATCACTTAAAGGCTGGCCTGTCCGTGCCTGCGCATAATTCCTTGTAGGAATTTGTTACCACAACTTAGCGAGTGGACCCAGCAGCCGACTACAGATGAGTGAGCAATTTGCCAATTGAAGTTGTAACAAGTGTGGAGGAAAAGTCTGTGTGTATGTGTCTTCATCATTAATAAATCCTACTCCATTACGCCTTAATCTAATTATAAATCACACCTTCATCTGCCATGAATCATCTCTGCTCTGTGTTAGCTAAATTGGGGAAAAAGAATTTGGACACATAATTGAGATTTTAATGATTTCCCCCCCCACCCCCCTCTGCCTTTGTGCAAAGAACAGAGAAGTCATCAGCCTTACATAAAATGATTGTTTAACCCTCCGTAGCTAAATGGCTTTAAAGAAAAAATATAATTATAATTTAATAATTGACAAATTAAGCCTGGGGAACTTTCAGTTTTTGGCAATGGATTCCTAAAAAAAATCTCTCCTTTTTTTTATTTTTTTTATTTTATTGCAGCCACGTGTCAAAAAGAGGTAATTATAGCCTCTGTACACACATATAAAACTTAAGCAAACGCACCCAGCAGAGAGCTGAGGATTAGGAACGAGATGGAGATGTCATCCAATCGTCACCATGGCGCACAATGTGCAGAATGGGTTTGAAAAAAATGCAACTGGTGATAGGCGCTTTCAATAAATACATTTCCACAGTGCAGGAGTGACTTCAGCAGCGACAGCCCAAAGACAGCTTGTGCCGAGGAACATCAACACCTTGACTCCAAAATCTAATTATGTGTCACATGGAGCTTATATTGAAGCCTATATTGTTTTTCTTAGTTAACACACGTGGAAGTCGCTTAAAGATAATTATGGCAAATAGCTCAAAACTAGTCAAATCACTCCTCTAACAGCAGCTACTCTGACTTGTTTGTTGCCGTGTGGTTGTTTGCAATAAAATAAAAATAAGTAGGCAACATCTGAGATTCTTGACAAACCCTGTCTTTCGACACTCCCATGAGCTAATGCTCTGTCGCGAGGAAGCCACCAGCTTTGAGTTGCAGGTGAAAGTTTTACTTTTTCCTTCCTCTGTGCTCTTTTCGGTGCGCTCTAATGATCTCGATGTGCAACACCCGCGGCACAGGCAACGGGGAAGCCATAGGTAATGAGTCAGATGTATAATGTGATTAGTCGAGTCCCCGACCAAGGCCTTCAGTCAAAGGCAGCAACAGCAGAGATCACAAGACGCATTAAGAGGCACTCCGTCACGATGCAAAAGAACATGTGAGCTTTCAGCTGCCGCCATTCATTTTCATAATGACAGTAAATGCAGTTGAAAGCAGTGGGATCTCTGAATGGCATTAGGCTCCCTTCTTTCAATTTTGATTAGGTGTCTCGCTCTAGATGAAGAGAAATCATTTAGAGCGGAATAAGTGTGTCAGGAGATAATGGCTCCACAGGTTGAACACGGCGAGGAAACACAGGCTGACGAAACACAGCTGCGACCTGAGAAATTCAGGTGCGCGCGTGCTCGTCTGTGTGTCTCTCCACGCACGCGAGCGTTTGTTTAGGTGCCGGCTCTCTCTCTCGCGCGCGCGCGTGCGTGTTTTGCCTGGCAAAGATCACAGGTTCTTTGTGTTTCATGTCAGACGTTTCGGTCTGGGTGACAGCATTTCACATTGATGTGACAGGTCTTTAGAATAAAACTAAGAAGGCTGAGTATCCCTGGTGAATACTTTCTCTTAGCATATTTAGCCTAATTAGGGTCAAATATTAATTTGTGATTAATTGCCCTTGCTTAAAAAAAGACTGTAAGCTTTTGTTGCTTTACTCCTTTTTTTGTCGCTACTAATCCTGAAAGGTTTTCGCTCAAAATTGTATATATATAAAAATAAAAAATAAAACTGTGTACAGGGCAATCCACCTGGAGATTTAAATCGTAGCTTTGAAAGTATTAAATCCTTCCCAATGTCTTTTAAAACTTTACGAATGTTCGTTGCGCCCTGACCAAAACAAAACACGATGACAGGTGCCAGTTTACGACATCCCTCTCTTTATGTCTGACTCTCCTCAATTTCCCCTGACAGATATAGGGGAGGGGGAGGAAAGAGGCAAGGAGGAAACACAGGGGACCTGAGGAGTGTTTAGGAGGAAGATGGCTGTCAGTAGCTGTCAATCGTTGACTTTTTGATGCCATCGTCTTGGCACAGGCCTGTCTGTCTCGCGGTGCAGCAGCTATCAAAGACTCACTCACAGCAGACAGACGCTGGGATGGAAACACAAGAAGATCTGCACATTCTCTCATTTCCACCTGGCACACAAACTCCGTCAAATCTGTGGATTGCGATGAAGCCCTGGTCTTCTCGAAACTCAAAGAGCACAAAGAAAGACTTGATTGGAAGCAAATTAACAGAAAAAGGTGATTAGAGTCCAGTTGCACTGATGTATTTGTTACTTATTTATTATTAAACTGTTGCTTTGCACTGCATATCAATGGTCTAGGCAGACACACTTCCTTATGCTGAACCATCACCTTATTACACACCTGATATGTAACTTGATTATAAACAAAGCGCAGGCTGACACATTTTTTAGCACATAAAAAAAATTATGCATTGTCTACTTTTTTGAATCATTTCCATTTAGATAACATTGTGAAAGTGCTTAAAAATGTAAAACGTGTCGAAGAATGACGACCAGCCTTGTCAGCTTGTCAGTGAGTGGTTGTCAATTTTTATGTGAATGTCTATGATTTGTACATTTTATGCAAATATAAGAGCAGAATTAAACTAAAATCTATTGCCGACTGCTGTTCATCCATAGTGTCTATTCGTTTTTGCTTTGTATGAGTAAAGAACCTGTTCTTGGATCGATTTGAGGTCCCCTCTTTGCATCACCTCATTGGTCACGATGACCAAACCACAACTGAGCGGATAGACGCTGCTTTCCCTTCCGAACATTTACGACCTGCCTTGTTCATTCCTTCGCCCTCCCTAGTTAGCAACCGAACATAAAAGCCAGCGAAATAAACTAACGACAGGATCTCTATTCAAACGCACAGCTCAATATCCTACGTCTCAAGCAGCCTTCGGGAAGTCCTGTCGCCGCTCATCACTTGGCCTTGTACCTCCGCTAAACCATTGAATTCATCATGCATAAAACATCAAAGATGCACATCTGAAAGAGTGTGTCCGCCTGTTTATTGGCTCTCACTGCTCCATAAACCATTTTCATCCTCTGTGGGATGAGACACACATGCTCCTCGGTCCTATTGATGGCATTTAACACAGGAATATAAACTATAAAACACAATAATAAACATAAGCGGAGCAAATAAATCAGATTCATAATAACCCTGAGGTGGGATTTATGTAAGCAAAGATGGAGGCTTTGTGCAAATTGACGGCGCAAGCTCTATCAAAGTGCCGGTGAGACACTAATATAGTCTTATAAACACACCCAGCAACACTCTAAAGTAGCTCCATCTCTCCTCTTTGGCCAGCATAAGTGCTTAAGTAATGTATTGCTTTCATAAGTGTGCAACTTAGTGGTACTTTCTTTGGTGTAAATGTGTCTCCATCCTCTGGGTTGTATGATTAAGTATAAAATACAAAGACTATTGCTGTGGAATAAATTCAAACTCAGAGCTGAGTAGCAGCAGTTCTTTTTTGGAAAGGCCCATGTGACAGTGGCAGAGAGCCCCAGAGAAATCCATCAGCGGCACACACACTGTCCCCCTGGCACCCAGGCTAATGTATCACCTCTGGATTGCAGTAATATCTGTCTGATGGATGTTTTTGGAGCACAGAGGGCCATATGAACCCCAGACAGGAGCCTCAATTGCAGGGTGTAGCGCTGAAGAGATGGGGCTCCAGCTCCTGGAGGTCCATTATACTTCTTTTCTCCTTCCCTCTCCCGAGTCCTGGAACCCTATACCTCCTCCCAGTCCATTCATCCTGCCTTCTTCCCTCATTCTTCAACTAGTTGTGTGCATGCACGCCTGCTTGCATGTGTTAGTCACAGGTCTCCGCTGAGAGGCCGACAGCCATCCTGGGGCGATGCCTGGGTTCCTCCAGTCAACTATACTGCCTTCATCTGGCCTGATGAATGGCTAGCTGCCTTATCAGTCCCTCTGCCTGCAATCTCAAGTGGTTCCCCGGAGCCTCACACCGCCTGCAGGTTCGGTCGCTCTCTTCTCCGAGCGGTTCCATCCGCCTCACGCAGCACACCCAGAGACACAGCAAACAGGGGCACACAATTACTTACAGATAATATTATTCCGCTGGATGTACAGTTCACAAAAGACACGCACACGAGCGGAAAAAAACAACAACAACACACCAACGGTAGCAGCCAAGAAAACCTTCATACAGCCTCTTCCACAAAGGCACACGCACGTCAACAAGCAAATCCATCATCTTTATTTCCTCCCCAATGTGCTCATATTTTCTCATGGCTGCAGCAAGCTCACAAAAATATTTATTTTTGCTGATTTTTCCTTTTTCTTTTTTTTTTTCTTTTTTGAGAGAAAACACAAAAGAAATCACACCTCTCGTTCTCCCTGGCTCATGCCAAAATAATCAATGCTTTCCAGAGAGGGACTTGTGGCGCGACATGCGTGGAGGGAAAGCAGAAGGATGCAGACATAGCTCCAGGGCTCTGGTTGGAGATAATAAGTGAGGAGAAGTCCTTGGGTATGTTTTACAGCTATCAAGACTCATCATATTTGACATGCATTCTGGTGTTTACACAGACTCTTCCGTAAAATCCTCTGCAGCTATAGAAGAGAACCGGGTGCACGGAGCAAACACAATGCAAGCGCAGGCAGAGCACACACTCTTACACACACACACGCAAGTGCTTCAGAAAGGAGGAACCGGTTGTTGCCTCTGCTTTTTTTTTTTTTTTTATTTCTCCCTGCCTCTTTTCTCCACGTCCCATCTCTTATCCACGGCACAATTGGCGGCGTTAGCACCTGTCAGCTGACTGACTTCTTGTTCCCGGCGGCTTATGAAAAAATCATGGCTGCTGGGCTTCAGAGGCTGCTCTCCCATCAATATGAATTCACCATGGTCTTCATGCAACATTAGGCCAGGTCCTGTTTTCTTACAGCAAGCCGCACGCTGCTTCGTCTGTTATACACAAGAGGAAATGAAAAGAGTAAATAGTCCTTTTAGAATGTTGCATTCAATCATGGGTGGAACCAAGTCGCCTATGAAAGGGACCAGTATACTTGGCTCTCTAAAGCACATTTGCTTTCTACCCCCAGATATAACGGCGCGCTGCTCCATGTCTTTTATTAGTGTGTCCAGTTCTCCTGTAAATAAAACAGTGCAATTCTCCGTGCGGCCCCAGTAGATTGTCCCCCGTTCTTGTATTCCAAAACAAGCTCTCGCAGATTTATGTACTTTTAGTTTTTACTGCTAAAGCAGGAGCACTAAAGCTGGCAAAATATATGGGGATTATACTTATATATTACAAAACTAAAAAGCCAGAGTACATTCAGCAAAAACAAATAAGTTGAATTCTATTATTATTATTACTCACATAGAAAAAAATATATATATCTGACAGGGAATTTTGTTTTGTCTGCTTGTGCCCCAGGCTTTGCAGCTGAGTATTAGGATTTAAAAAAGAGGTTGATTTATCAACATTTTTTCATAGTTATGCTTACTGTAAACATTCTCTTAATCAATTCAAACAGGGAAACTACAGTGGCTATAAGATCTTTTTAACCCCTGAATGTTTTGAACTTTCTATTGCTTTTACAAACCATCCACAGCCAATAAAAAACATCATTACAAATACTCTTTAATGTCAATGCGAAAACTGATTCCAATGAAATAGTGGCAATTAAACAAAAATATTTAACATAAAATAAGTGACTGCATAAATATTTAGCCCTGTAAAGCGAATGATCTAATTCGACAGAGTTCCAGACAATTGGTGCTGCTGGTCTCACAATGAGTGGAATGAAGATCACCTGAATGAGAGAGTGTGTCTCAAATTACTGTTGTATGAAAAAAAAAAATAGAAAAGAAACGCTCCAAGCAAAACACAGGAAAAATAATTGAAAAGTATCAGTCAGGGGATGGATACAAAAAATTATCTAAGGCATTGAACATCCTGTGGGCAGATGTGTAAATTTGCCTGTATCAGGTAAAAGGAAAAAAAATATCGAGACATCCAGGAGGACAGCTTGTATTTATTCTGAAGCATCCAGCTAAATCTACACACACACACACACACACACACACACACACACACAAATGGTTTGAAGACAACAAAGTGAATGTTCCAGAGTGGCCTAGTCAAAGCCCAGACCTCAATCCTAAAATTCCTAAAAGGACTTGAGCTAATCACAGCAAATATATTTATGTAATTGTCTTTATCTCGTCGTTGTCAGTTTTCACTTCAACATTAAAAAAATCCTTCAATGTCAGAGTGGAAATTGATTACATCAGGAACTGAGGTTAAGTGATTTCTTGATTCTACATGCCTGGTATTAATCCATGAAGTCGAACCTGGCTTTTCAAATTACATGGCTAGTCACAATTACTTCAAGATTTAGCAAGAGGGTACAGAGCACAATTTTTACACTTAGTCAGCTTCTTGTGAGTAGCCTTCCTTTCACAACAACAACAAAAAATTCCTAATTGTTATGCTTTTCTATTTCCTGAGGTTAACTTTGTTTGTTTATAATGTGTTTGGTGATTAACACTAAGGAGCAACATAGACACCGGAACATTTTTGTCATGCATGAATGAAACTGTTTCGTAAAAGACAAAAATTGTCAAATTAGCAAGTAAAGCTCAGTCTACAGTTGTGAAACCTATAAGAGCTCAGCAATAACAGTCTCTCACTGACATCAACCTGCTGATAATGCATTGACTCATTCAGCGTTCCCGTTACATTTGCTTGGGTGGACCAGCTGCAGGAATCTCTGCTTTCCTCCCACTTCCCTGCCTCTCTCCCAGCCCTTTAAACATGCCGACAGTCAATTATCTACACCACTTCTTCCTGACATCATCGCTCTAATACAAGCTGCTCCTGACCTTATGTTTGTGTGTCTTGAGCGGATGAAAGTGCTGTGTTTCTCCCTGATTGGATTAACTTCAGATGTGGTGTGTGTCCGGGTCTATTACACGAGCCCTGTTGAGATTTTGAACCCCAAGCCTGGACTCCCTCCCATCCCCCCTCTAACCCTTATCTCCACATCCAAACCGTTGTGATCCCCTTCCTCACAGCCACGGTTCCACCCTTCTCCTCCTTTTACACCTCCCCAAAGGCCCGCTCTCCCTGCACGCCAGCTCCTGCCGGCGCACACACACACATGCAGCGCTGTCGTGCGCACGCTCGCACAGGCACATATGCCCCAGATCAGGCCTCTAAACAGTCATAGTCCATGTGTCCATTGCTCGCTGATGGAATGCCTGGGGAAACCCTGTTTCTTCATCCGCACCCTCCTTCTCTCCCTGCTTTCCAAGTCCAGAGGGGTCATCTCAGATGGGGAGCTCATAATCAACTCAATTAAGTGAATCTGATTGCGATGGCAAATTGGTCCGAGTTATAACATTATCATTAATGCCTCAAGTGCAGTCACAATGGGACACAGCAATCAGATGGGAATGAGACTAATAGGAAGGGAGGGAGCAGCGACTCTGCTCTGCAACTTAGGGAAAGACTGACTTTGCTTTAGTAGAGGAGAGCGAATACAAATGTAACTTTTTGTGAGAAGCACAAGAGCAGATTGCAGAAGTGGAAAGGGGCAGTTAACGTATTATTTATTCTGCAGAGAGCAGTTCTCCCTCTGACAATGAGGAGTGACAACAACTGCAAGATGTTATTGGAGAAGCTCTACTGTATTTGAAATGCGGCTGGGAGAACGAGCTTTAAACCTGGGGTTCACCCGGTAATTGTTTCTCAGGATGTGACATTTGCTTCTCTTTTTTAGTGGGTTGCTCAAGGTGTCAACACCTTTCACATAGCCAAGATTTTTTATTTATTTATTTTTTCTTTTACTGTGGTTCACGTGCCCTGGAGCGGCCCGTTTGATCTTCTTGAGGACTGTCAACTTATTGCGTGACTGCATGGAAATTGAATTCTGTATTTATTTACACGGCAGGTTAATAGAATAGATGCCTTGGTGATTTGAAAGTCAAACAACCACACCTGCCATTCATTCCATTTCATTTTTTTTTCTCAGTAGAGGCAGATCCACTCCTTTGTTCTGTTTGGCTTGAACACACAAAGAGAGGATGATAATGAACTGAATGGCTTATCCTGCGCATTCTAACTGCAGAATGCACTGTAGCTCAGACACAAATGTAGTAAATCCAGATTTTTATGATTGGCAAAACAGTACTTGGGAAGATTTTTTTTTTTTTTGTTACATCCTCATCTGCATTCTGCAACCCTTGCAATAGCCTGTATACAGCTCCTTGCAAAAATATTCATTGAACATCCACTGGAAGGTAAACATTTGTCCTTTGCAGCCTTTAACAGATGTTCCCTCAGAGGTTCCCTTTGTTTTTAATCTTTCCTTCAGCCTTCCCACAGCATGATTCTGCCAACACCACATTGTCCAGGGTGACTTGCGGTGTTATTTATTTACTTATTTTGCCACTCTTGATGTTTTGAAATTTTGAAGTTAGAAAGAGCATTCACTGTGAGAGCTCTGAAATGCTTGGAATGTCATTTTACAACATTCCAAGAACCAACATTCCTGGTGTGGTTCTTTGTGTTGATGATGCCATTTATTCATAAAAAGCGCCCAAAAAATCTCTGCAGTTCCAGAAAACAGATTAATTTAGACTCAAGTTATATTACACACTGATGGACTCTATGTAGGTAACTTCTAAAGGTAACTAGTCAAAATGAATTGTTTCAAGGGTATTAGAGTAACATGGAAGAATAAAATGCATGTCGTACTTTTTTATTTCTAATAAAAAAAATTTAAAAAATAGTAGCCCAATACAACAGACTAGAATTTGCCATGGCTGTGTGACAAAATCTAAAAAAGTTTAAACAATGGGAATATTTTCACAAGGCACTTTACTAAATGCTTTTTATCTGTGTTGGTGCATTGACTAATAATACCTAACCGGGCTCTTTTTCTGAAAAAAAAAAAAAAGAAAAAAAAAGGAAAAACATACGATGGATGGCCCAGTTTGAGTAAACTCTGCCTCAGCGCACGCCTATCTGCTCATACTGGAGCTTTAAACAGACTTGTCAAGCTGGAGGATGCTGTTGTCAAACAGAGGACAAATCCAAGGATGTCAATTGAATGCTGAGAACTGTCTGTCATCTGTCCTGATGTTGGTCTCTCCATTGTGATTAGCATCACTTAATATTCATGCATGCCTATCTGACTGCGGAGACGATGCCGAGCTGACTCCTGTTCGTGTACAGAAGAGGCTGTCTCCCTATGATGAACACACGGATGATGTAAGAGCCTTGTGGTGTTACGAGCGCATCAATATGTTGCGCCAGCGTAGGCTCTGATGGTGTCACAGGTCAATTCAATAAGAGGAAAGTGATATTGCAACAGAGACAAGGAAGTGAAGGCCTTCGTCTCTGAGAATTGCTGTTTTGTGCATTTGCTGAGCAACACTGCCACTCGGTGGTCAAAGTTAGGTACTGTATAGCAAAATATATGGAGGTGAAAGCTGCACAGATTTGAAGACGTCCTTTAAGTGAAAATCAGACACAAATCCCTGCCTAGGATAACATAGGGCTGGTTTTAAACTGACAAAATACCTCAGCTTAGCTTCTATATGCCCCCAAAATTTAAAAGGCTGTTTTGTTTTGTTTTGTTTTTTTTTAGTTGTACACAATCCTCCATCCCACATGCATCAAACCAGGAACATCCTGAATTATTTTATTTCATATTAGCAGATGTATGTGTCAGGTTTGTTTCCTCGCTTCTCCACTTGTTCAGACTTTTTTTTTTTTTTTTTAACCTCAGAGAGACTTTGTGAACGTGTATCATTGTGGCACCGTGACAGTCAAGGCCGGGAGGGGGAACGGTGGTGCGCTCGCCGCAGATGGCAGTGCACATTTTTTCATTCCTTAAACAGACACAAAAAGCAGCCGAGGGACCAGGGCCTGTCTGTGGAATGTGCTGGGGAAGAGTAGGTACTTGGCACAAGTAGCAGAAACAATTAGCATCACATAAGCAGGGGCCCGGAGCAGCAGGAGGCAGAGGGAGAGGATGGCGGAGAAGAAACACGGCATCTCGTTTTCACCAAGAGGACTTTAACAGATCTGCATACACACTTTGAGACATCCTCTTCCTTTCCTTTGCCACAGCTCAAACATTTTTTTTAAGAGACAGCTTGTGTCATGGCTCATTTAAGTGACGTGTTCTTGTTCCCGGCGTGTTTTTGTTTGGATCTGTGCATTCTTAATTGGGGAACAGGCAGAGGAAGTGCAGTGTCCTTGGAGAGGCGTTGCATCCCACTCACATCCCGAAATTCCTTTTTGAACAATCCTGGCTATTCCCATTCCAGTTCTGAAGTTGCAAGAAGAGATGATATTCTTGCTGTAGATCGGAAAAAAATACATACATACATACATATATATATATATATATATATATATATATATATATATATATATATATATATATATATATATATATATATATATATATATATATATATATATAATTTTTTTGACACCTCACTCAGACACTGAGTGAGGTGTCTCACTCAGTGCCAGCCTAATATGCAAACTAGATATTTTTTAGACTAGCCTCCAGACCAGCAGAGGGCCCCAAGATCACTAAATGCAATGCATGTCATCCATGTCAGGCACTTGATTGCAAATCTTTTTTGATAAAAGAGACGTCAGTAGTAATAATCATTCAACAACAGCAGAAATCAAGAACCTTGATTCTTAATGTGTAATTTTCAGTTGCAAACCAATCATCCTTTCGTATTTCATTGCATTTTGTTGCATGAATACATTTTATCTGGGTAAATTGGGGTTGAGCTGTGAAATGAATAAGGTTTTGATGCTCATACATCTAACCTTTGGCAGTGTTTTGCAGTAAGGTCAAGATATCTGGCTGTAATTACGGTAGGTTGGCTGGAAGGCCCCAGAATCAAATTTTGTATGGGATTCCCTTTAATCCCAAAAAGGCACTGACATTATAAACACTCTCTGTTCCCAGCTTTATTTTTTTCACATCTTCCACAGCAATACAGCCTTCTCCTCTGTATGAGTGAATAAACTCACATCTAACCCTATACCGTACACATTTTTAGTTTCTTAACACAGATAGCAACCAAAGCTGGTCCCCTCATATCATCTAGATGTGGAGAAGTCATCTATCCAGTCAACTAAGGAGAGGAACCAACCTGAGGCTGCAATTCCAGTAACTTACATGATGCTTTAAAGATCAATTTGGAACAAAATCTCTGAAGAACGTTCCTGATACCTATGAAAACATGTGGTCCAACCCTAGTGGCAAGGCGTACCCATTAAAAGGCTGGTGTTACTGTGTGTGTGCTACTTGGAAATTCTGCCATATTTCTTTTTTTGTCAAAATGTACTTTTAAAAGTAATTAGGCCCACCTTTATGTATTTCTTTTATATAAGCTCACACTTGTCAGTTGTGTATTTAAACTGGAAAGTCAAACGTGATTTGCCCCATAAATTTCACTATCGTCAACATTTTGAAGCTATTCTGACACTGTTCAAGAAATTATTGACTACCAAGAAAACAAATATTGTCCAATCACCATTTTTTTTTAAATCCCACAGTCTTCATAAGGTAATAAAAGGTTTTACGCACTTGCTTTGTCTCTTCCCATAAAATGTGTTATTACTGATAAATGCCATTTTTATGAATTAGAAAAAGGTACGTACAAAAGTCCCACCCCTTCACATGTGGTATCATTGAAAAGCCCTAAATGTCCTCTCCAGATACCAAAAGGAATTAATTCAGTAGAATGCAGGGGGTGGGAAATATTCAAATTTAGAAATGTCCTCTACAGAGGACAAAAATTAACTACTGGTAGTCAGGAGGATATAATAATAGCAATAATATGCACTCTGTAAAAGTCAATGAAGCTGTATTGGTACAATTTTACTCTGCGAGGCCAAATAGAGAATCATTTGGTGGCTCTCATAACTTCAGTCAGTATGCAAAATATATTATGTCAAAACATTTTTATGGACTTTTTATATTTCACCTTATTTATGTGAGTGTGGCAGTCTAAAGAGGAATTATATAAGATTATACTGTTAGAAAACCAAAAAGTTATCATTAGCTGTAAACTATGATCATATGCCACCTGCTAAACAGGCTTAGTTTATTTCTTTCAGATGTTGTCAGTGAAAACATTTAACAAATAAGTGGGAAGAGTGAAATAAATGAAATGAAAACATAGCTTCAAAGACTGTTCCACAAAATGTAGAAATATAGTCTTTTACATTTAAACGTGACAATAAAACAAAATGATAATGCGAAGTATAGAAAAGCATTTATAAATTTTGTTCTTTCATTATGCATCCTCTCAGTGTGACATGAATAGAAAAATGATCTATTTCACTTTTCTACCACTAGAGGGCAGCATTATTGTCGAATAAGCAACAACAAAATTCCTCACTGTGTAAACCTAAGATGAAATATTTTTCATTCAAATATTTTCCTCATCATAAATGTTGAAATTACGTATTTTTCTTCTTGTTTTACCTTCCATATGCTCAATTAAAGATGCATAAGAAATGTACCATTTAAAAAAAAAATATTTATTCAAGAGTTTTTTTTAAATAATAAAACAGAAACAGGAGCAGTAATTTCTGTTGAATTGTTTTACGATATCTTCCAAATATTTATCCAATTTTGTTTTGCTGTTGCCTTTGGATTTTGCAAAATGCTGCATCTTACACCTTGGGAACAAGCATATTTCTCAAAAATCACTTGTCAGATCTTCTGTGTTGTGAAGCAGATTTATTTTAGGCCTTCAATTGTGGGATAACAAACAACAAACTGAACAAAGCATATCAGTCTAGTTTGTAGGAATTCATGCAGTGCGTCACAATTTATGACTTGAGTAAATAACATGGATGCAATGGAAAAATATGCTGTCTTTTCTTAAATAAGCTGATGTTACAAAACTTGATAGACAAACAGTCATTATGTTGGGTCTTCCCTTTAAAAGGTTAACCAAAACAAACACAGATTGCAAAGTCCAAAAAGAACGGACAGCACAGTCAAACACAAGCTGTTCAAAAATTTCCCACAAAAAAAAAAAAAAAAATCCCAAGACAACGGAGCAGAATGGCTGCAAATATCAAGATTCTTGTCTGCATTGGACTTGCTGTTGTTTTAACAGGTAGAAAATGTTTGAGGTGTGATCAGCTGGCTCAAGAAATATTTGAAGTAATGTTTATTTCTGGGGTTTTGTTTCTTTCTGTTCAGGTGTGGGAAAGTCTGCCTTTATTGGAAAAAGTCACAGTGGGGGGAAAGACAACCTGGTTCTGCAGTATGTAGTTAACAACTCCCTAAGGGAGCATCAAGTCCTCACCAAACTCAGACTGGTAAGTAAACCCTGAAACCCTTAATATTATTTTATTAATTGTGTCTTTTTTGGCAACTGATGACTAAACAGAACATGAGATCCTGTCTTTATGAATCATGGACAGTTTGTCAAAACTAAAGTTTTAGTTTTGTTTTTGTTGTAACCACTTAACCTCTGGCTAAAAGCTAAAGGCTAACCTTTAGTCACTTAACCTCTGGCTAAAAGCTAAAGGCTAACCTTTAGTCACTTAACCTCTGGCTAAAAGCTAAAGGCTAACCTTTAGTCACTTAACCTCTGGCTAAAAGCTAAAGGCTAACCTTTAGTCACTTAACCTCTGGCTAAAAGCTAAAGGTTAGCCTTTAGCCAGAGGTTAAGTGGTGATTGTTCAGCATCTAGCTGGCACCACTTTATTAACAGGGAAGATAAAATGGTGTTTATAGGATAATTGTGAGGTAATAACAGATTTCCCACTCTAACATGATTTGTTTCTTAACAAATAAAGTTTAGGTTCTCAGTAGTTTTGTGTTGAGCAACTCATGGAGCTAATGATCAATCTGGCTTTTGAAACCGATGAAATCATAAGTCATCGATAAAGCGTCTTCCATGCTGTTTTTTTTTCTGTAGCAAACAGTATTCTGTTAAAATTAATTATGCAAGCACTTTTTGATTGAGCAATATTAAACTTGATACTTATTTAGTTTTTATTTGTATATCTGTAAATGATTAACTAGCTACTATTCAGGGACATTTGGCCAGAGGTTAATTAATAACTAATGAATGATGTGCCCTTTGAGCTCTGTGGTATTGTACAATGCTATGTTCACACTAAAATTGTATTTAGCCTAAGAGAAGTAAAGAAGATTACTTAGTTACAGAGTGAAAGCAATATGGTCCTCAAACACTAGAGGGCAGACACACACCAGTAAAATGCAGCAACATGTCTGAAGCTGCAGAACCAGTTCTTCTGTGTTTTCGCTTCAGAGGACCCTTGAAGATCAATGGAACAGAATGATGGTGGCAGCAGAGCAAGCCCAGTTTATGGCAAATCTCATACGACTGATCAATGCCACAAAAGCAATTGAAATAGGTAAGATAAGTTGACCGTGTGTCACACGCCGTGTGGATTTGAAAGTGACAGAACAAATCACAAGTTTATTACTTTTATTGTGCAGAGCTATTTGTTTTCCTCTAATAAACATTTTTGCTAACCGTAATATTCTAGGCCAGATTCTTGATTGGTTCGGATTTGTTCCTTTATCCGAATAAAGGTTGTATTTTATCTTTACACGGGAATCTAAATTTTAATGTAAAAAAATAAGGAAATAATCAACTAATTTCAGAAGAAAAGTGACAATAATTGTTATAGTTCAGAGCTTTGATCAAAGTATTTGATTGCAGTCCAGCTTCTAGTTTCCAGCAGTGACTAATTGTTGTGATAGAATAGTATAATTCAGATGTGTACAGACTGTTTTCATAAAATGTTATGGACTAACCAATATATTTGTGATGCAGGGATGTACACTGGATACAACGCTCTGAGCATGGCTTTGGCCTTGCCAGAGAATGGACGAGTGGTAGCTTGTGAAATAGAAGACACCTACATAGAAATAGCCAAACCCTTTTTCAAAGAGGTGAGAACAGTAAAAAAAAAAAAAAAAAGAGTGAGAAGAAATATGACTTGGACCCCTCTATTATGAATATCCTAATGTTTCAAAGCCCCATCCAGATTATATTACACAAGTGCACAGTTCTTGGTCTACCAACATCAGAATTTGCCATTTAGCTTCTGTCAGAGCTAATTTGTGCAGCAGACAGCAGATTGCACATCCAACAACTGTCAGTGTGTCTCCAGAAATCCTGCAGGCTGGACACTTTGAAGGTGTCTGCTCAGGAAACTGTGTTACAGAAAGATCCCAAGCCAAGCAGTGAAATCAATTCCTGTGTAAACCTTGAGAAAAACATTATTTTTAAGTGGCTGCATAAAATTCAGTTTATAAAATGTTCCTTTTTTTTTTTTTTTGCAGGCTGGAGTGGAAAATAAGATTGATGTTCAGCATCAAGCTGCACTTAAAACTCTGGGTAAGTGGTTTCGTTGATGTTGTCGTTGCTCTCATACAGATGTGAGTTTTGCGTTTACTTTTTCATCTTGCGTTTTGTCAGATGAACTGACAGCAGCCGGGGAAGCTGGAACGTACGACTTTGTGTTCATCGACGCCGATAAATCCAACTACGACAGATACTACGAGAAGTCTCTGGAGCTCATAAGAAACGGTGGTATAATTGCAATCGACAACGTGAGTAAAGTTCAAGTATCCAGTTTGTGTTTTGACAACAAACATAAAGTGAATCATATCTGTGATCTTGCCACACTGACAGGTGCTGTGGAGTGGAAAGGTCGTGAACCCTGCGCCCAATGATACCACGTCACAGACTCTAGATGCCCTTAATAGGAAGATACACAAGGATCAGAGAGTTGAACTGAGCATGCTCACTGTGGGGGACGGGCTCACCATCGCTATCAAGCGCTAACGGGGGAGTTTTTACGACACAAATGTGTTGAACTTATTGTTCAACTTATTGTTCATTATTTGATTAAACCGTTTACTTCCTGTTTATGTTCTTTCTGTAAATTCAACTCTTATTGGTCTTCACAGTTTTAGACATCAGTAATATGTGATAGGGCCTAATTACAAATATATATATATATATTGAGCTTTTTGACTGTATATGATGTATATGATGTTCTTGTTTTTACAGCATGTGGGCAAAGAAAGCAAGACCACAAGTGAGAAAACAAGACAACAGGGGGAAAAAAAACTGGTTCTGAGACATTTATGCATTTAAATCTAAATTAAATTAGGTTATGTTCAATCAAATGAAATTACTTTTGATCAAATAGTCTATCTTCCTATCTATCTTCCTACCCACAGCCATCTACAACTCTTTGAAGATTTCCTCACATGTCTGTCTACAAGATGTTGGTTTGCATAATGGTGATTTTTGATGTGGCTGACACATCTCACTGTCCAGAGCTCCATTCCACTAGAGGGCGCCATGGCAAGAAAGAAAGAGCCAAAGATGGAAAGAAAACAAAATATTTCCTACTGTTAATTTACATGTTCATTGGCAGTGGTCGTGACAGAATATCTATAGTGGCTATATTTGATCACTTCAAATCTGAAATGTAAAATACTAACAAATGGTTGAGAGTACTAGTTTTACTGTACTGATTTGCACTAAACAGAGACACCATTAGAGGAAAATACAGTTGAATTCTATCTTTAAATACGCAAAATAGAACATGTTCAATGTCTTTTTAGGACAAGGACTACCTTAGATTGAGATAAACATTAAAACAAGACAAAACAGACCAGCAGGATTATTCCCCAATGATAACTGATTGTTAAAACATTGTTTTAATTGTACAACCTTTTAATCTATTTGTACAAACAACACAAAGCAAAAAAAAAATAAAATAAATAAAAATAAAATAAAAAAGTCAATTCCAACAAGAATTAAAGGTGACCAAGTTCAACTCAATCACTGCAAGGTGCCCAGAACCTGCGGCTGCTAAGTGAGTCCCCTTCATTAATACTCCATAGCGCAACGTGATTCAACAACACAACAATTCTGTGATAAATGTGCCAAAACTATAGCAGACCATCTTGAAGGAGACCCAAACATTTGACCCGATTAAAGAGGAGTTCTACCAATTTCATGAGATATCGGAACATTTCTCAGAGTAAAAGTAATAAATAAATAAACAAAAATACAGAAATTGGAATAAATATCTCATTCATAATTCTGAGATTTAGCAAACAGAAACACTCGTTGTGGTAATCTTAGCGAGGGGGGGAAGGCGCGTATTTTCATAATGTGTGTGAATATCAAGTCTCGATTATAAATATAGATACAACTGAGTGAGAAACACCACGACCAAACATCCTCTGTTACTTCTGTAAAAGATATCGGATGTAAAGTTAATTGTTTTTGTATTGACGTCGACGCCGGGGCTTGCCGACGTCATCGCTTTCTGCGGACAAAAAACGTGGAGTAAGAGTTCATTAAAGCGCCAGCTGACGCGACACCTTTTCAGCACCACGGACAGCTTCGCTCTGCAAACTGGGCAGCTGGCGGCGCGGCTATAAAAGCCCGCACGGACGCCTGGGCTCTCTGCACCAGAGATCCGCAATGACAACCCATAGGATGGATGACAGGTTCGGGTTCCCGCGTAGAGCCCTTCACGATGCGTATTCACAACACAAGCCGCCGAGACGATCGGAATTAGACACCAGGAGGGCTTCCGCGGACATGAGCTCGCCACACGCCAGATCTGAAAAGCGCAACGAGAAAGAGCTGATGCACGGCTTGAACGACCGACTCGCAGGTTTCATAGAAAAGGTGCACCGGCTCGAAAACCACAACCATCTCCTGGAGAGGGAAATCGAAGACATCAGAGGGAAAGTGAAGCCCGCGTCTTGTTTGGAGGAGGAGTATGGTCCAGAGCTGGGGAGGCTGAGGCAGCTGCTGCAGGACATCACCCACCAGAAGAACCAGATTGAGATCGAACATCATAACCTGGAGGAAGAGCTTTCCACCTTGAGGAAACGGCATGAGCGGGAGACGGAGAGCAGATCAGAGGCTGAGAGCAGCATAGTGATCCTGAAGAAAGACATGGCCGAAGCGTACCAGGCCAAACTACTGCTGGACCGGAAAGTGGAGTCCCTCGTGGATGAAATCAACTTTCTGAAGAGAAACCACGAGGCCGAGGTGTCAGAGATGTGTGACCAGATTCAAGATGCTCAGCCTAAATTTAAAGCGCACGAATTTGGCCATCCCGGCGTCACTGCGGCACTCCGGGACATCAGGACGCAGCTGGAAGGTCACACCGGGTCCGACGTCCAGCTGGCCGGGGAAAGTTTCCGAGTTCAGTTTGCCAGACTGACGGAGGCCGCCGAGGCCAAGAGGGAGGCGCTGAAAGCGAGCCAGCGGGAGATTCAGGAGTACAAGAAGCGTCTGCAGGCCAAGAGCATCGAGCTGGACTGCGCCAAAGGCACCAGAGAGGCTCTGGAGGCGCAGCTTCACGATGTCGAGGATCGCCACAAGGAGGAACTTATTCACTATCAGGTATGGCATGCTTCTTCCCGCTTCCTGTGGCGTTAACACAGGGCGAGACACAGCTTAACGAGGTCATCTTGTCTCTTAACTCAGAACACAATCAAAGAGCTTGAAAATGAGCTCATAAACTGCAAATTCGACATGTCCGGCTACCTGAGGGAGTACCAGGACCTCCTGAACGTGAAGATGGCTTTGGATGTGGAGATATTGTCATACAGGTATAGTAAAATCAGCATGAGAATAATTAGTCAAATTTATTGATAACATAAATTAGTGGAACCTTGTATTATTTCGTATATTTTATGCTTTCTATGTCCATATTTCAATCTAATCGTGCAACTTTATTACTTTGTAAAGGTAAGCTAAAGAAATTGTGCAAAACTGTTACATACCAAATACAATAACACATACCATGTAAACTGATTCTATTAATCAGTGGCTCAGAAGGCAAAGAACTATTAGTGCATCTGTATTAAATGTAAACTCTCTTCTCCATCCTGCAGGAAACTCCTCTGTGGCGAGGAGGCCCGTCTGTCCTCCGTCTCCGTCTCCGACCCTCAGGTCCCCTTGCCCCACATCTACCATCAATCACCTGTTTACACCCTCCCCAGCTTCAGTCGACCAGGAGTCACGCAGAGGCGAGCAGAGCCCAAGTACAAGTTTGTGGAGGAGATCATAACAGAGACCACCAGGGAGATTGAGATGTCAGAGTTTGAGGAGACGGGATCAGAGGAGACGGATGTGGGGAAGGACGAGCAGGAGTGTGGAAAAAGTGAGAAAGGGGGCAGCGAGGAAGAGGGTGATCATCAGGACAGTCGAGAGGACGAAGGAAACCAGATGTCTGACGGTCAGCAGAGTCAAGTAGCCTCCGATGAAAAGTTGGAGAGTGAAGATGATAGAAAGGTAGCTGACGATGAGGAGGATAATAAAGAACAAAACCACAGTGAAGAATCAGAGAAGACACCGACTCTCAGCGGTGAAAACATGGACACAGAGGTAGATAATAAACCAGTTGAGGACATGAAGGAGAAAGAAACTGCAGAGGTACCTCATAAAACAAATATCTCTTCAAAACGGAATGATTCAGATGAATCAGAGGGATTTCCAGTTAAATCTGGTGAGGATAAACAGGGATCAACTAAAGAAGAAAGCGTTATCGCAGTACAAAGTGTGAAGCCTGCTAATGAAACCGTGGTTTCAACATCTGAGGAAGATAACAAAACTCTGCAGCACAGTGGTGTAGAGGTGCAGGAGAAAGCCAAAGAACTGACTGGAGAAGCAGTTGTCTCGACAAAGATGGAGGAATGTGTAGAAATTGCGAAAATACCTTCTACTGCACCAGGAAACGAGGAGAAAGACGTGAGCCAAACGGAACAAAAAGAAACTACTAAGACTGATTCTGGAAAAGTTGAGGAAGAAAACGAAAAAAGCACCGTGGATGCCACAGGCGAAAGGAATAAAGACCAAGATAAATCCCCATCTTCCAAATCTACAGCGAAAGCAGAGGGTGAGCAGCCAGAGAGAGGTGGCAAAACCCAAATCACTTCATCTGTGACTGCAGAAACAAAAGAGCTACAGCAGGCGCCTGCAGATGGCAGCCAAACTCCGGTCTAAAATCAGAAGATTCAAAAGAAAAGAAAAAAAAAGAGAGCTTCTGCTGAAGTTAAAAATGGACAATAAAACATTGCATTCAAAGACATGGCAGCCAAAAATAGAGGAGAGCTCATAATGCAAATGTATAATTTTGGCACCAGCAATCAAGCGCAAAGAACAATGCAAAGTACTAGAATGTATTGTCAGCATTCTTGTTTTAAAAGAACAGAATAGGCTTTATTTTTTTTGCAGCATGATTGACCTCAAAGTCAAACTGGATTTCAAATGTCTTGAAACAACAAAACAAACTAACGTAACTATGAATGTAGATGCATTTTGGTCATTTGTTTGATTGACAATGATTTTGCTGTGGTGTGTGCAAATAAAAGCAATATTAAATCATTTATTTATTCTGGGACATTTTTCTAAATGTATGTTGCATTTCTGAAACAGACAAGTCAACAGATTCACATGCACACATGGAAACACTTTTTCTAAATGTTCACAACTATGAGGTAACGTTTTTAGATCAGCACATTTCTGAATTACTAAACAGACTCCTGTAATCAGATGTGTATTTTGTAAAAATGCACTGAAAACAAATATAAAAAAATCTGTGTGCACCTTGAACTTTAGCTTGAGCTTTAGTGACCGCTAAGTTCAAACCAACACGGTTTGAACTTAGCGCGTTTTAGAAGACTAACATTTTTCCTCTGGGAAATTTTTACAGAATCTTATCTTCTACCGCAAGCCAATTTGTTTAAATTTTGCAGGATGCTATACTAACTTTGTGCAAAACTTTGAAATAATTTACCACTGCATTTTTTAAAAATACCTCACAAACCCCTAATACGAGGTTTGCACACTTTATAAATGCATTATAATTATCACTCTGGTAGGCAGTTATGATTTTAAAGACTTTATTGAAAATCCATACATACACAAAGGGACCTCAAAGACTTCTTTATAGGATTGGTCTCCTCTCGGAACAGAAACACAGCTTTACATGGTGCACATATGCAACTTTACTCTATTCCTCCAAATAATTTTATAGTTTGGCATCACTTAAACATTATGTGCTCCACAGTTAATCTGTTGCTGCATAATTAACAAAATATAACTCTGTTTGGGCGAGCCAACATGCAGGTTTCTCTCCCACTATAAGTAACCCCAAACCTGATCAGTTTAGGGTAAGGTCACATGTGTAGCTTTGCCAAAATATCCCAGCCTCAAACGCCGACAAACAAGACATCCATGAATGTGCATTATTAGGATTTAAGCACAAATTGACATTAATTTTAGCTCTGGATTTGATAACTGCTAAGATGGCAAAGAATATCAAAAGTCATGACAGTAGATAGTGGAGGTAAAATATGTCAATCCTAAAGTAACGAATGTTTGGACTTATGTTTTTACATAAAAAGGAAAAGACTGGAGTGTCTGGGATTATTACACTGAAGCCACACACAGTTGTACAGAGGGATTGGATTATTACAATTATCGTGGCAGTGTTGAACAGGAACAATGACAAAATGCATAAATAATATGACAATGACGGACTTTTGGTTTGATGCAATCACAAAGTAAAAAGCATCAACAAAAATAAAATATTCTGAAGACAAAACCACCAACATGACTTGGTGCCCAAGACGATGTTGCAGAAGCCTTTGAATCGATCTCTCTATGGTTTCCCTTTGCTGGTTTGAGTTGGACATACTTTTAAGGCCCGATTAGTCTGATATTCCCGTGTCCCTTGTTGCATGAAGACAGTTTAAGCTTCCAGTTCCAAGCCCAGACCCAGCTTATGGCCTCCTACATTGATGTTCTTCCCATCGATCAGACCAGAGAGAGTCAGTTTCACACCTACAAACACAAGGGAGAAGGTTTAGCTGTTATCTATACACTACAGTTTTCAAGCTGTTACCAACCCAAATTCCACATCTTTCCAGACTGTGTAGAAATCGTGTTGTAAATTGGAAGGAAAATTACACTTTTATTTTAAAGCTGCAGTAGAGATCTGAGAAACCCATGGACTTGGCTTGAATTTTTGAACAAGCACACTTCACAGCTCTCTCCCCGTTGCTTTCTGCTACACTACGGCCTTTGCTCTACAGCAGTCTGTCGAGAACTCAAAGAAAATTGTTCATTTTTCTGTAATGTTATTTTCGCTGCCATTAGCTGATGGCACACTGAATTTTTAGCTTGAATGAAGGTATGCACTGTGCGGTGGAAGCAGTGCATACATGAGCACGATTGACAATGCCAAGACATTCCTCCAATCTCTCAGTTACAAACTACTTTGGATTTGACCATTACAAAGATACCCTGCAACAAAATTAACTGAAGCTTGTGGTGGTTTCACAGCAAAATGTGAAAAAGTTCAACATATACACTTGGTATATGTTCTGAAACATATACCAAGTGCTCCTGCAAATTACACTGCGGTAAGAAACTCACCTGGTCTAAGAGATTGGGTGTAGCCAAAACCAACAAGGCTACTGTTGTTAACTTTAGCCTGAAAAGTCCAAAAACACAGAGGGGGGAAAACAAAGATGTCAGTGAGCAGTATTAGGTTCAGAGTTTCATGGTGACTTTTGTTGCCTTAGAACTACCACAGATGGTATGGAGGAAAAAAAGCTTACACTGATAGAGGCATCTTTATCCAGTTGGTATTTGGCAGCAATGCCAAAGTTTGTGCTGTTGTTGCCAGCAGTCCATGCCAGGTTGATTGCAGTCTCCAGCTTGTCACTGGACTTCTGGTAGATGGAACCACTAAATTCTGCTCCATCATTGCTGTAATGATTGAAAATAAACATTTCCAAATAAAAATGTATTTAACTCCTTCAAACGGCAAAGAAAACCCAAAACTCATAAGGAGCAGAAGGAGTAAAAAAAACAAAACAGAAACAACAACTCTACATACACGCTTGTGTGTAGCTGGAAGTCTGCCGTCTTGTAGCCGATGGCGAAGTTGCTCTTGGTCATTCTGGATTTGGCGGAGTCAAAGCTCATCTGGTAACCACCGAGCCATCCCTCATAACCAATGACAGCGGCTCCGTGGATTGTGGGGCCAGCGAAGTCAAAGTCAACATCGCAGCCCACGTTGATGTACTCACGCTTGTAAGCGGTCTTAACTTTGCCACTCTTCTTGCTGTAGGTAAAAGAAGGATTTTGTTGAAGAAAAAAAATATATACAAAAATTAAAAATCCACTCTATGCATTAGTCAAGTACCATTTCCCACATTATGTTTGTCTTTTTAGTACCCTTTTATTGGAACATATTTTTACGAAATTAACTCAACATCTTGACAACAAATACATAGGCGGAGTTTCAGAAGGGAATTCAATTTAAGATGCGTCTTTATCCCAAACATACAATCCAAGTGAAGTGTTGCAACATACTGGTTCTACACAGGGACTCAGATCACATAGCTGGCAAAGACACTTGTTAGAAATATTTGAGGCAAAGATCAGGTTTCCATAATTACTTATGGAGTGAAGCAACAGGCTGAGCAACCTCCTCCTGTTGAGTCCTGGACTAAAATACACACAAAAACAAAAACCCCAACCATCATCTTACCCAGTGTTGGGTGAGAAGGTTGTGTCAAATGTCAACTTCAGTCCTTTTGTAATCTGCAAGATGAAAAATTTGGAATTCATTGGAAATAAGAAAAATTATGCTGCTCTGTCAAGTGTACACCCTGCTCTTAATGTACGAAAATGTTAAACATTTATGCAAACCTGGTCTTCAACAGCGATTTCTGTTCCCAACGTGTTGTCAGTGTTCCACTTCTCAGTGAAGGTCAGGCCATATTCAGGCCGGTTGTATTTGGTTTCCAGGGAACCGACAACTTTGCTGGTATCAGTGTTGGACGAACCAGATGTTTTGAATTCCTGCAGGAGACATTTTTAGAGAAACTGGGATCACCTAACAGGCATGAAATTAACATTACCAATTGTAGTAAATTTTGAGAAAATTAGTCATTGCACAGTTTATATGTATTTTTGTTGCTATACTGATTTTTTGTGGGTACTTTAAATCTAAGCCAACAAGTATAAAAACACTGGGGTTTTTATAATTAAAAGTGACTTGAATGGAGGTTCCGATGAACAAAACAGAAGACTGTAAAGAATTGAGCTTGGGACAAAATAAAGATTTCGAAAGTTCAAGGCTGAGTACAAACAATACTTTTAGGTGTTTTTTCTTTTAAAAGCAACATAGGGATTTAATAACTGCCAACATGATTATTCTCAACCAAAGTCCAAATGATCTTACAACTCCGCTGGCTGACTTTGTCTTGACATCAAGCTTCACCAGGCCAAATCCTGTATGAAATATGAGTTTCAAAGTTAAGTTATCAGTTACATTTGAAAGAAGCTTCAACATCTTCATGAGTGAACAAAGACGTACCATAGCCTTTGTTGAAGATATCCTTGGCAGATTTGCCCAAATCAGCATAAGCGGGAGGCACGGCCATTATACCTGCATATAAAAGGGGGAGAAAAAAAGTTACATCTATTTAACCCATGATAATTTTTTTTTAAGTATAGTTTCTTTTTACAATTTGCATAGTAAATATGTGACAGGACAAAATAATATAAATATACTTCATGTGAATGGAAAACACAAACCCCTATGAATGGAACAATTGTGTGTATATATGAAAAGCAAACGTACTAGATTCACAAAATATTACAGTTCCACTTGTGCATAAACTCATTATGTTGCTGAATTTACTGGAGAAGGAAGCTTGCAGTATGTCTTTAGTTTTTACATGTTTTTGTGTTCTTGAACTATTATTGTTATATTTTTACACAGCAATTTCGGTACAAAATGTTCAAGTTAGAACACCTCTTTTTTTAAAAAAAAAATATTTATATTATAGTTTCAATCTAATTTTTGTTCTTGTGTTTTAGTGTGTATTTTCTTTTTTTTTCTTTTCTTTTTTTTTAGAAAAGTAACAGAAACAGGCTTATCCATTCAATGTAGAGGTTTACAGCTCCAGTGCTTGATGTCCCATTGGACTGCAACTTTTGGATGCATCCCTGCTGAATAACCTTGTTGCCATGTCAGCACACTTGGCAAATCCCTGATCATTAACCTTTTATCTACTTCAGGTGTGTTAAGAATGGAAAGGCATCCAAAAGTTGCAGAACACTTGAGGACAGGAGCTGCAGACCCCTGTTGTATTTGATTCTATTTGAAAACCCAATGCCAATGTTATTTCTGATCTTATACATGGTAAAGGTGTGCAATATTAGAAAAAACATTGAATTGCCATGATGTTACTGGTGGATGTTACAGTGTTTCAAAGTGTAAGGCATATAAACTAGAGCTTACCAAATAATGCACCTATAGGTAATGTGCTTTGTAGATGCAACACCTGACACACTGAAATAGGCTAACTGACTTAAAATAGCATGCAGCTTTTAGGATACGTTCACTCTGCAGGCCTTAATGTTCAGTTTCAATTTTTCATTTGAAATCTGACTTTCTTTTTCACGTGGTCGTTCACATTTCCAAATATATACAACTGCATATGATCTCCTGCCAGCCAGCTAAAAGTGTCCTGCATGCGCAGTATAGGATGCAGGCACATTACGTGTAGCAAACGTGCTCACTGTTTGTGGAAGTAAACATGGTTGGGAATGATGGAGACCATCTTGCCATTTTAAATTTGTTGTTCAAATGGAGCCAGCACTTTAATAATCCTCATTATCTCCTGTCAAAGTTGTTTTTTCTTCCCACTTCCGCGTATCAGGACGCAGATCAGTACAGGTTGGATGAATGCGACCTGGCCGTACAGACACAGGTCACATTTGAAAAGATCAGACACGCATTAGACATTGCATTTAGGACCACAAGTGTCCTGGGTTGCATTTGTAAAAATCCAATCAGTTTTGTTCAGACTATCATGAAAAGATCAGTTACATCTCACAAAGGGGCAAGAAAATCAGATTTGGGCCACTTCAGGCTGCAGCGTAAATGTAGCCTTTTATATGCATGTATTCTTTTAAGTTGTATTATGCAACACTTATGAAAGCTATAAGCGACTGTTGAAATAATTTATTAAAATATTTTGTGGAAACATTTCAAACACACATTTTTATTCAAGATACTTATGCCTGGGTGCCAGAAGGACAGGAACAAAGTTTTATTTATTTTTTTCTACACTTACACAAGTTATTAAGATAAAGCTTGGTCTTATATCCCAGTTATGACCAACGTATTAGGCATAGACAGACGTATCGCTTAAGTTTGCATTTAAAGGGTAGATGAGCAAACTAAAATAATAAATAAATATTAATAAAAACAATATCAATAGAGGTACATACAATAAAAATATTAATGGGAGCTTAGTAGTCGTGTGGCATGAGGGATGAAACTGTTGTGGAATCGGGTTGTTCTGCATTTATCATTATCCTTATCATTTATTAACGATAAGAGGGAGCACCTGTGTTGCTGAACTGTCGGGGTTAGAATCTAAAGTCTATAACTTTCTTATATAGCTCCAAGTTATACAGTTTTTATATTCGTTGAGTAAAAACAAACCCACCTCCCTTGCCAACACCATAACTGTTTCACTTTTTTGATGAGCACCTCTGGCACAAATGACATCTTGTGGGTCAGGTAGTTAACTGCCAAGGTTACCGGGAAGAACAGGAGCCATTTTGACTACAATGGGTAAACTATTTAGTCGTGACTCTTAATGCTTTTACTGTAAATCAGTCGCTAAATACAGTTGGACTGGAGAAGGCTTTGACCGGTGCTAGATACTGTGATAAGCTAAAATAGCTTATTCACTTTGGCTGTGGGTGTCGGCTAGTTTCCGCAATGCTAACAGGCCAAATAGATATAAAGCAATATCTAAAAAAAGATTTGTGGCTGTTTTATTTAAATAATTAAAAACAATGTGTTTATTTTTTTTAGACTACAACTAAAACCTTCCAGTAAGAGCACATGTGTCAGAATTAGCTCGCTGCTACAGCTACTGAAGCTAGTTATGTTAGCCTGCAGAGTTCCGCAGCGAGTAAAGCTACTCTCTAGCTTGTGTCTTAGAGAAGACATACGATACAAAACTAAATAATAAGGAGCCTTACCAGTTGAAGACTGTGTTAGTGTTACACTAAAGTGACTTTTTGGAAGTGTTCCTCACAACACACGGCAGAAGCAGGCGTCACCGGTTGGAGGGCGAGCTGAAGGAGACTGTTCTGCAACGAAATGCTGACCTTTCGGTTTCCAGTTTAGGGCCAAGGGCGCCCAAACGTTTGCCTGAGTAAAAATGGGTTTACATCACAGACGGCATTTTGGTTTGAGTTTTAACTTCGGTTAAAGTTCAGTTTGCAATTCTTTGGAACGAGTTAAAGCTGTTTACATGTTTTTAGCATTCCAAAATAAAATTATATTTTTTGCCTTTAAGAGTTAATAAATTACTGGCCGATTAGACATTCTTTTCTAACTTCAAATTACAGTTTTATTTATTTTTGATTTTTTTTTGCTACTTATTTAATTTTTGCTACTTATTTAGTTATTTAGTTTCGATGTAATGAAAAGTCATATTTTCCGAAACACCGTTTATATTCGGAATATGTTCAAGCCATCTTTGTAATTTCTGTGGGTCTTTGGAACATAGGCATAAATACGTATTCGTATCAATACTTTGGAAAATTATATGTATGTGTGTGTGTCGGAGGGACGGGGAGGGGAGCGGAGGGGATGTGCGCGTGTGTGTGTATTTGTTTTTTTTGTTTTGTTTTCTTCTTCTTCTTCTTCTTCTTACGCGTTGTCTATTGTTGAGAAAATAAATTTAAAATAAGCTAGTTTTAAAACTTAACATGTCTTGATTCAAATGGCCTAATTGTGGTTTTAAATCAGTAACTTATTCTGGCCTATTGACCTTTATTTTACTTGTAGTTACAGCAGATGGTTTGCTAGGATCGTTTGAACTGCCTTTTGTCTGTGAGAAAACAATACAGTGGAAGTTGTAGCTTTTCACACTCATCTGTGAAAGGCCGTAAACACAGCAGGGGTTTAGGCTTCAGATAGAGGGTCAGAGATAGCTCCTGGTTGGAGGAGCAAAGGTACGCCTTATTTGAATAAATTAAATACAAGAGGATAAAACTTTCTACACAGAAGTAACAATTTAGATTTTGCGCTTGCAACTTCTCCAAAGACGTCTTTGCTTTTTGTTTGTCGTTTCCATCTTTTGTCTTTTTCTCTCTCAGGTAAATTCATGTGTTGTTTGTGCTCTGAGGTTTCTGATGGTTTGTGATGTGTTTGTCTGGTGATAGTATCCATCTGTCTTGAATAAATGCTGATTATTGTGACGCTGTTATCTCTGCGTGATCTCAGTCTTTGCGCACAGCATTTTTCTGAACCCGGGCATAAGAGAGGATTTAACGAGTCAAAAGGTTTTAAAGTTCAAGAATTTTTCCTCTCTTAACACTATCTTCTTCAGTCTTTTTTGGGCGGTGGCACCCAACGTTAGGATGCATTATCGCCATCTACTGTGCTTGACAATATTCATTTCAATGGTCTCAAGGGCCAGTGTCCTGCAACTTTTATGTTCTTGTCCTACATACTTGGCCGCACTAGCGTGCAGCCAAGATCTACAGAGCTGCAGTCAGTCACTACTCTCCCTATGCATTGCTACGGGCAGGCCCCAATAAAGTAATAGTTTGTAGTAATGCATTATCTGCATTGTTGAGTATTGAAAAGGGACGTACAAATAATCATCAAAATATATTATATGAGATTATGGCTGTTCATCATAGGATATGTGAACAAAATAAAAATGTAATATTATTCTGGACTCTTGCTCATGTAGGTATTTTGGGGAATGAAAGAGCAGATAGGTTGGCTAAGGAGGCTATTAAAAAAGAAGATATTGATATGTCAGTAAAGTTATCCAAATCTGAAGGCAAAAGTATAGTGTACAGAGAAAGCAAGAAGATATGGAAAATTAGGTAGGATAATGAAATAAATGGAAGACATTTATACAAGATACAAATACAGTTGATGTAGTAAGGTTCAGAGGAATAAACAGGAGGGAGGAGATAATTATAAATAGAATAAGAACCGGGCACAGTTTTTTTACGTGAAACTCTTTTTAAGATGGGGAAACTTCTTACTGGTTTATGTAGTTGGTGTGATACTGTAGAAACGATGGAACATGTTTTTATTAGTTGTACAAAATATGCAAATCAAAGAAGATTATTAAAAACGGAATTAGGTTTTAATAGGGAACTGAAATTTGAGAATGTGGTTGATCAGTTAAATAGTATTAAGGGGGAAAAGAAGATTTTTCGTTCTTTTAAAAAAATACTGGGATCTTTATGAGAATTTGAGGTATAGATATTGTTGAGAAAATAAATTTAAAATAAGCTAGTTTTAAAACTTAACATGTCTTGATTCAAATGGCCTAAATTGTGGTTTTAAATCGGTAACTTATTCTGGCCTATTGACCTTTATTTTACTTGTAGTTACAGCAGATGGTTTGCTAGGATCGTTTGAACTGCCTTTTGTCTGTGGGAAAACAATACAGTGGAAGTTGTAGCTTATCACACTCATCTGTGAAAGGCCGTAAACACGGCAGGGATTTCTGGCTTGAGAGAGGGTCAGAGATAGCTCCTGGTTGGATGAGCAAAGATATGCCTTGTTTGAATAAATTAAAGAAAAGAAGATAAAACTTTCTACACAGAAGTAACAAATCAGATTTGCTCTTGCAACTCTCCAAAGATGTCTTTGCACGTCTTTGCTTTTCTTCTATTTATGTCAGGTAAATGAATGTATGTCTCCGTTGTTCTGCAGTTTCTGGTGTAAGTTTATGCATTGTCTTATATTGGATTAAACTCTGTAATTCTGTGACGTCAACACGCATTGTTGTTTTCCTTGTGGCCACACGTGGCTCGCCGAGAGGACCTGGGATCCAGAGGAAGAGATCCAAACTTTTTCCAAAGTTAACCCTATGAAACCTGCTCCGCACCACTAGGAGGCAGTTATGCAGCTATCCTTTGTTTACCAACTAGTGCGCCATCAAACAGAAGAAGGCGAAGGTTTGCCGCTTGCTAGCGTGTGGGTAACAATACAAGTATCTAAGCAATTTTCTGAACTGTTGACTATTTGATTGTTTGGACGACTTGAAGTCACCTTATCTTCGTTTGTCAGTTTTCCTTCGTTTGATGATCATATTCAGAACGCGGAAAAAGGTAAGCTGGGAATTTTGAACGGAGTAACAAGCCTGCGAACGTTAGCATTTGTGAGTTCTGACCATCACGTTACAAATGCAAAACGTGCAAATGGACGACCTGAACGACGAGAACCTACAAAAGAAACCAGTGGTTGTTTTGACTCGACTCCCGGAGTTTACGCTCAACGCGCTTCAACCGCCGACACCCCAGCAGTTCGACAGCGAAGCCGAGTCCCACGGCAGCTCCGACTCCGACATGCTGTGGGAACCCGGAGACGATTCGGGAGACTCGGATTTTGGAGCTAAAAAGAAAACCCAGCATAAACACAACAATTCTAAACACAAAAAGCCGAATGAAGTGACAGTGCCTACACCGTTAGGCATCAACAACAACAGCACCGGCAACAACAGCCTCGGCAACAACAGCCTCAGCAATAACGACGGCAACACCACCACCAAAGGTAAGGACGTTTCCATCCACAAATATAAACCAGTAATCACACTGGAGTTGCTAGAATGCCTACGGAGTTCAATCTCCCAACTCCGTATTGCAATTGTGTTTCCCCCCCCCCTCCCCAGCTGCTGAAATATCCCCGATCATAGTGTCTGCAGCTTTTGCCAGCCACTCAAACGAAACGAGAAACGTGCGGCCTGATTTGCCAGAGCCAGAAATTAAGTTGGACATGGTAGTCCTGGCCAGGAGGAGAGTCATGAGGTGGCAACGAGGCAAAATAGTGGAGATAATCAATAAGGGTAAGAAAGACCACTTTAATGCGTGTGTGTGTGTGTGTGTGTGTGTATTTTTTAATAAGCTGAAATAAAATCATTAGTTGAATGAAAAGACAGGTGTTCTAGTTGACTCTAGTTATCCTTTTCCAGGAACTGAGGTAGTTTTCTGTGACCATTCTTTTCCCCTTCTGTATCAATCAGGGTAAAACCTTTACCTCAGAAAAGACCCCAGCATGAAAAGTGAGTCATCCTCTTCAAACTTATTGAGATCTCATTAATCAGAGCTGCCTTGTGCTTCATGGGAATATGTAACATTGGTCAGTGTCACGCGTTTCCATGGAGTTTGAAGGCACTTCGAGTCAGTTGGTAAATCAAATTTGGGCGTCAGACTCGAGCTGCAGAAACAAACACTTCAGGGTTGAAACAGTTAATCAGATTAACTCTGATGGATTGATTAAGGAAATAATCCAGTAATGTAGTAACTTATTAATGGTCAACTTTATATTTTATAAAGTATACTGACTCTCAGTCAGTTTCTGACAGAGCAATGTATTTAAGCAGATGATGGCAGGTGCACAGGGAGAAGGCAGAGGAGCTAATTTTTTATTTTTCACAGATTATATTGTCATGACAGTGATAATTTTAACGCATGTATAAAAAGCCATCATTTTTATATATTTGAATGCACCTTGAGAAACATTTTTGGATTATGTGACATCATTGGCTCATTGCAATCTATTCATGGTAGCTGTAACTTTAAAATTCATTTAAAAAAAAACATTACAGTCGCTCTTGTGTCGTCTGGAGTAACTTTCACTCCGAAAGTGAAAGAGTCATCATAGTTATCTTGCTAAAGTTTGCTAGCTTTATTTTTGCTAGGTCAGCCTTTTCTTCTTTCACTCATTTTGCATACATATTGCCACAAAAGCTTTTATTGTTTTTTTCTGATGTTTTACACTGTGACTGCTCTGATGCAAGCTGAGATAAATACTTTGTTTGCCTGTTTTTTTTTTTTTTTTTTTTTTTTTTTTTTTAGCGTTTTCTGTTGCTTTCTGTATCTTCCTTACCTGATGGAGGAATGGTTAGTAGAAGCATTGCCAGAGCAAATTACGTTTACAATAATGACTTTTCAATTGTTTTCTTTTAAATGTATTTTTGTAAATAAATTTAAAAGACCATTGACATGTCTGAAATATCAACACGTTTCATCTTTAAAAACTCCTCGAGTTTCGTGAGCTCCAATAAAATCACGTAGACAAGATTCAGTAGTTTTGTTTTGTTTTGTTTTCGTCTTTGCAGACGACGGACGAGTAAAATATAAAGTGATTTTTGACGAGAAGGGGAAGAGCTTGGTATCAGGACATCACATCGCGAAGGAAACCACTCCAAAGCTGGACCAACTGTACGTCGGAGCCCGAGTTTTAATTCAGTCTCCAGAAGATGAGCAGTGCTTCCTGCCTGGACTTTTGTCTGAGCTCCCCAGCAGAAAGAATCGCTTAAGGTCTTGGATCAAATGACTGCTAAGACATTTATGAACCCCCATTTAGAAAAAAAAAAAAGTCTTCTTGAATAACTTTATGCTTTTCAGGTTTCTGGTGTTTTTGGACGATCACACACCAGTTTATGTCAGCTTACCATCACTTTATCTCGTTTGCAGACAAAGTAAGTTTGACTGTTTCCTCCTTTTTTTTATTTCTGAATTATATTTTGCATCTTCTGTAAAATTACTGTAATGTTCGTTTCATATGTTATGTTTTAGAGATAATATTTACCCTGCACCTAGTTAGGACTTTACCTCTGTTCTTTATTTTATTTTTATTTTATTTTTTTGTCCTAGCATTGCAAATAAACCAAACCCTTGTTTGTGCTTATTTGGTTTCATGCTGCATACAGTTGAAGCCAGATATTTGCACACACCAAATTAAAAGAAGCACACATTTCTTTCTCACTGCCTGAAATTAAATTGGACCAAACTTTTCATGGTTTAGCTTGGTGAGAATTACAAATTATATTTCTGTTTTGTAAATGCCAGAAAACTTGGGAAAGACATTTCTTCTGTGACCCAAATCATACATTTCATGTAAACTTTTGAATTTCCTTAAAGTCACAAAGGAAATTCTGAAAAAAAAAAAATGTTCTTGCCGAGTTTTCTGGCATCTAGCAAATAGAAATAACTTAGGTCTAACTAAGCTAAAACAATAAAGGTTTTTTCTAATGTGTGTTTTTATTCGGTGTATGTAAATATCTGGTTTCAACTGTAATTGCTCATGTTTTATCAGGATTAGTACTTATGCTACATTAAGATGGTATGTTTGTTATCAATTTAGTGCAGTTCTTTTAAACAATTTTTTACTTAACATTTCTGTATTTTATGCGGTACTTTTTGCTGTTTGGTCCAGAAGAGGGCACTGTGAAACAAAAAGTGCTACAAACTGTGGAAAGATTTTTTTTTTTTCTTTAATACTTTGTGAATAATTTCTCTTTTTTTAACAGTGGATGATCCTTTAGGCGACCTTCCAGAGAGTCCACACAAGTGCTTCATGGCACAATACTTGAGGAGTTGGCCGTATCCACACCTAACCCACTATAAAGAGGGACAAATCCTTAAAATAGAACTGAATGGAGTCCATCAGAAGTGTCATGTCGAGTTGGTTGATTGCAGCTTGATGAAGGTTGTTTTTGAGGTTAGTATCTTTCTTTTCTGATTTTATTCTATTTTGTAAAACCTAATCCATTTACGTGATGTGTTTTAATCCAAAAATAGAACAGGGTTGAATGTTTTTTTTTTTGTTGTTGTTGTGCTATTTCAAGGAAATTATCCAGATGTGGGAGATGCCAACGTTCAGTAAAAACTATGGGTCTAGGAAATTAACATTGGTAGACTGAAAATTTGGTTGTATTATTTGTTTCATCGATGCTAAAAAATATCACATTTCCCTTTGAAATGAAATCCACAAACACAGATTCTGTTTTAACATTTTGTCTTTATGGTCATCATTTGACTGATGATGTTATACAAATATTCTATTAAACTTTATTAAGCAAAAGTGACAATCCCAACCATACTTTTCTCTTTTGTTGTTTGCAAATGTCACCAGTTAAAGTTAGTCTATTTTCAGTCGGGAGAATCGCTTCCATGAACAAGATTGCACTTCTATTTCAGTATTGCACTGACCAAAGGTTCTTCTTGAATAAATTGTTTCCTGTATGTGTCAAGGCTGAGCTCTAATACAGAATTTAAAGTTATTGGATCAGGCTTAAAGTAAAAGACTTTTTGTTTATCTGTGTGACTGAGTAGTCTATATATAAGGTACATTACCCTTGTAATTCAGTCAAATCATACATTTCAATATATTATTTCAGCATCAAAATGCTTTAAAATAAAATAAACAACAACAAACAAACGAGCAAGAAACAGGACTTTACTGCGGCAAAATAAAGGAAGATGATGAAAAGATTAAAGACAGACATGCACTAATGATTGAAGTATTTTTAATAAAAAAAATTGTATCTTAGCATTCATTTTAAAGTAACTCAGAATTTCATCATTCTGTTCATCAATTTTCGGAGTCATCTCAATAGGGACAAGTATGGTAACTAACATCTCAATAGGACAAGTGTCAGGGGCAGAAGTCTAAAACATCTGTAACACACAGACGGAAAAAAAGAGGAGACGTGGTTCATTCTTATCTCACGAGGAGAACACAGAGAAACCCAGTTACAGTTTTCCCCTATGTTCTGAAGTTCCGTCTGTGTCTCCTGCACTTTTATTCAGTCTTAGGGGACGCCCTAGTTACAGGAGGCACGCAGCTCTAAAGGAAGGGGGAGAAACAGCTGCGTGCCTGAGTGACTACAAAGCATACAGCATCTCTTAACAGAGCACACTTTATCTCCAAGGCCAGGAATTCCTGTCTACTGTTGCAACGGCTACATTCTGTTCATCTTCTGGGAAGGTTACGGTTGTCTCCTCACGAACAGCCTGCAGACAATTTTTTTATTTTTTTTTAAAGGTTTTATTGGCTCTAGTGGCCTTTATTTGATAGTTAATTGACAGGAAACATGCAGCAAAGGTCGCCAGGCCGGGAATCGAACCTGTGACGGCCGCGTCGAGGACTGAGGCTTCCATATGTGGGTTGTGCTGACCCCCTGAGCCACCACAGCACACCAGACAAATATGTTTTGCCCAATACAAGAAAAACACTACTCATAATGGACATTTCCATTACCTGTTATAGTCAGTAAGGGTAAAGGCATAAAACAAACATTTGATAACTTATATTTATTACAACATTTCCCTCCTGTTTATCATATGTTTCTACAAATTCTCGCATCACTTAACAGCAGTTACTCCTTAAAAAGATTTTCAACTGCAAGGTCATTTTTATGTAAGCAAACATAATTACACTCAGAGATAAATGCTGCCATCATTTTAATCAGAAGACAGTCAACATCGTATCACTTTCTGTGTCTGAATCAGGCTGCTCCTCATCGTCTTCATCCTGTAGCTCGTTGGTGCTTAATACAGCACAAGTTTTGATTGCAAGGCGGTTTAACAACGCTCAAATGCAGGGAATGCAACAACATCCCCACAAGGTTAATACTGCCGCAAACGCAGCTATGGAAATGAACACAGAGGCTACCAGAGACTTATACTTGCCAAGCATGTCCATCCAGTTGTCCCACATGGAGGTGTCAACACCAGACTGCTCTTTCATTTTTGTGGATAGGGTCTTCAACCCCTCCAGAGTCTCGGTCAAGCTTCCATCGGCGGTGGTGGTGTTTAATGAAGGTGCAGCTCTGCTCTCCGAACAGCGCGCGCACACCTCCTCGCTCTGCCAAGAGCATGCCAAGGGTAATCCTATTTTGGAAAGCCATCAGGGGCGTTGCCTCCAGTTGGTCATGTGCTGCCTCAAAACCTGCCACTGTGTAATTTCCCAGACGTTGAACATTGTAGTGGATGCAGTTGATTTCTGTAGTACACCACCAGCATATAGAAGACTCAAACCCTGCTTTAATTTGATCTGGAACACCTCTTGGCACCCCAGTTGCATCTGTATCATTTCCAGGCAGGGCTATTTTAGATCTATTTTGTCTAATAGAATAAGCCCAATCTTCTGTCATGAGGCTGTTAAGATTTAACAATAGGTCAGATGCAGATGTAGGGTTTAGGGAGACGGCGAGAATGAGCGTGCACACAACACAATCTGTTTTGGTGGCATCAGCTGCTTGTTCTGCCATGAGGAGCCATCTGTATGGTCTTCCAAACATCCATTCATAAGCTGTTAACCCTGCTGTACTCGTGATGTTAATGTACAGCTTTACCAGATCCAAGGACTGAGTCCAAGGCCTCCCTGTTTTCCACAAAGCCTTGGCTACAGTGATTGCATCTGGATGTGCTGTTGGAAACAGTTCAATCCATTTAGAGAATGCATCAATTATTATCAGGCAGTCCTTTTTCCCTTCACTTTTATTTAGTTCAATGAAATCCAACTTGTCCTTTTGCTTGGCTGAGCTAGTGGGAGCATGTATATACTAAATAAGAGGCGCCCCAAGATGGAGCCTTGGGGAACCTTATATAGGGATTTTGTCAACTTCCTTATAAAGTTACCCATTGACACAGAGAAGTCCCAGTTCTTTAGGTCATTAAAGTCTTGTTGGAGAATCTGACCCAGCTCTCCAGTCGCTTCAGTATTGTCATGGTGAACAATACGATAAAAAATGTATTAAATACAGACTGGAGGTTTTTTTTTTCCAACCCTGTTTTTCCGCTTACAGCTGATGTAAACCCGACACTAAAGGATAGAATACTACCTCAAACTAGTATTTAAATGTTTTAATACCTAAATCTGGGCTTATTTTCAAAGACTACTTTAATCTGACAAAAGTGCCTCGTTGGAACCCCTATTCTAATTTATTGAAAATGTTTGCATGTAAACATTTTATATCTTACACAGGAAAATGGGGAGACGGACTGGATCCACCGAGGCTCCCTACGACTGGAGCACATGTCCAAGTTCTTGGAGTTGAAGCAGAATCGAGGATCCAAGGCAGATGATTCTGACTCTAAATGACCTATAAATTGTTGATAGAGAAAGAAGACATTAAAAAAAAAAATCATTTTGACCTGTAAATACATGTATCTTTCTGGCCGTTGACTTATATTTTGGTTCCTGACGGAACAGATGTAAGGTTGAAGCATGTAAACTCAAATTGGTAGTTATTTCTTTTGGTTTCTTTTGAAAAGTGTAAATATGTTTATTCTCTACTTGTTGCATCTTTCCTTCTTAAATTTATTTCCAAATCTTTGTGCGTAGAAACCCTGCTAATAGTAACCTGTTTAAATTAGGGAAAAAAAATGTAGCCCTTTGCTGCCTGATACATATGACAAAAAACATACAGAACAACTAATGTTTGATTTGAACACAATACTTCAAGCTTAATTTTACTCTTATTTTGATCCCGGAACTGTTCTTAAATGATGCCCCTGTACAAGTAAAGCATTTGTGTATATTAAAAACGTCTATTTCTTTTATCAGTTTTTTTTATATGACATGATTTTCACAATTTGGTGTTTTAAGCGGACATTGCTTCTTCAGCAGTAGTGAAGGTATTTTATTCTGTTATTCTCAACTTTTTTCTTTTTTTTTTGCCCTAGAAATATTTGTTGCATTTAAAGAAAAAATAAAAAAAATAAACTTTTGTCTCATTTCTGTATAGAATTTGGCTAATGATGTCAATTCTGCCATGGACACTGTATTGTTTATACAAGGAAAAAAAAAATAAAGCTTTACCATGTATGTATTTAGTTTGACCTTTGTAATTAGCTTTGCATGTAATCCAGCCCAACATTGATTGCAACTTTGAGGTTTAGTTGTGAAATTGACAGTCAACGTATTTTTTTCTTTTTACTTCTCATTTGTTTAGTTGATCAGAAGTGAGGGAATGGTACGCCATGAATAAGTTACAATAAACTAGTTGTTTTGTCTGTGTATTTAGCATCGCATCGAGGTACAAATGGGGAACTAAGACAGTTATCCAATGTGTAATTTGATTTTAAACCCGCTGAAAATAATAGGCGAGTGGAAACCTCTTCAGGTCCGAACCACACATATACAGTAGCTGTCGCACATGTGTGCATAAACTTGGAAAAGGCATGAATATCAAATTTACATTGTCCTTCCTTCTTAAGCATTTTTGAATATTTTGTTCCATGGTAAAAATGTTAGTCAGTTATAGATGGATCTTAGTTCTTCATTTCTGCACATGCTCCTGGCTCCAGTTTGAGGGAAGTGGAAGTGTTAAGTGATCGCTGCAACTTCTGGGTTGTGTGCAATAAAAGCAGAGAAAGTAAACGAACCCATTTTTAGTTTTGGATTTGATGGCAGGCAATGATATGATTCTGTTTGCTGATTTTCAACATTATGAAAATGTGTGAGGTAAATGGATAAAAAGCATTTTAATAACACTTTGCAAGCCGGTGTCCAGCAGCGGTGTAACACTGTCGTTTGCCATTTGCATTTTGTAGAGCTTAAACCAAACAGCCTTGGCGTTTTTGTAGACTCCCATTCAAACTGTAGAGTGTGCTTTTCCTTTTAGGGCAGCGTGACCGGTTTTAGGAAATCGAGGTAACTTGATGTTGAATCCATCTATTAGGTGAGGAGGTTTGAATTGATATTGGATAACTTGTAATCCAGACACAATCTGGCTGGATTTAACCCTAACCCAGAAACATATCCACTATGTATGCTTGTAGTGTTGCAGTGGCCAGCAGTTACTGGGTAGGCAACAGTGTTCACCCTGGATAGATAACTAGTCCCTTTTAATTAAATTTCATGGTTTTCTGGCTGGGAACTGGCTTTGGACTGTGGTTCCACTTGAACCACGCTCCAAAGCTTAGGAGGCGTTTTGGATGGGCATTTAATACACCAGGGCCTCCGCAAGCGTGATGCTACCACCTCCGGTGTTTGAGATGATTGACAAGTTCATGCTGCACTACAATGTGGTATACATTTTACTGTATATACTTTTGTATCCAATTCATGCCAGCCCTGAGTCTTTCTTATTCTTGAGCATTCTCACCAGATTTTCTTTCCTCTGAAAATTAAGATCTTCTCCCAGATCCTAGCCAAGGATTCTCCGAAAAGACATCCTTGTAATACTAGCAAATAGAAGCCATATAGGCATGCATTACGTCTGCAAGTATGAAGAGAGAGAGTTGGTAGATACTTATTAGATGTGTGAATAACCACTTGTGTAAAAACAAGTGTGTCATATGGTTGGTAGAATAGTGTGGATGGTAGAAAACTTGCAACACCTCTACTCACAAGTCCCTTGTAGGGACTTTTGCCTTTTTACCAGGTGAAAAACAAGTGTTGCCAAAGTAGCAAAGAGCACTCAGTGGAAGCTAAATATTAATTAAAACCATCACACTAAAATGACAGAGCAATTACACCCAATGCCTTTTAAAATTTTAGTCCTTGCTTTAGGCCGTCTGGATCTTATCTGGTATATGAGCTCAAATTCACCAAGAAGCCGGAGATGAGGGGAATGAAAAATGTCCTTTGTCTTTTGTGTGTCTCTCTTTAAAAGTATTGGTGTTACATTAAGTGATGTGGTGCCAGTAGTTAACGTGGCCACCTTTGGTATTATAGGAGACCAGATGCATTTGAATGTATAATTTTGAATGTGTGAGTGTCAGAAAATCCAGAGCAAAATTATATGTGTGCACACAGTTCTTGTTCTGGAAAAATCTTGTGGTGCTGCATATTGCACAATTATTTCATCCTTTAACAAAAGTTGTTAAAAAAATAAATGTTTTAAAAGGTAAAATCTATGTTAATCTCTGTCTGTGCTTGTAAACTGTAGCTAAGTAAAACTGTATCTGAAAATTATCCAATATGCTGAGGTGGATAAAATTCTTTTTGGACTTTGTTCCAGTTAATTGCCTCATTGTTGAAAGAGGAACAATAGGGACATATTTATTAATATGCTGTTTCTGTGAAGGGGAACCAAGTGTCCCAGAGTTTACTGGTTCTCTGCTCTAACTTTAAAAAAAATATTAATAGCTTGATCCAAAATAGCTTTGGTGTTGGGATATAACTTTATTTACATTTGTATATGAATTGCATCCTCATTTCACTTCTCATTGTTTCCTTCTTTATACTAACACCTGCTCAGAAACACTTTGACACTAAAAGAACAGCATGCAAAAATGACGCATTTAAAGCAGTGTTGTTCTTATTGTTGTCATATGTCAAAAAGTGATTCCTGCTAGTGACAAGTTAAGTGAATGTTTTGCAACTTCACTAAATTTTACATATTCTCATCTTATCATGTCAGTGGTAACAAAAAGTTAGCAATATTTGGCTTTCAGGTGAAATTTCAGGATAGCCATAAAATGAACTATAGCTAACGTTTTACAAGTAAACTTAATGTGACTTTCTCTAGGCTTTTAAATACACATGTCCAACTGTTCAGGCACAGGCATCATTGTCTTGCATAGACCAGGGAGTATTTATGTTGGACTAGGGACCAGTGGGCCTGATCTCTGTTCTCTGATGAACGTCAATTCACTTTGAGCAGAAATGATTGTCACTGCCACTGTTGACACCAGACAAGTTAGTGTTGGTGTTACAGGGTGGGAGGGTGTGTCTGGTCAATACCTAGCTGCCTTAAATTTTCTGAATTGTTATAAATGACATCATATGGGGTTCCGCCCCAAGTACAAACCGTACATGATCAGTCAATGGATTGCAGAAACATTTTTTATTTTTATTGCTTGTTTCATTTTATCAGTGATGAGGGTGTTGTCACAATGAGCTATGTTATTATTTGTAGAGTTCCTCTTTTAACATGATTAAGGGTTGTCTCAAAAGTTTCCCAGTGAGACATACAAAATTGCACCTTGTATAAAAACAGCATTTTGTAATTCTGTCCAGCAGTGGGTCTTGCATGAATGCTGCCCTGGGAAAGTCCTGTCCTCTGTAACCTAATCATAACACACAACAGAACACGCACAAATTCTCCACATTAACTTTATTCTGTTACAAAAAAATAAATAAATCATTATCAAACTTATCGGACAGATTAAGAACTAAACAATGTTTGAGCTACATGATTTGAATGTTGTGATAATTTCATAGATGACCCAACTATTTTTTTTAAATAAACTTGGCATTTTAAGGAAGAAATGATCAAATGTGGTCCAAAAATAACAGAAAAAAAAAAACATTAAGGTAGCTTTTTAGTTCAGTTAGGCATGGGGAAAGGTTGCAACAACAATACACCTCATCATGGTCAAATCTACAGTTTTATTTGTTAAGATTAGGGATTCAGCCTTGATTATTCCAGATTTACATAGATCATAACTTAGCAACACCTCATGCAAATCATCCTACTAAACGATTATAGATAACAACAATGGCATTTACACATTTAACTTCTTATGTAAAAGTCAATTCAAATATTGAAAATATCCTCATATTTTTTCCATTTTCTGAGGTGTTGCTTCTATCCTCAACAAGATCATACTTGGAAGCAACAAAAGGTGTCACATATAATAAAAAGCTACACTTGCTGAGAAAGTGGCTAGTTTTTCACCACCTGAGCATAAGCATATAAACATGTATACTCAATGTAAAAATAAATAAAATAAAATAAAATAAAACACATGGTCAGGGGCACTGAGTCAGTGTTTCACACTTGTGGTGACAGACAATATCGGTTAGCCCTTAGTCACAAGGAAAAGGAAAGCATTTCTGATAGATTTAAACGTTTTGCTTCTGACGAATGATTGTGCTGTATGTAACATCCTCATCTTTTCCTTCACTCTGTAAATGAAAAATAATGGTCAGAGGGAAATCCTAAAATGTGAGACGTATTTTCAAACATACGTGAAGCATAAACCAGTCGGACCTCAAAAATAGAAACATTTTTGTTTTTTATGTTAAAAGTTATTTTGGTCTTTTTTTTAAACTTTGCATACTCTGTCGTGTTTTTCAGGTGGATATACAAATGAGAGTTTAACAGTATTTGGCGTTGTACACATATAAACTATGACAAACAATTGCAAAGAATCATGTAGCTGATCAGGTTTTTTTAAAAAGTGATGCGTTTACACGTCGTCTCTGAATAATTACCCTTCTCGCACTCTGTTTCTTGACAGGAACAACAGAACTGTAGGTCACATCGGCATCACTTGCAGCCTGTGTTTCAAACAGAAATAACGCAGTTTTAGTTTATTTCCGTATTGAAAATTTTATTACAACAAACTGTAAAGATTCAAATACTTATTAGTACCAGCTTACCTGAGCTGCCTTGTTTTTCTTGAAAGAGACTTCTGCGTATGTTAAATCCCCTTCATTCTGTAAATTGACGAATTAAAATATCATTAGACAAGATCAGCTTTACTTTATAGCTGATCTTTAAAAAACTGCTTACTTTAAAAACTGCTTACATAAGTTTTTAATGTAAGCAGACAGTAAAGCATTTCTGTTAATGACAAATTGTCCACAGAAATCAATGCCTTTGATAAAAAAAATAGAGATAATTAATCATTAACACCTCGACACCTTATCAAAGTCATTTAATTTTACATACGACTTACTTTTGAGGCTGTTGAATCCTTGATTTTGACACGTTCTGTGAAACATTTAATTGCGGTTAATTATTCCTTTTTTACACAGTTAAACGATCTGAATTCATTTATTGTAAACCAAATGGCGGCAGATGTCCGGTCAGACTTACTGGTTCCTCTGAGCACAAACAGGATTGATAAGGCAACAATGACAATGAAGATCAGCACACTCAGAGGGATGGCGAGGATCATCAGAGGAGAACTGAAACACACATTGTTATTCGAATTCCAGATCAGGAGATAATGATAATATCTTAAACTAAGACGATGTTGAAAGGACGGTTTTTGAGCAAGCAACTAATAATCACCGTGCTCAAAAGTGCAGCATTGAAGCGTGCTAACCTGTTTTCTTTCTGAACTGTTGTTGCATTTCCTCTTGCTTCTGTGACAGTAGTTGTTGGAGCTACAGTAGTTGTTGTAACTACTGTTGTAGTTGTTGCAACTACAGTACAAATGAGAATATCATGTCATGAATATTTCATATCAGTAACATGAAAATTATTAACCCTGGTCTCTGTTGGGATGTTACTCCAATCTATACAAGTAGTAATGCATTGACTGTGAAATTCTGCCACATCATCAATGCAAAATAATAAGAATGATTATATTATCAACAGCAAATAGTGAATTTAGATGCTATTTTTTCATGTTAGCGAAACAATGAATCATCTTTTATCAACAATAATTAACGCCTATTGAATATGTGAGCTGTTTACCGTCAGTCACTGAAAAAGTGCATATTTATGTGTGAATATATCAAGAAAGCAACACCTACGACTTCTCCAATAAATAAAATATGTGATAAAAAATATTTAAATTGACATCAACAAACTGCTGAAGGAACAGCCGTTAGAGTTGTTGAAACAGTATCCTTTATATACATTAATTATGTCATTTTTAGAGCTACGTTAGTGCGACATAACCAGGACACACAAGGAAAAGATTAACGACTGCCGTCAGTTGTTGGTATGATTAAACATGAGAACATAGGGAGCTGAAAATTAGCAGACACAAATATTTAGCTGATATATTCACCCATCTCTATTTAATTACAGTCTGTATATCACTTACCAGTGGGTTTGACAGTCACAGTCAGGTGAACTGGCATCTGAACATCTCCTTTGACACAGTAATACCAACCACCGCTCTCTGGCTTCAGTCCACTCATAGTTACACTGATTACATTCCTGATGGCTGTGTTGACGATTACTGCTGTTCCATCTATATTTCCAGACACAGTCACACATGTGCTGCCCAGCTTACACCACCTTACTCCTCCAGAGTCTCTGTAGCTACAGTTTATGGTTATTTTGTCTCCAATATATCCAATCACATTCTGATCTGCCACCGAGAGGATGGGTGTACCTTGATGGGAAACAAATAGTAATAAACACATTATCTGACATCCTTTAAATTTTAAAAAGTTATTTTTTGCTTTGACTAATAATATAATAGAATAAAAATTATAATTATGAGCCTTTTCATTTTCTTTCATGTCATTATTTTATTCTTGTTTACACATGTTTGAAATGTGCATTCAGAAACACAGCCTACCTGTGGTGACTGACAGCAGAAAGCGCTCCCCGATATCAGCTCCATTATTGATCTCCACAATACACCAGTAATAAGTGTCGTCAGCTGTTAACTGTTTTATGGTAACAGTGAAAATTCTTTGACTTTTGTCCTCAGAGATTGAATACTTTCCTGTTTCCCGTCGTGAGTCTGTTCTAATTTCATATGTGCAGCTACTCCAAACATATCCTTTACATAGATATTTCACATGATTTTTGTATTTTCCGTCATACGAACAGGGGATAGAGACTGAAGCTCCTGCCTTCACTGAGACCTTACTGATTGTCTTCACACTTTCACTTCCTGGGGAGAAAAAGATACTGTGAAATATGTTTAGCATGTTATATCACTCATATTCATGAAACATGAAAAAAAAAAAACTAGTTGCTGAAGGCAAAAATATTTTGGTAGAGCATTGAGACTGAAGCTGCACTTTTCACTGATGATTTTCTGTTTATGCTTTTATAAATTAAATAATTTCAAGATCAGCAGGAACATGCTCCAGTGAAGGAGACATAGTCATCTGTGGGCAGTTGTCACCTGACATGTGAATTCATAGATATCTCCAAAACACAAAAAGGAAAACTGATATCAATACGGCCAGCTTTGGGTTACAAAGATAATAAAATGTCTGCAAATTATAAACAAAGTGTAATGTGAAGCCACTGACCTGTTATCAGAGGTAGAATAAGAAGAAAGCTCAGAGAAACAGCCATATCGATGTGCGAACAGCTGCAGCAACTGGTTCAGTAACACTGACTCACTACTTCCCTGTTTTGATGTTTAAAATGTCATTTACATGTTAACCACCACATCTTCAATATGGATATTTAAGCTACCCCTATTTTATGTTCGTTTAGTTTGTCATCGTGACACAATGTGTCTGCTTTTAACATTTTCTTTTCCTCTGTTTTTAAGCACAGCAAATTACAACAGAGTTGGAATTTTAGTTGAGGTGTCAAAAGAGTTTTATTTAAGCCTTTTCCTGTTGCAAATCTGATATTGCGCTTTAAACTCATGTGAAGTGTTGAGACATGGGCGGTTCAAATTTAGATCAACTGACTAATATCCTAATGGGTTCTAAAAATGTAAATGTAGATTTCCGTCTGAAGAACGATAAAAGTAAAGACAATGTGTGAAAATGCAAAACTGCACGTTTGATTCGGTTTGCCTGTAAACCTGCAGTTTTGCAAAGCAGAAGTCAATGTTTAATTACATAAATACATGTGTTAGGCTGATGATTGATATATTTAATCAATCATCAGCCTGTCTGTTGTTGCACATTAAAATACCACAGAAAGACAGACTTGATGAGAAAGCCTGTGCACTCTCTGGTCACTTTACTAGATGCACCTGTTCATTTCCTTGTTTGCACAAATAGAATATCATCCGGCCACATTGTAGCACCTAAATGTACGAGGGTATGCAGATGAAATAAAGACGAGTGACTGTAGCTAAAATTCAGCACCATAACTGGCAACAAATGTGACTTATTTGCCATGGGTGTTTGTTTTTTCTTGTTTTCAAAGGGTTTGGTCTGACTAGAAAATGTTAATCTGTTGCGATTTTCTCACACAAGCATCACAGAAGGACCAGAAACAGAGAAAATATCTGGTGAACAATGTCTGTATAAAGGCTTTCTAAATGTCAGAGGTAAATGAAAAGACCAATTAAATATTGTATACAAACAACAACAGCTCAAATGGTTGTTATGCTTTTTTTTTTTTTTAATCCCAATTTGAAAAATATGACGACACTGATAGAGAATTTATATTGTGCAGAGGTGATCATTTGTAGTGCTGGTGTTTTTCCTTACAGGCTGATGGATCACATATTCACACAGGTCTGTTGGTTTTATTGCCGTATTTTTTCTCAATACAACACACAAAGACACACAAGATAGTGACATAACAGACAGTAGAAAGTATACATTTTATACAATTTCTGGATCATCTGGTGCTGTTGAAAGTATTTGGATTTCTTCTGCTTATTTTTTTGTCTCTTGTTTGTAATGAAACACATTTAAATATCAGACAAAGATAGTCAGGGTAAAGGCAAAATATAGTTTTCAAATTTCAAGTAAGTTATTGAAAGAAAAAAAGCTAACCAATCCAACGTGGTGCTTTGTGAAAAAATCATTCCCCCGTGTGGCATAACGAATAACTGTGATCAAACACATTTTTCATAAAGATGAATTAAATTTCACTAAGCACACCCTGATCTTATTTCTACCAGACTTCTGAAGTAACACAATAACGAGCAACTGTTTGAGGACAAGCTAAACGAGCAACACTGAGCAACATTTTGCTGATCTAAAAAAATGTAAAACAGGAAACAAAGCCATTGATTTTTATCAGTCTGGAAAGGGTTACAAAACTATTTCTGCAGCTTTGGGACTCCAGCAAACCACATTGAGAGTCATGATCCACCAACGAATAAAACACAGAACAGTGAAAGACATTTCCAGGGGCTGACCTAACAAAATTACCCAAGAGTGGTGGGATGCTATGCAACATAACGTTTCTCTTTCTAACTGAGGTGTTGCCATGATACCTTGCATTGTAATATGTGATGTATTTTTATATAATTTAGTCTTTTATTTTTGCAAAGAAAAAGTTATCCATGAAAATAATCAGATTTATGCAGCCATTTAGAGTAGAGTAGCTACTACTGAGCAATCTAACAAGCAAAAACAAAAATGTTTTCCATGTTTTTTTTTTCTCAATTAATATTTTCAAGATAAATAATAATAAAGAAAAAACTGAGAACTGGAAAATAAAGTCTGTGGTGCTTCCAATTATCCCTGCACCAAGTTCCACACCTCCAAAACAGTCATTTTTAGTCTTCAGAAGAACATGATACAGTTATACATTAATCAGTCTTTTTATTTTTTTGCTAAGATTAAATTAACACAACCCAAGGGATTGTATGTTCTTCTGTTCATAAGTCCAAAGAATGATGAGGCATTAAACATGCTTCCAACTGTAAAGAGAAAAAAAAAAAGCTAAAACAGCAACAACTCATGAAAAATATTTCTACTGAATGTTTAAACTTTTCCCATTAGGTTTACTTATTAGGCATTATAAAGCCTAATAATTTGATTCCAAATTAATTCTAAATAATTCCACCATCACAATTTATGTAATTCATTGAACTTTGTACAAACAGTACAACAAAGTTATATTTGAATGGAACGCAGCAACAACAAAAACATCATGCACATAGTTCACAATTTCCCTGTGCTTATCTAGGTTTCAGGCAAGTCTTTGGCAGCATGTCTGATGACAAAAACATTGACAAAAGATACACGAGTAAAAACTAAATTTACATTCAGAAAATCACCCCATGCACAAAGATAAAAGTTCACAAATTCTTCATATAACAAGAAGTAAAGAGAACAAAGCAGAACATGCTAAATATTTTGGTTATGGTAAACTACTGTGCTGAATGTGACATCTTCCTCGTTTGCTTCATTCTGTTAAGAGAAAATAGATTTGAGTTCCCCAAATGTAAGAAGTGTTTTTTTTTATCATTATATTTAGTGTTCCAGAGTATCTCACAGTTTGCGCATATGGTAAGTTACGACTGACACCCAGTTTGTGTGAAATAATGTGACAATATGATGTAATTGACTTTTTTCATGTTTTGTTTCTTAGAAACAGCCAAGGGTCACATCACAGCGACCAATCCATGTCGGGGAAAAAAAACAACAACATTGAACATTAAATTAAACACTACAGTTTTGTTCAGTTGCATTCTCACAGGTCATATTAAAACATGGGCGAGAGCAAATATATAATTTTGTTATGACAGGCTTACCTGTGGTGTGCTTTTTGTTTTGAAACTAACAGCAGTGTAAACTATTTCCCATTCATTCTGGAAAAAAAAAAAAAAAAAACAAAAAAAAAAAACAAGCAACAGAGGTATTAACGGAATGTAACAAAAATTATGAAGACAAACAATTTGAGGCTGCAATTTAAAATGTAATAAACATTTAATAAATAATCAGAGAAATAGCTTTTCCTAATCTAAAAGGTTATATTAGTGTCACTTACTGATCTGGGGTCAGTTGAATCCTCTTTGATGTTCTCTAAGTAGGAGAAAAAAAGTGTGGTAACTTATTTACTGTGAAAACATTCAATAATAATACTGCATAAAGCAACGAATTACTGAAACACAACACGGTGCCAAACCGTCACAGCGAAGTGAAAAAAGAGAACAAGACTTACTGCATCTTTGTATAAACCACATGAGCAAGGTCACCAGAACAACCAAGCTCAGCATACCCAAAGTGATGATGTGGACTTTTGGGTCAACGTATCTGTTAGAGATTTTTTGGTATTATCATTTTGTTATTACTTTAGTTCATATTCAGTCTAATGTTAATCAATAGTTAATTAACATTCAGTATTATTGTGATTTTCAGTTTAAAGTGTTCTCTTCCTTATGTGTGTATAAACTGACCTGGAGGCCCCACCTGCCTGTTCGTCTTCAGTTATCTGTGTGTTTCCCAGACCTTGAATTATTTTTCCACAGGTGCCTCCTTATCAACCGGAATACTCCCTACCTTAGAAACTGCCTGTGTGCAGTAATATATTGTCTCTGCTGTCTATCCTCCTTCTTTTTGCTTGATAATAAAAGACAAGCTGTAACCAAAGGTCTTCAGAACGCTCAGTGAACGGCTCGGAGGAGCAGTTTGCTGAGACTTCTCCTTTTGCAAAAGTTTGGTCATAAAATTCATATATGTTGTCTGTGGTTTTTTTTAATGAAGGTTCGAGGAAATTACCCATCAGTATCTAAAACACATATTTTAAACAGGAGGTGTAGATTCAACTTTACAAAATGATACTTTTTCCACAGTTATGGTATGCATCTATGACATAAAGTATAGAAAATGGCAGCATACTGAAAGCGTTTAGCTTTTACTTATTAACAAATATTGCAGAATACAGCTGATTTGGGATTTCTCCAAGTCCTGGATCAGTGGGTCTTGTAGCAGCAGGGGTTCCTGTGACCTCAATCGTTTCTGTTGTTGTTTGTAAACCTATAACTTAAAAACAAATATTTAATTGGTTGAGTTATACAGTAATCCATTCCTAGCTCTGTTTACCCTTCAAACAATTTAAATATGCGATTTTTACAGATGTGCCGATCACAGTGTTTTTGTCCTCGTCGGTATTGATCAGCGGTTAAGATTAAACACTGCTGATAAAGAGATGCATTTTAATACATTTTATTTTCCAGAACAGATTAGGACACAACATACTACTTGGAAAATAATATTTGACACCACTATCTCTACAGCACAGTAGTGAAAAAAGAGGTCAGAAAAGATCATTTTATGTTCGGCAAAGGCAGAAACAGTAATAGATGATATAGAGGTGATGTTGAACCTTTTTGTCCTGCTCAGGTAGAGATGTGTCAGCTATATAAGGTCATGAAAAGAGGGTGTACTTTGGCTCCAGTCATGCTAGAAGGCGACGTAAACCTATACGCTGGCCCTCAGTAAGAGTTTGGTCATCTAAAACGATAAATTTAGCCATCTTTTTTTGCTTGTCTTTTTGCTTCATCAATGCTTCTTGAAAAGTGAAACCCTCTCTTTAGATTTTCTCAACTTGCATTGCTTCACCTTACTTCCTTTTAAAGTTTGTTGGGTAAACGATGTACTGCAATCATCTTTAGCCACTGCCTTGGGAAACACCCAAACTGCAACTGGTGACTGAAACACTTTTTTTCTGCTTTAGAATAGTTCTAAACTACAGAAACGTGGAGTGTCCAGTCAAGATATTTTACATCAACTGCCTTATTAGGTATTTCGGAGATAATTGTTTCATGGAGTAGTAATTTTTTTAAAATCACATAGTATTTGTGTGAGTTACAGAGATAACTCACCACGCCATCACATTTAAATTTGTGAGCTACACCCTCAGCAGAGGATGAGAATAGCCCAAAGATGCTTTTCTTTTGATGAGTGACCATCAGGAAAGGACGGTGAGTGGGACAATGACAAGAGGTCCTCTGATATTGTAATGACGGGAAAAAGGAAGTGGCCAATGGTCATGTCGTACCAACGTCAAACTCAGATCTGCAGAATATATGTGAAGGTTGCTCATCATGTGAGTTACCAAAAGAAGACTAAGAAACCTAAAGGAATTGGGGAGTTTCTCTAACAAGGGAACCAAAATCCCTTTTGTGACATGTGCAAACCTGGGGACCAGCTTCAAGAAGCGTAGCAATAGACTTATTAGATTTTAGTCATGCAAGAAAAAAAAAATGTGATTTTGTTTCCTGGAACTTGGGTTTTGTTTTTAGTTCAAAAATTAGAGGCTATTTGGACCAATGTTTGGTCACTTTGCCAAACTTAGAAGTTCAGCAGAGGATCAAACAAATATTTCCTCATCTGTACATGGAGAATCTATAAATCACTTACCAGTGGGTTTGACAGTCACAGTCAGGTGAACTGGCATCTGAAAATCTCCTTTGACACAGTAATACCAACCACTGCTCTCTGGCTTCAGTCCACTTATAGTTACACTGATTACATTCCTGACGGCTGTGTTGATGATTACTGCTGTTCCGTCTATATTTCCAGACACAGTCACACATGTGCTGCCCAGCTTACACCAACTTACTCCTCCAGAGTCTCTGTAGCTACAGTTTATGGTTATTTTCTCTCCAATATATCCAGTCACATTCTGATCTGCCACCGAGAGGATGGGTGTACCTTGATGGGAAAGAAATAATAATAATAAACACATTATTTGACAGCCATTAAATTTTAGAAAAGTTATTTTTTTGCTTTGACTAATAATATAATAGAATAAAAATTATAATTATGAGCCTTTTGGTTTTCTTTCATGTAATTATTTTATTCTTGTTTACTCATGTTTGAAATCTGCGTTCAGAAACACAGCCTACCTGTGGTGACTGACAGCTGAAAGCGCTCCCCGATATCACCTCCATTATTGTTCTCCACAGCACACCAGTAATAAGTGTCGTCAGCTGTTAACTGTTTTATGGTAACAGTGAAAATTCTTTGACTTTTGTCCTCAGAGATTGAATACTTTCCTGTTTCCCGTCGTGAGTCTGTTCTAATTTCATATGTGCAGGTATTCCAACTATATCCTTTACATATATATTTCACATGATTTTTGTATTTTCCGTCATAAGAACAGGGGATAGAGACTGAAGTTCCTGCCTTCACTGAGACCTTACTGATTGTCTTCACACTTTCACTTCCTGGGGAGAAAAAGATACTGTGAAATAGCATGTGTCGCATTTCATATTGGTCATATTTTTGAAACATATGGAAAGGCACCTAGTTTCTTAAGGCAAATGATAGTGGATTGAGACTAAAGCTGCAATCCACAATGCTCCTTTACTGATTGTGTTTATCCTTTGAAACTCTGCAGATAAAAAGACTATTAAAAGATCTACAGGAGACACAGTGATCTGTGAAAATAGTTAACTGATATGTCAATTTATAGACATCTTTAAAATATAAAAAGTAGTAGTGTACAAATTTATTCTGAATGAAAACTGAATAAATTCAGAGCTTTGGATCACAAAGATGATAAAATGTCTGCATACAATAAGCAAAGTGTAATGTGGAGGCACTGACCTGTTATCAGAGTTAGAATAAGAAGAAAACTCAGAGAAACAGCCATATCGATGTGAAAACAGCAGCAACATCAATTAGCTCAGTAACACTGACTTCCTACTTCCTTATTTTTATGGGTTTTTTTTTTTATCAACAATTCATTTGCATGTTAATTACCACATCTTTTATATGGTTATTTAATCTATCCTTAGTTTATACTCTTGTTCAGCTTGTCAATCGTTAATAATCTTTAACTTGGATTTGTTTTTTCACATTTTTTCCCTCTGTTTTTGAGCACAAAAAGCTTATTTTGTAACAGAACATTACAACAAAGTGGGGATTTTATTTGTGGTGTCAGAAGAGATTTAAAGAAAGCTTTTCCTGACAGAGACATAACATCGTATTTTAAAACTCATGTGAAGTGTGCAGACATGGTTGGTTCAAATTGAGCTTTGTTTAATAAAATCCTAATAAGTTCTAAAAATGTAAAAGTTTATGCCATGCAAACATGCTTAACATGCCCCCATTAAATGCTAAACAGATTACTTCTCACAGCTAGACGTTTATTTTAGAATTACCTTATTTTGTTTTACCCAAAGATTAAACCTGCAGCTTCCACGTCAGGCGTTAATAAAATTGCATATTGTAGTCAGCAGGTGGCAGTGTAGACCAACTAAACAAAAACTAGTGTAGACATCCTGCTAACATGTAATATTATGAACTATAAAAGTTGTTCTACAGAGTGAAGTTAAGTCACGAGTTCCATGTGGCAAAATTCTTGCATTTGAAACTGGTAAAGCAAAGAGTAGTTCTGGCAATTAAAATGTCCCTACATTGTTTGGAAGAAAAAACAACTTTATTTCGGGAATAGACGATTCGAGATAATCCATCCTCTGCATACTTGTTCCTTGTCTTAGAGGCCAACAGACAAGCAACCTTGCACCCACACCCTTAACTAAGGGCAATTTGGAGGAAATAATTTATCTGTCATGTTGTTGTTGTTCTTTTTTTATTGTTTTTTTATGACAGTGGGAGGAAGCCATATAGTACACTGAGAGAACTAATAGTTTATTTATTTATTCAATTCCGTTTTTCTTTATTTACCGTATTTGTAGTCCAGTTGGTCGACATCATAGACATAACATAAGCAACCATAACTATGGTCGACATGACGTCTCTGTCGCCTCTTGATGACGTTATCATGTAGCTGCAATTTTCTGCGCGAAATACAAAGCGAAAACACCTTTTATTTGGGCGCCTTGTTGAGTTTCAGTTCACATGAAGTTCCTCGTAGATCCGTGATCTGCCCTCCTCAGTCAGCAGACTCCTGTCTTTGTTTTTCCGGTGGCGAACTCTCCCGGTTCTGCATGGAGTACGGGAAAGAGAGAGTGGTGGCGTTAGTCGACATGGACTGTTTTTACGTCCAGGTGGAGCAACGGCTGAATCCAGCTCTGAAAAACACCCCTTGCGTGGTGGCTCAGTACAAGACGTGGAAAGGAGGCGGGTGAGTTTCTGACACAGAGAAACAGTCGAGGTGATCAACGCAATTATTGCTTATCCAAAACGGAAGTCATCATAACATGTGTTAGCTAACTGGGGCTGTCATTATTTACTGAGAGAACAGAGGAGTAAATACCCAACAGGTTACCGCATCAGAGTAAATTACTCTACATTGCATTAGATAAACTACACTAAATATAAATGTAGCGTCACATACTGTACATTTTATGTACTACAACAGCCACCTCAGCTTCATTATGTATCAATAATGGACTCCAGTGTGGAGACTGTAGAGTCCTTCTTACCCACTATGGCATAAATGGTTGTGTTTAGATTAGATTAGGAAGAACTCCCTTCATTTAATCTGGTCATCCAGTCATTTATAGTTTAGACCTTTGATCCATCAAAAGACAATGATGTGGATGAACTTCTGTGACATTAGTTTCAACATGTCTTACTGAGTTGCACTGACCATTGAAACCGATGTCTCTGTGTTGGAAACTTTCCTACAAATAAATCACTTAATTTTAAATCTCTCATATTTAACTCTCTACTATTGAAGGGGATCATGCGCTAAACGTGGTTCTGATTGACGTGTCATTATCTGTTAGTATCATAGCGGTGAGTTATGAGGCGAGGGCCCACGGTGTCACCAGGAACATGTGGGTGGACGATGCAAAAAAGCTGTGCCCAGATCTCCAGGTGGCCAGAGTGCGAGAGTCTCATGGGAAGGCAGATCTAACTCAGTAAGTGCTGTCAGTTTACTCGGCAAAACATCCACATTGTGGTGCTTGTGCTGCTTGACCTCTGTTTGTAGTTACAGAGAGGCGAGTGTGGAAGTGATTGAGGTGATGTCTCGTTTTGCTGTGATTGAGAGGGCCAGCATCGATGAGGCCTACATGGACCTGACGGCAGCCGTCCAGCAGCAGTGCAAAAACATAGCCGATCAACAGATCGACCAACGGCTTCTCAGGACTACTCACATTCAAGGCTATCCATTTGCGGATGACGAGTCCAGCCAAGTTGACGATTCAGCTTTGGATAAAGGTAGACTTATTCAGTCTTTATACTGTAACAAGTCAGCATTAGGAGGCTAATACTGAAAGCGGCAAGTCTTAAATTCCTAAAACCCCAACAAATGTTATGTCTGTTAACTTTTTTTTAATTATTATTATTATTTTATTCTTAGAACAGAGAAGATCCAGAGGAGTCCAGCAGTGGTTGGCGTCCTTATCTGTCCCAACCGAGGGAGAGCAGAACTCTGCAGAGCTGCAGCTAACTGTCGGTGCGCTCATTGTTGAAGAAATGAGAGCAGCCGTAGAGAAGCACACAGGCTTCCGCTGCTCAGCAGGGATATCTCACAACAAGGTGGGATAAAACTTCACATAATTCTGATGTGAGACCGGCGACTGTTGTTGCTGACCTCATATGTAACTCTCTACTGTTGAAGGTGCTGGCTAAGCTGGCCTGCGGTCTGAACAAACCAAACAGACAAACTGTCCTCCCTCTGGACTCTGTGACTGAGCTGTTTAGCACTCTGCCAGTCGGCAAGATGTGAGTTTAATTGTCACTGTCCCGCAAAAATTTCACTGACCTTCCGATGCAGAAGTGCAACAGATGACTAGTAGAACCGTTCGCTCTTATTGTTCCACGCAGTCGTAACCTCGGGGGCAAGATGGGTGCGTCGATAACAGAAACTCTGGGGGTTGAGAACATGGGAGATCTCACGCGGTTCTCTCTGGCACAGCTGGGGCAGCACTTTGGAGAAAAGACAGGGTGAGGACTGTTCACAAAAAACAGCTTACAGAATCAATATTTTTTTTAAATATTGTCCCTAGTTTACAATCCTTTTTATGTACAATAATACAGGAATTCAGTTAATCTTAATTTTGCACTATAAGTGCACATGTAATTCTTTGACGTAGCTTGATTTCCTTTGCTGCGTCATGCTGTTATAATGTAATAATATTTCTGCTCTGCAGCCAGTGGCTGTATGACTTGTGTCGGGGGATTGAGTTTGAAGCTGTGAAACCCAGGCAGCTTCCCAAATCCATCGGCTGCAGTAAGAACTTCCCTGGGAAAACATCACTGGCCACAAAACAGCAGGTACAGACCACCAGTTGCAGAAGCATACTTGAGCTATTTCTACATCCAATTTCTATTTATTATCTGAAATGTTTTTCTCTGCAGGTCTTTGTTTGTTTATGCTTTCTCAATGTATGTTCATGCTAAATCCAAACCTCTGTGCAGGTGCAGTACTGGCTTCATCAACTGGCCCTTGAGCTGGAGGAGAGGTTGACCAAAGACAGAGAAGCGGTGAGAAAAAAATCCCCTGCTATCGTTTATGTTTTGTTTTGCATTGAAATTGTGATGTTTTACCCATTTCTACTCCATAGCCGCCTGCTCATTTCACATCAGTGTTTTCTCACCGACATACAGAACGGTCGAGTGGCAAAGTTGTTGACGGTCGGAGTGCGTCAGCTTGGTGACAAGAGGCAGAGCAGTTTCTCTCGATGCTGCGCGCTGGTGCGCTACGAGGCGACTAAAATATCCAGTGACAGCTTTGCCATTATCAAGAGTCTCAACACAGCAGGAAACCAACAAGCCGCATGGTAATTAAAGAGTAGCGGTGCTGTGAGGTATTTATAGTGCCACTTTGAGTAAATGCTCTGTGATTTAGACCTTCTGTCTTCCATGTCTCCAGGACTCCGCCTCTGACCCTGCTGCACCTCTCAGCCAGCAAATTCAGCGACGCGCCGACCACAGGGGGGATCGCTGGCTTTCTGTCCAGTGATCCCACTTCGACTCAGAGTTCCTTCTCTGCGACTCAGACCCCCTCTAATACACAGTCAGACCTAAAAAATGTGTCTCCAGGCAGCCAACCTGGAACTATACAGTCCTTCTTTCAAAAAGCGTCTGGGAAACAAAAACAAGCCAAGAAGGAGGAAGATGAGTGTGGAAACTCAAGAGAAGTCTCTTCATCTGTCATCTTAGATGAAAACTTTTCCACTGATAGGCGTTCTAGCACCAAAATCATCTCAGAAAGCCCCCGCTCTGGCATCTCCTCTTTCTTTCAAAAGAAAAGCCTTGAAGGAAGCTTTGGGCCTTCAGCCCTACCGATCCCCACGTCTGAATCTGAACCTGAAATCATAGATGGAGATCACTGTGAAGATTCTGACGCCGTTGCCGAGCACGAACCCGATCAGCCACGATTTAAAGATGTAAGGACGAAACCGGAGACAGAACCAGAAGACCGCCAACCTCCAAGCGTGCTTGTGGAAGACCTGATAACCTGCGAGCGCTGCGGTAAAGAAGTGCTGGTCTGGGAAATGCCTGAACACAACGACTTTCACTTTGCACTGGACCTCCAGACTTCCCTGTCTTCATCTATTAATTCAGCAGCCAACACTTCCAGTTCCACCACCTCTTCTTCTTCCAGTGTGTCTCTGGTTCCTCTTAGAGCAGGAGGCACAACGCAATCAACCCGGGGCAAAACAAAAACAAGAGGCCCGTCAGGCCCTGCTCCAAAAAGACAGAGATCCCAAGGAGGAAGTATTGGTACCTTGGATTCATTTTTCAAAAAGAACTGATGACATAAATGTATCCGACTACAGTAAAAACAGTAATCTGGTTTTTATTCCTATCAAAAAGCAACCTAGCAAAACATTTTTTTTAAAATTTTTCATTCAAAGCAATCACTGCGTAAAGAAATTATTTATTCTGAACCAGGTTTTTGTTTTATTACAGTACTTTAATAAGCTTATTTTCTAAACTTGTAACAATTAAAGGTGTTTCTAATACATCAAAGTAGTACATCGCATTGTGTTGCAATACTGTCACAAAAAAAAATAAATAAATAAAGCAGGAACCTGTTTAACTTAAACATTTCTTAAATTTGTAAAGCAATTAAAACTGAAACGCAAATGAAACTACTGGTAAGGTATTCAGACAGTAAATAAGCCAGAGTGCAAGCCAAACTAATCAGGCCTGTACAGAGGGCTAGTTATTGGTGATAAGAGCTGCAAATGCAACCTGCTGTTATGGCCTGCATTTAGCCACAACATTCACTAGAGCAGCACTTAAACCTCTCATCTGTAATATTTTTATTAGAGGTCGTAGTCCTTTTAAAGCTAAGTATAATTGTAAAAAATGTAAGCTGAATGTAAACTGGATTGTGTTTTATGGAATGCCAACTGAAATCTTCTTAATAGGAGATATTTCCTAAACATTTAGCAGCCCAGAAAGCAATGATTATAAGCTAAACATGCACTGCAGGGTGAGTAAACACCGTGAGGAGGCCCACTCTGAGACCTGGAGGATTCAATATGAACAGACCTCCTGGAAAGATAACAAAAAGGCATTTCTATAATTCATATAGATCTGAATGACAAACATGATGACTCTCCCTACAATGTAGAATTATAAAACTGTTAAGCTTCTAGAAAAAGAGGAAATGCACAACAAAAACCCGAGTCATCCTTCTAACATGTTCTTTAGTTGTAATATTTTTCTCTGGTTGGTCCCCAAACATTTATGCGCCTTAAAAAAATCCTACATTTTGTTAGATTATAATCACAGTATTGTAATTTTTGAGAATTTTATGTGATAGACCAACTGAGTGGTGTACAATTGTGACACGAAAAGAAAATTGACATGCATATTTGTATTCAAGCTTCTTTGAATCATGAATACTTTTCATGCCCATCCGTCAGTTTCCCCATCCCTGCTGAAGAAAAGCGTTCCCACAACACACTACCACCGACATGTTTCACCGTGGGAATGGATTTGCTTTACATTTATTCTGAAAACAACATATCCTTTCGCTTTTACTTTGTAAATATGCGCAACTCAATTAATTCCATTAAAACACATTAAAATTTGTTTGTAGTGTAAAAAAAAAAAAAAAGGGAAGATGATCAAGTGGTGAGATTTTTGCAAGTCACTCCAAATAAAGTACAGCTCCTGAGGAAATGCATCATAAAGTTACCTGCTCATGGATTTATAATAGACATAAACAAAACTTATGGTGTATAATGACAACTGAAAAGGAGGACATTTTAGTTCTAATTAAAGAAAAACACACATTCTAGAGGTAATATAGGTTTTATTTATGAACACAGAACAAATTGGATCTGTACATAAAAATTGCATTTCACCCATATAATTAATTATCAAAATATTTTTAACTCCATTAAAAGAAAAACAGATCTTGTATTTGATTTTAAAAGAGAGGGAAAAAAAAATGTGCCGTGTTAGAAACTATTAAAAAACGGTAAAATCTCAAACTACTTAGAAATCTAAAATATCCAACTGTAATGCATTAAAACAAACTGTAACCTGAACTCTTTATTAAAAATTATTTGGTTGAACTTCATTATTACATTTTCTCGACTTTGCAGGTAAATTGTACGTCAACAACGCGGGTGCTACGGAACAAAAACCGCAAAAGTAGAAATGTCAGAACCTGTTGCTAGCTGTAGCACCAACCAAAGCGCGTTTGTCCCTCGGCTGTAAAACTTTGGGATGTGATGGGAGGCTACTCTGGCAGTAGCTCCACTAGGCACTGTGTTTGAATCCCTTCCAAGTTTGTGACATCAGTAACTTAAGAGATGACATCAAGTACCTCGAATATCATTGCTTTGAAAGAAAGTTGCATCAGAAGCCATTTTCACACACTAATACACAAAACACAAATCTTTGGGGGGGAGAAAAAAAAATATACATCTCATTCTCTGGCTTTCCTAAAATCACCAACTCCTCAAAACAGCAACAGAAACATCAGAGTGGCTCTGTGAAAAGGGAATGCCGTCAACTAACGTCTATGCTGCCCTGAGTAACTAAAGCACTTGTGGTAGCTGGGAGGATTCTAACAATCTCACCATACTACTGAGGCATTACTTGTGAATAAAAACAGATTATAACAGGTGTGACGGGAAAACCTTTGCAATCTTGACAGACTGACACGCAACCTCAACAAGGTTTATACATAAATTCCCATTTACATTCTTCAAATGCCCTCTTCAGCAGCACTAACAGCATTCTGCTTCACTCCAATAAGCTGTGCCCGACACTCACAAATGCGGCTTTTATCCTTAAATAAAAGTCCACCAGCAGGATATGGTTTGAGTAGACAGTAGCGAGAGAAAGAAATTGGTTGTTTGTAGATGTTTAGACCGAGTGTCTACAGAAAGTGTGCCTCTCATGCTTTCGAAAAGCTGTCGACTTTCCTCCAACCCTAAATGCTTTTTTCCCCCCCCACCACAGTCAGGTCAACATGCCATTGCTGGTGATTCAGATCCATCTGACTGTTTGTCCAGCATAGCACATGACTTTTGAAGTATGCAAAATTTTGTATTATGCAAATGCAAAGTTTGCTGGGTTTACTGTTTTTTTTTTTTTTTTGTAAAGCCTGATATAAAAATGGCAAAGCAAAAGCAATAATTTAAAAAATGCTAATTTCAACGGTGACACGTTTGAGTTTTAAACTCTTTGAAATCTTTCCTTTGACTTTTTAACATTTTTCTCTCGATTTAGAATGACTAATTTAAAATTACGCCATCTCCCGTTGCACAGATTATAGATCGTATGTTAGAGTCGGCAGTGTGAAGCTATAGTTGCACTATAAATACAATTTACAATTTACGAAAAAGCAGAATCCTCATGGCAGTTTGAGTGAATAAAACACCTTACATATACTTAAATACTAAGCTCTTGGCTTGATCAGGCACTGTGCTAGTAGCAGATCAGATTCTGTTGTTCACTGATAATCACTTATTTCACAACGGTGATGCCATTTACACCATGTCAAAAGATCTCATTCTTTGCAAAACAAATAATATATATTTCTTCCACACAGAAACCATCGCTGGCAGTGCTCAGTGCAGATCAGTGTGTGTGTGTGTGTGTGAGGAGTGCATTTAGGAGTCCAAGTTTATTAGCAGCTCTTCAACACCGATGTAAAATGTTTCAATTAATCTATTTTTTTCCACTTAAAATTTGACATGTTTCAGTGGGATGTGATGTTTCAGTGCCAAGAATTGCAACTAATTTAAACCTGAAAACCGGTACGGGAATTAAAATATCAGTACTGTCAAAGTCTAAAGAAGATAAAACAAGCATGATGGTAAGGGAGGCTTTGGAGAAAAACAAAACAAACAAAAAAAAAAAGTTGACAAAAACAATAAGATCCGGCAGCAGATGTTTACTTTGCTAGCAGAGGTCCAAAAGGCCTTTGAGAGGTGTGATGTAGTCTGTAAAGCACCTTGGTTGTTTTTTGGGCTGGGACGGAGTTTTCAAAGCTGAGATGGTCTTAAAAACAACAAACTTCAGGCTTTCTCATCCTGCCCTGGAAAATGTTGGTGGTGATAGGAAATGGGTTGCAAGTTGGTGACATGACCAATACCTTTGGTCACGCCCTCCCTGAAGAGCAGCTTAGCCCCCACCTTCAAATATTCAGGGTGTTTGATGAACTTGAAGAGAACCACTGCTTTTTCGCCTGTCCTCAGCTCCTCCTGCAGCACAGCAATATGGCAGGAAGAAATAATGAAAGCAAAGAGCATTATTAACAGAGGCAATTGGTCATTCCAGTATAAATTGATTTTTTTTGTTCCTCCTATGCATAAATAAGAGTCAAAAAAGAAGTAAAAGAAACAATTTTCACTACCTCCCCCCTCTTTTTTTTTTTTTTTTTTTTTTACAATTTATAATAATATTTTATCAGTACAAACATGTATTATTTACATATTATGAATTTATTTACATTTGATGCACAACTCGGCTACACACCTTCATCCCTCCTGGATTACTATGTAATATATTCTTTTTTTTTTTTTTTACTTTTACCATAATCACCTCTTTTTGATTGCTTTTTAAACACTTCTCAAAATAGCTTAGTGGATTAACTAACCTTGCCATAAACAGCTTCCACTGTGGCGGTCTGTCTCACATTTCCAATGTGCACAGTAACCTGGAAGCCTTTGTGGAAGGTCTTGGCATGGAAAAGCAGGACAATCTCAGCCTCAAACATCCAGCAGATAGTAGGATCCATCTCTGGGCTCACCATCACCATACCCTGTCAGTGGCAAATCAGAATCTTCTTCAAATACAGCACTGCGTTTATTGCAGCGACTGACACAAATCTTTGTAAACTAACTAAATTATGTATTATTACAGTAAGCAGTGCGGAAAAATCAAACGTGAAAGATGCCTTTCAAACAAATCGCACACATGTAGGGTCCCACCTTGCGTAATAGTGAGCGGTCGAAGTTTCCCAGAGCAAGCGTTGCAGCCTGGCCCGCCCTGAGTACCCTGCACGCCGAGCGGTTTCTTTGGATGCTGCCAACGGTCAGCTTGTGGAACTGGCCCAACTCTGTGGGCCCTACTACAAGATGATCCCCCTCGCGACATATTCCACTGAACGACCAGAAACGAAAAATACGGTTCAGGTATTGTCCTTAGGACGTTTTGCTTATTTAAGACGAGCATCTTCCCAGACTGACCTGTACAGAGTGCCTCCTACCACTGTCCCCACTTCTGGAACTGTGTAGATCTCATCCACCTGAAGAGAAGCCCACAGTCATAAATCACACATGAATGCACCACGGGGAATGTGTGTATCGCAGCCAGCTGGTTACACATTTGCAACGACGTTGGACTTACTTGAAACTCTGTGAGCTGTTGCATAAGCTCCTCCTGCTCTTTGCTGTTGCTGAGGGGAGGGATGATGTTGAAGAAGACCTTGAGCATGTCTAAGCTTTCACCAGTCACACTGGATAAGGTGAAGATGGGTGTGATGCTGCCAAGGACAAGACAAACATCAAAGTTGATTCCTATTTTCCAACATCCGTTGTAGCTGGTAGCATGAACTACAGATGAAACACAGATGTGACAGCAAAAGAGAACAAAACAAATGGGGTTTGTGCATCTGGAGTCCCACCTGGGCGACTGTGCGAACTGCTGTGCTGCTGTGACTGCGTCGTCAGTGCTGCCGACAACCATGGGCACTTTGTTGCAGCCCGGCTGTTTCAGGACCCGCTCTAGCTGCCGCACCGTGCGCTCCACGGTGGCTCGGGTGCAGAGGTCCACTTTGCTGATAACAATGAAGATGGGGACCTTCAAGGCCATGGCGAGACCCAGATGTTCTCTTGTCGTACCGGCTGAAACATAGCGAGGCGAAGTGGGACACGGTAGTTAAGTAGTAGTTTGTCTTTCACTACTTTCAGCTAGTTAAGGTGCTCTTCTGTTTAGCAAACAAGCAGAAATCGATTGAGGGCATCTGTAAGGCTTGGAAGAATTTCCTTTCCTGTCCAAACTATCTAATTATCCAGAATAAAAAGTTACAATCCCTATATGTAGAGTAACTTCTAGCCGAGACGGCAGTGGTTTGTCAATGATGCCGAGTTGTGTTTATTTATAAACAAAGTTGAAACCTGTACCAAAGTCATATACGCAGCAGGGTATTTCATGGGTCTGGTATTGCTTCAGAGTTGTTCCAAAGTGCTGTTACAAGCCAGCAGCCACTTAAAATACCCAGATCTCTTGTCAGTTCTGCAGCAGTGAATAATTTGTAGTACATGCTGGGCAAACAACGACAGTTCTTTATTCCTTAATTCAATTCTGACTGCAGCTCATACTTATAAACACGATAAGTAAATCATTCCTGAAAGTAATGATGATTACTGGCCTTTGACTTTCAGGCTTGCCACCCACGACCCAATGTGATCCCAATGCTTTACAAGGATCCATTACTCTGTTTCATAATTAAAGCTGGAGCTCATGTTCTGTCCCGTCTACGGCGTAGTTAAGATGGTGTTCCTTCTTGACCTCATTTTAGCTGGAGTTTCTCGTTTTAGAGCAGACGTAAACACAGCGACAGATACAGTGCAACAATTTAGAAAAGAGCACTGCGTGCAAATATGGTTAAATGATAAGGGATGCACATAAATATAACCAACAACATTGGACGGTTGATTGGACATAGGTATTACATTTACATCCAGAGCAAATAAGAAAATTTCACTCGTTTCACTCAGATGCTCAGCTCTTAAATATGATCTCTGCTATTTGCAATAGGAACACTCAACAGGTTTACCAACAACTTTGTGTGATTTTTACCTTACAATTCTGCTTCTGTAACTAGACAGAGTGTCAGTAAAACCTACTTACAGGTTTCTCACCTGTGTCTGCATTTCTAGCTAAATGCACGCCTTCAACTAAACATGGAGACACTGTGCCAACTTCCCTGTCTGTGTAATTAGCATACCAGCTCAGGTTTCACTGCGCTTCTTTCCTGGATATGTGCTTCTTGCTACAAGTCTAATTGCTTATAGTTTAACAATATACTGATAGATAATTTACAGATATTGATGCTGTGGTAAAGTTTAGGATTATTTTATGGCTGCTAAAGCTGAATCTGTATTTTATTTATTAATTTTTTCCTTTTGTCGATTTGTTTGCAGGAACCCGATTTGGAGTAAGACCAGACGCATAACTATGTTCTGTGTGTCAAATAGCGTTTTTAAAATCGATGCTCCTGGAGATATTTTGGGACCAGCAAAGATGTGGCGGCTAGAAGCAGAGATGGGTGTTGGAAGGTGGATATGTTATGTAAGCTCAGATACTACATATCTGCAGTGTCATACAATAACAACTCTGTATGTGTGAGTCGAGTTATTTTTAACTGCGACACGGAAACTTGCGTTAACCACGTAGCAGAGCTACTCTTTACTTGAGTTACCTGAACAAGTCATGAAAGTTCAGCGTACATTTTTAAATGTATAAGAATCAAATGACTGTAAAGCTTAATGAGCATGAACGCACCGATGCCAGTGTTTGCGCTAACGACAAGCATGGCAAAGTCTGGACAGTAGCTGGTGAGGCCAAAAATGGTGGTTTTCAGGTACTTGTGGTGACCGGCCAGATCTATGAAGGTGATCATTTTAGAGGCACTCTCGCAGATCTCCTCTGCAGTGCGAGACTCGCTGTAATTTACCACCTAGGAAAAAGCGAAACGAGATATGATTCTATTTCATGATCATGCTGCCTATTGCATTTTAGTCTGATTAACGAGCTAAGGTAGACATTAATAATACTCTTGATGCTGGTCGTTTCTCACCTCTCCTTTGCTGTTGAAGCCGAGGATCTCAAAGCTGATGCTTGACGTGCGCCCAGTCTGGATTTCATGCAGGTGCCTGAAGAGGTTGAGTCTCGCTCTTCCCCGTCCGTTGTCCAGCTCACCTTGTGTTAAAACGCCCAACAGAGTGGACTTACCAGAGTCCACGTTACCCAGGACTGCCACTCGTAGGTCTAAGAACTGCAGAGGAGGAAGAGCAAGGGATACGAGTTAAAAAGAAACGGTCAGATAATAATAAAGTAAATAAATAAACGAAAAGTTGATTAAAAAAAAAAAAAAAACAGCATGCGTTTCTAGAAGCTGAACTAACCTGCTGATCATCGGGGACCTTTCGTATGAGAACTTCAGCGATCTTCCGAGGAACATCAGAGTCGTATTCGACCTCTCGTTCTCTGAGAACTGCAATGTCAGCTCCCACCCTATTAAAAACAGTTGTAGAAAAAAAAAATTATAGAACTGAAATTTCTATCAATTTGTATTACATATATTTTAGTCTGGACAGCAAAATGTTGTTTGTGTTAAGGGCAGCAGAGGATTGAGTGACGCGCTCATCATTCCAAGTACCGACTGTGCAGTCCAGCGGGGATAAAGTTACGATCTGGATATGCTTCAGTGGATCAGCTGTAGCCTCCGTAAGTCTATGTGCCCAAGGATAAAGTAAGCAGGCTATACTAATGTACTAAATGTTCAGATTATTATCATAACACATTACATGGACGTATTTCAAGGTGTAAATGCAAGGAAACATCAGACTGTGAAAGAGTGAATAAGGTAGTATGGAGAGATCCTTCTTACATCTCGTCCACTTCCAACCACAAACACAAGATCTTACTGAAAATTAATGCTTTTTGGACTGACATACAATATGTGACATTCACACGATGCCCTAGTAAAAAAAGTTGAGGGCCAAAGGTCGCACAACAACAAATTATTGCCCGTCTGGTTATGCAAGCATAATAAAAGCATAGAATAAAACCGGCATCCAGGACTCACTTCTCGGCCAGCCTATGGAGTGTTTTCAGCGACGCCCTCATGTCCTCCTCCGACAGTCCCACCAGCATGCCATTGTCCTCGACACCTATTTGATAGACGGCTTCGCCCCGACCCTCCTGCAGTCGCCATTTCATTTGTGTTGCCAGGTGCTCAAAGCGGTTTTGTGTGGGGTTCACCAGCTTTAGCTAAAAATGACAAAAGCTTTAGAAATTATTGCTGGCCTTAAAGCCAAGCTGTAAAAGTAAAAAAAATAATAATAATAATAAAATCGAACGAGTTGTTGAACATTAGTAGTATTAGTATTAGTAAATGTACAAACTGATAGATAAAACTTAGGTGTAGTGTAGGACTAGAGCAAATGTTGAGTTACTAAAAATAATCCTGCTAATCCACTTGGCTGTTGTGTTTCCACAGAGAGGCTGCACCTGTGATTCTTCTAAAATATTTCTCTGTGAGACTTCTAGCTACGTGATTGGGAAACAACAAAAAAGCAAGTGTTGCCAATTACATGGCTGTCGTACATCAGTCATTTTTGAAGCATTTGGTGACCTGCTCCGGTTTCTCTAAAACCAAAACATAAAACAAGTTTCTTGCTTACCTTGTATTCTATGTTTCCCTCTTCAGCCTGAGAGACAGGATAGTAAAATAAAGAGAGACAGAAGAGAAACAAATGCTGTCAAACAGAGAATTGCAACATTTGTTCAAAGATAAAGAGAAAACCAACCTGACTGAATGAGCAGTAAACACCGGGCTGTGAATAGGCTGGCAATGACTGCTAAGCCACAGCTGCCCTTATTATACACATCTCTTCTATACCATTAGGAGCAATGTTTAAAACCAATGGTAATTAAAGTCAAGTGCAATTACTTTATGGGACAAACATTTATTATTACTGAAATACTTCTCGTTATAGGTGTTAAAAAAAGGAAGGGAGATGGGCGCAAATACAGAAAAACAGATTAATTTAAAGTGTAACCTGTTTGCTAATTTAACTTTTAGGAATATCTAGAAGTCTATTAACTCCGTGTTATTACACATAGGTATTTGTTGTTTTTTATTTGTTTCAATAAAGTCACTGGGAGCTGTATGAGTTGATGTATTTGTCCCAACGAGTGAATGTCGGCCAAGCTTTGCACTTCCGCCCCCCTTATTTACAAACACAGCTGTTCCTCTTTTAGGCTAGCTAGCCCCACTGCTAGAATAAATAATAATAAAAATAATTTTAAAAAAAAGATAAAAACCATTAATTGCACAATACAACTCTATTATATAATAAACAATGAGTGAAAATTTGGTCACTTTGACCCAACATAGACCGCTCAGACGTTCTCTTTTGTTCACTACGTGTCACTAGTTTCGGATAGAAAAGTTAGCCATACAGGAAATAACAGAAAACATTAGCGTTTCTGTGCAGTGGAAGCCAGAAGGCACATATTTCCTGTTTGTTCCTTGTTTTTCTAGACTTCTTTTGTGTTTCTCATATGACTTTATTTCGAATCACTTAAATGTACTTCATAGATTAGCATCAGCCTTACCTCTGGGGGTAGATATGGTGTGTTATTGCTCGGTTTGAAGTTGCGAGGAAATCGAGTTCTTGCTTTCTTGTTCTTTGCACCAGTCTTTTTTGAGACAACCCCGTTGCCATTTCCTGGCTTGTGGTTAGACGTAGATCCCTGAGATCCACCGGAGCCGTGCCCGCTTGCTGACCCAAATAACTCCGAAACCCGCGCATCCATCGGCTTCTTTAGGACCGAGCTTGCTAGCTTACCTCAGCCTGTCTAAATATGCTGCTGTAATATGGAAAAAAGCATCTAGGCCAGGCATGTGTGAGCCTAGATTTTAATAAGGTCACACTTCTGATTATCGATTACATTCTCCACAATATTAGCAAAGTTTCAGCTTCCCCCGAAATCTTCAAATCGAACAATAACACTACTAACCCCAGCCCTGAAGTGCTGTATCCTTTTAAGTTTTCAACTGCCTACGTCACAATACGAAAAGCGTTTAGGGGCGCTTGATATAATAAACCGTAAAGCGCGAGTGAGCGGTTCGTTTTGTTTCTGCTTCCGCAGTACTTTACATGGGTTAAACTCCGCCCGGCTAACTGGAAAGATTCACAAAACATTCTCAGATAGGTATACCGTGTTGCGAGGCTTTGCATCAGACGACACCGGAAAATACCTTTGTTTACAAGAGATTATGAAAGTTACAGATGATTTTTACCAATAAATGGCAAAGAGAAACCACATTAGTGACCATAGCAAAAAGTAAATTTGAAAACGCCGTATATTATGCGTCATTTCTTAATTTGGGCTTTAAAGGGTATGATGTCATGGTAATATGTTATGAATTTTTAAAATGCTTTAATTATGTAAATGAAAACGAATATTTCTCACTTGAAGAATAAAGAATAAGAACTATTTATATTTAAATATATTTAAAATGTGCGAATAGGATTTTAGTTAATATGTTTATAAGATTAGTCAAATTAAACTGAGTATCAAAACTATTGAGCAATACTTTTTTTTTTTTTTCTAAAGCAGTGTCTTAGTGTGAGGACAAAGACGCTATATCCTATATATCTGAAATTGATCCATAGTAGACACTGTTGTTGAGGGTGGTGAGGGGAGGAAGCGAGGTGGGTGTTCTTTGGATGTCCACCTCATCTCCACTGTAAAATGAGAGGCATCAGGTTTATAAGATGTAGCAAAAACAATCACAATGGCAAGTGAGTTAAGGTCAATGCTGGGATTGTCAAGGTCACATTATTCAGTGACCCAACCCTTGTAGGAAGTCTTGACTCGTCTCCCCTGGTGGCTTCCATATCAAATAACGCATGAAAACTAAAGCAAACCTATGTCAGTGTCAATAGAAAGAATTTCAGCGATGATGGCATTTGACCAAATGACAGATTGTGTTATTAATGACTCATTCTGCCTTACAGGATGAGTCACTAATAATATGCAAGCCAGTCATATTTTGAAAACACCTTTTGGATTTCACAGAGAACATTTTATGGATAATGTGAAAGACAAGGAGGTGGAATTTCACTAGAATGTGTTTTATTTCACACTCTCGGGGAACAATTGATAGGTAAAACAACAAAAGTTTTTCATGGCTATATAAATCAGACGTTGTGTGAGAGCCAACAATGTAATAATATTCAAATAACCATATGAAACTGTAAAAAGTAAAACCATTGCCGTCAATTTTTATGTTGATTATATGATAGTTACTGTTTTTTAAGTTGAGTAAGTTATATTTGATTGCTTGCTCTTTTGCTTGTGTTCAAATTGAATATAATGTTTGGTGTCAATGATCATGTGTCTTTCCTGTTGTTTACAAATTGATGGTTTGATTTATTATATTGTTTTACTGTATATATTGTGTATACTCAGTTTACAAGTACTTTGTTTTTAACTGCCACTCCACATTCTGCCACATTCTTGTTAGTGAAGAATGTATGAAATTTGAGAGGGCCAGCCTACTCTCTTGAATGAGATGAATTATGGCATTCGTGAAACTCAGTTCTGATTGGTCACAAATCCTGTGATGTTGAAGCTCAACCCATCCCTTCTTGACTGAGAAGTGTTTGCAGATTTTTAAGTCCTTTTTTTTTGCAGCTTTTCCCATACTCTGCATTCCAACTCAAAACTTCTCTGTAGCTGTTCCCTTTTGCCCACCATGAGTCCCTTGGTAAGCTTGCTCCTTGTTGGACTGCTTCACCAGACCACGATGGCGGTCCGAATGGATAAACTAGCAGATCGCAAGATGTGCGGAGATGCAGAATGTTCATGTAAGTCAGAATATTACTTACAGAGCTGTTAATTATATAGAATTGTAAAGCTGAAACTGCACTTGAATCAATAATCAAATGGCACATAGTTTATGTAAGTTGTGTTTTGTCTTTGCTTCATAAGATGTTCTTTCAATGGCCACAGCTGTGGATGACTTCATAGCTCCTGACTGCAGATTCATCAACATAAAAAAGGGTCAGATGGTTTATGTGTATTCTAAACTCATACCACCAGATGGCGCTGGAGTCTTCTGGTATGGAAGTGTATGTGCATGTTTATTGAAATCCACATATTAGCAAGCTACACAATTAAATCCTCTTGTTGCCAAAGATATTATAACTTATTATATATTTTCACTTGTAACAAGTGCTACAAATAAATAAAGGTGTTTGTTTTGTTATTTTTGTTTCAGTTTAAATGTACAGTAAAATATTTGTTACTGTACATTTAGACTGCAATGTTGTGTTTTCTGCCAGGTGTACAGTCAGCGGTATGTGGACCAGATGGGTAGAACGGGATATTTCCCTGCAACTGTGGTGAAAGAGACCAGGACGTTTACAGACAACACAGTTCGGAAGCAGACCACTGTGAGTGTCTGTCTTTCATTTAAATATTTCCTGTTTGTTTTTGTGAATATCTTGTGCCTTTAACCTAACCTTTTGTTTCATTTTTAGGATATGGACTTCTATTGTGATTAGTGGACAAGAGACTGAATACTCTGGAGTTCCCCTTTCAATGTCCTGTTTTTTTTTTTTTTTATAAAGAGCACTCATCTCTGTCAAATTCATACATCATACAAAAATAATTTGATGTATTGCATTTAGGAAGACAACTTCAGATTCTCCTCTCTTTGTAGCACTTCTTTCCACCGTTGCTGTTGACACAAAAATGTAAAGATCAAGTGTTTTTTTTTAATAATAAAAAATATATATGTCACTTCAAATGAAAAACAATAAAGGAACATATTTATTTTTAGAGATGGGAATTGGGTAATTTTCTATTTCTGTCACACTGTAGATACATTATAAAATTCAAAATGCCATAATTAGCATTAGCACAGACAATCAGAGAGACACAAATGTTAACTCAAAAATTAAATGTAATAGTAAGTGTATAGACATATGTTACAAACATTTATTGTGATACATAGAAGAACTACACAGGCGACAACTGGAGCAAAATAGAAAACTAAAGACTGGCAGATGGGAGATTCAGACAACAGAAAATAAAGTAATAATACTAATTTATTAATCACTTTGTTCATCCATATCCCACATTACTTCAGCTTGCTGACAAGAATTAAATGGTTTGTTAGAGGTCATTAATGACTGAGCAGCAAAATAAACACCATACGACACAGCAAACACTCCGGGTTTCTCTTTAATCCATCACCTGAAAGGGAGAAAGAGGACACCACAACTACCACCATGACAAATCTACCAATACATGACACTGCCTAAATGAATAGGCTGTGGAAAGAGCATTAATCAGAGAAGCAGCCAAAAGTCCCATGATGAGTCTTGAGGGGCTGCAGAGATCCAAGCAAGAGGTATAATCAGGGAACATAACATATGCTGCCTGTGCGCTCTACATGTCGAGTCTAAAATTGGTAAGAAGAAAATCAGTTTTAAGCCAAAATCAAAAATTGTTATGTTGTAAAATATTGGTGACACAACAAACCCATGGAAGAAGGTGCTCTGGTTAAATGACCCTGAACTTTTTGGGCTACAAGCAATTGAGATTCATCTTGGAAATTATGTTCAAAGAAACTTCCCTTTTAGTCTGATTTAAACTGAGCTATTTTGCAAATAAAATTTTGTGAAAACTTTTGATTTATGGGTGTGCAAAGCTCACAAAGGTGTACCCCAAGAAAAGAGACCAATTGCTATATTAGCAGTGTAAGGTGGTGCAGCAAAGCATTGACTTAGTGTGATGAAATACACATCTATGTATCACATTTTTATAAGATATTGGTTTAAAGAAAAGGAACAAAAACTAGTAGAATTTGTCTTCCGTGGCCCAACTATGCTTCCATTTGTGTTTTTGAATGTATAGCCAGAATAAATTACACTGAAGCATTTGTTTTTAAAATGATGAAATGTAGAAAAGTTCAGAGGAAGGAATGCTTTCAGAAGGCACTGTAACACAAACTGTATAGAAAAAAAACAACATCCCTATAGAAATCTTTGAAAGCTGCTTCTCATTTTGTGACTAATTTTATTTTCCTTTAAAACATTTTGTTGTAAAACAACTTGTTTGAGTGCACACATGCACCAGCCTACCCACACATGCAGCTCAACAACAACCATCATGATTAAACACAGCCTGACATAATGTTGCTGTTCAGGTTGTTCCCGAATGACGATTAAATCTCCCGTTTTATTGGTATCTTGTTTTTGTGTGTAACAGCACCAAGCTAGATAGGATCCTGAATATAAAACCTTAATAAAACCTCCCCTAGCTGCATCAGTGGGTGCTAAAAAGACAATCTTCTTTCTCTGTCATATCACAAAACTTTATGTGACAACTGCTTATTCTCATTAGTTTCTACCAGCGTGGCTTGAGGCACTCTTGGAAGGGACAGCTTATAGGTTTAGGAAACAGGGCTGTCACAAGCAGTATCGATCTTCTCCTGTTCCCTTTCTGTTGAAATCAATAAACTGCATTAAACGTCCTCCCACAAAATGTCACTCTGCAGAAACACACCTGAGGCATGCACGTCTATGGAATATGCAATAAAAAAAAATTAAAAAAAATTAAAAAAAAAAACAAGGTAACAAAAACAGCTTACCTCACCATGCAAGACTTTTGAAACAAATTAGGATCATTAAACAGTATTCAAAGAAAAGTGATTGCTTTGAGTCGTCCAAAAGAAGTAGAAAACTCAGCATCTTTTCAGCTGATTGCAAACTGAGGTTGAGCGTGTGTGTGTGTGTGTGTGTGCGTGCGTGTGTGTGTGTGTGTGGGGGGGGGGGGGAGTGGAGGGGGCTTTTCATGAAAAACAGACACATCACAGTAAGTTAAGTCAATCTTTCAGGAGACAGCTGTAGCTTTTGGCTGTTGCCATCATTATGGGCAGGGGTACTGTGACACAGGAGATTGACGCATGTCCACACTCATTGTGTGTGGATTTACTGCGTGAGCTCAAAGGAGCAGCTGCAGCACACTCTTCTTTTCCACCCAGTGTCACACTCACACCCACAACTCTACTGCCAGAAGCAGAGACCTGCCGGTCTGCACCATTTCAGAGGGGAAATTTTAGGCTAACGAAACATGAGTCCTTTGCTTCATAATCCCAAAATCTCTTTCTGTTTATGATAATTAGCAGAGGATTGTTTTACAAACAAATAAAATACTCCAGGGAACTGGAAAAAACAAAACAAAACAACAACACTCTGTCTAGGTTGATTTTGAAACAACATCACCTATCTCAGATTCAACTGTGAATCTGTCTGAATTAAAGGAAATGAAACAAAGATCATTTAAAGTGCAAACATTCTGTGAATCTCCCCAGACAGAGGATGAATCAGGATAAGTTTTTTTTTTTTTTTTGAAGCAGCTCATTTCTTTTAATGAGCAAACAAGCAGCATTGTTTCCCCGAGAGAGAGAGAAAAAAACCACATATTTACTCAGGACAATGACAGAGCTTATTTGCTTTTCTGAAATGTGATGGAAGAGTTCCTATTTTGTGCACCTATTCTTGACTTTCAGCGAAACTGGTTTTGTCTTCTAGGTGCTTTAACAATGGAATTTGTCAGCTCAAATTATCCTCATGAATGCCAAGAAATGCCAGCTCTCTGCCCGTGTGATTTAATCAGTCAATCAGTCGGCATGAATCTGCTGCTAAAGCTTGATGCTGGGCGACGCCCTCTAACCTGATTGATGGTGTCAACTCTTCAAAATATATTTGTCAATCTAAATTTGCTCTAAAGGCGTGGGCCCATGCAAAAAGCATGTTCAATTACCTTGCAAAAGAATCTATGATCTTGAATGTATTCAATGTGTATTTGAGATGTGGAAGGAAAATGATCTATGTTTTCTTTTTTTTTCTGCAAATAAAAATCTGGTAAGTGTGGCGTGTATTTGAATTTATGTCCATTACATAATAATTTGTAGAACCAATAGTAAACACATTTACTCCCCAGACAAAGCTGGGGATTAAATGTGCTTTAAGATTTAAGGTGTTGGTGTAGCTTGAACAGTTTCATTTTTTGTCAGTATTTTTCTCTCACTGGTGTTTTCTCTCTGTGTCTGTATTTTATCTCTGACTCATATAATTGCTTAAGTAAGTGTAATTCCCCCATTTTCTCAGTCACACAACCTTTTTATTTCTTTTGAGCTCAGCCATCCAAACAGATCAGTATTGCCCCATTCAGCATTTGACTGAACTTCCCATAGTGATGTAAAGGAGATGTTTTAGATCCTGCACCTGTTACAAATGTAAAGGATGCACACACATTTGAGGTTGTAATAGGTTCACACAACCTGCATTAAATCCTTCTAGATAAATGATGTAGCAGAAACGAAATTGCTGTGGGAAAAAATCCAGACAGACTGGATATTGACAATCTTTTTTGTCCCTCATCCCAACTGCCACTAATGCTTCTGTCACACTCGAAGAAACCCGTTCCTCTCCTAGAACCGTGTTCTCACCTTCTCAATCAGAAAAAAAAACAACACTTCTTCTCTCCTTTTGTTTTGCCAGTCACCATGGTTACACAAAGATTCAGGCTGAGGTTGGGGTGGGCATTTGTCAAACAACAGGTCCTGTGTAAGGCGGCCTTCAGCTACGAGCCAAAAGAAAATTAATTCAGAAAGTTTTAGCATGCCTATTCAACTTTTTTAAATGAAACTCTTTTTTTTTTTTTGGCAAGAAGATTATTTGGTTTTAAAAAAAATCATTCAGTCCCCAGTGAATAATAATGAGATCTATGTTGTTTGGTATTAAAAAGCCCTATGTAGTCTATTCAATTGAATATTTTGTAGATTAACTTTTTTTATCCAAATTGTCAAAATAAAATGTAGGCACTACATAGGCTATTTCGCCAGTCTATCGAAGGATTTGAACTGAATTGGATTCAGTTCATTTATACAGTGCTGAGTCACAGAAAATGTCATCTTAAGGTACCAAGAAAATAAACAATCCTATTTATATACAGTGTTTTATTCACTGCATATCTGAATGTTATCTTCTAACACCCCCACTGCATTATCCACTGATGTAGCCACTAACTCAGCCAGGTTCATCTTGCAAATGAGAATTGAGCATGACCTGCTAACAACATATTAAGCTCCCCTAATTACTTGAAGAAGTCATGGTGATTTTATGTTTGTCTATCAACGTAGCCTATGGTTGCTACAGTAATAAGATGTGCTATGCATGGGTAACCTTGCTGCTTGCTTCCCAAATCGTTTATTTTCCAACATTATATAAATATGTTCAATGCTCGAATCTAAGTACGTTTTTTTTTTTTGTAAATTCCAAACAAAATCAGATACACTTGAAATAACTGAAGAAAAAGTACGCAAAGAAATGTTATTTAAAAGTGACGGCTCAAAGTTTGTGTTCTTTCTAACAAAGTCATTGTCAGTCACTCACAGGTTTTGTGGCTTTTTCTCTTTTCCAACATGTGTAGTTTGTTCACTGTTTTTATTGTATGTAGTGATTATTTAACTTTTTTATTTTTTTACAAACCACAGCTTACTAATGCTTATACATATTTACTAAGCCTGAGGCTAAACACATAACCCTTGTGTCAATCTTAATAACATTTCACAAAAGGAGAACAAATATTGTAATTGAAACTTACATTGATGCTCCTATTGACATACATCTGATGACAGTCATACTTCTTTTCATGAACATTATAACCTAGCATTTCTTCCTTTACTTTCATTTAGAGTGTTCATATGGCACAGTTTATACTTTCTAGGAAAGCTTACATTGGAAAACTTCTAAATTGTGTCTTCAAATGTAAATCCTGGGGCTTTTTTTTCCCCCCCCACTAAGGCTAGTGAGCTATGAATAGACAGAGTGTTTGTCATGACAACCAATTACCCATTACAAAAGCAACAAGGCTAAGTAAGGCAATTAAGTGGTGAAATAAAACTGTGTTGCAGTGCATTGCTGCCTGCTAATGCATGTGTGAGGACAGTAAAATATATTTTCATGTAGTTTAAGCAAATATTTATGCTCTGCATATTTTCTGTGCTTTCCTAACAACCTAAACCACAATGTGGCATACAATAATAGTCTTCTGCTTTTCTGTTGTGTAATTTGTTTGTTTTTTTTTAACATAATTTTTCACCCACACGCATTATTTGCTGGGTTCATTTGTTAAGCGAGTAATTCAATTAAAGGGGGGAAAAAAGCATCACATGGATAACAAGTGGGAGGAATGGGCTTCAGTAGCTTTTAGATAAGGGGCTGTTCACACAAAACAAAGGAGCTAAGAATAACAAAATCCTCCCAGTGAACAGGTATTGAATACATATTTAGCTTTCAAACTTTATAGTTCTGCTATCACTGTGCGTGGTGTATTTATTAGTTTTAGTTTTAGTCATTCTTCTTCTTTTGCTTAATGTCAAATTGTCGCAGTTAGAACAGCAGAAGGATCTTCATTCAAACGCTATTAGTCCTCAGCTGGCAGGTTATGTACCTTACAAACCGAGGAAATGTGTTTTCACCACATTGTGTTTCTCAATAGCTTTTCTAATAGGCAAAATTGTTCCAGTCAGATTTGTTATAAAATGCGACACTTATTTCTTGTGCTAATCAACTTTATTACACTGGTTCACTTTTGGACTCATTTGTTTCAATTTCTTAGCATGTGTACTATTACTTGGGTTGTTTCCAGCGACTAATGTGAACTTCAATAAGTCCATAAGAAGCATGTTACCAGGAAAAAAAAATAAAAAAATAAAAAAACACTGATATGTTTATTACTTATTTTTCCTGCTATATATTACCATGTCCATACTTTTATGGCGTGTTAAATATTTTTATGGGCCCAAAAAGTGTCAGAGGAAAAAGCTTCATAACCCGAGTCAATCCTGTTGTTTAAAACCACCTGCCCGTAAGTCTTTCCCGGTCGGCAGGATGTCCTAGAGAGGTAGCAAGCGGTTAAAAGACAAACGGAGTTTGTTAAGCCTAATGGTCCTTGTATTGATTGCACGGGTTATCCTGACAAATCGTACAGTCGTACAAGAGCAGAATGCCCAATGAGATGCTCATTTGGGAGATCTAAATGCATTTGAGCCTGCACTTTTATTGACCCTCGCAGAGCAGCCTGTGCAAGGTTTATTGCACACTTTGCTCCGCAACCAGATTTTACAATGACATGATGGATGTTTGGTGAAGAGGGAAACAGTGTTCATCGTTCACGGCAACACATGACTGGTAATGACAGAGGTGAACTGCTTCTGCATTTCTAAATATTGTATCCTGGTTTGTAGGACTGGGCAATGGAAACAATCAAACTTTATTAAAGCCTCTTACTTTTACTATATTACTAGCTTGAGTATGTATGGGTAAATGCATCAGCATAGAACAAAACTAAAGTCCTCTTCCATCAACACATCATAAGACTTTACGGAATATCACTTGGATGCTTTTAAGTCAACATGGTTACTGATCTACAGAAGGAAACTGTGACCTTCACTAATCACTTGGTGGATTAACTGAGGCTGCATCTCACGTCTTTGCTAAGAGCCTGAGCAGAAGTGCTGATCTCCATGTTTCCATGAGAGTCACTGCTGCAGCTTACGTGTGCTTACACATTAACAACATGGGAAAAAAAATGAAACTAAGTCTATACCCTTTATAATATTCATGACACTTTGAGATGATGTTTTACTTGACACAGTGTCTTTGTGCAGTCATTGCGATTGCTTCTCTACATTCATGGAAATGTTGACGGCAAATCTTTAAGTACCCCTTTCAAAGAAATTCTCCTGTGTTAGTCGTTGTTCCTAGGGTATTTGTTTGAGAAACTAAAGGTTAATAACAGAACTTTGAACATTAAAACATGTAAAGGATGTCAAATTGGCCTCACTTCTTTGGAAATTGCCATGTTTACCCTGCATGGCCCCCAAAAAATAGACATTGTTTACTTTCCTAATGGACTATGAAAGTGTATAGCACTGTACTGGAGAGAAGCTTGGAAACCTCTGGTATACTATTACCATTATCACTAATGTGCTTTTAAAATGGAAAGAACATCAGAGCCCACTCACAAAGAGACTGATGCGTATGCTGCTTGCGTGATACAACCTCTTTGTCATCACATCCCTCCAAGGTCATTTGGTCTGCAGTGACATAGACATGACCAATTGCTCTCAAAAAGGCCCAATTCAAATGGTGATCAACGGATTCATGCATTTTAAAATTTTATTTTAAGTAGTCCAATATGTTGTCTTTTATGGGTTGATATTTATTCTTTAGTAATGACAGAAAACATTTATATTTCTAGTAATGCATGATTTTTTTGGGGCTTATTTACAGTTTTGGTCAGACATTGAGAATACAATCAGGAGTGTAAATGTAATGATAAATTTGTGCTTTAAATTGTTTATTTTAGCGATTTAAATGATCTTAGAGCCAAAAACGTGGGGAATAAAATGGAAACTCAGGTTTTAATGTATTGCTGATATTTGTCTAATCCACACAGGTAAAGATATAAACACATCCTCATATACAGTTGGTATATACACTTGAAAAAAAGATACGAAGCCTCTTTTTGACTGACATTAAATCATGGTAAACTTGACCAATTGTGGGTCAGTCAGGAGTATTATATTCACTAAAATGCCTGAATACCAAGAGACATGATGTTTTGTTGCTGAATTAATTATTTTTTTATAAGTTGGAAGCTTGTAAGATTATTATGCATTAAAATATTTTGAGAAAGCTGTATTTTTCTGTGAATTAGACAAAATACATGATGAATGAAACATTTTGAATCAATTTCTTGTCTAAGAAAAAGAATAAAGCATCACAGAAGTTCTTCTTCACGTGCTTTGAGGTCTTTTTCCAGGAAGAAAATTCCGAGTATCACACTTGACGGGAATTGATGCATGTCAGGTCAGGGATGTTTTTTTTTTTTTTTTCTCTCTGCTTACAAAGCAAATTAAAGAAGATAGAAAATCTGACAATGCGGTGGAAAACTGAGGAACAAATTCTGCTCAGACAGATTAATTTGAAGAAAATTAAATTTCTGGTAATGTTTTTTTTTTTTTTTTTCCCCATCAAAATTATGAACAGGAAATGGGTTTGAGGTGTTTTTGCCTTTGGCAGTTTGGAGGCTCTCAGCATGATTATGGCCATTAACCACTATATTCATGAGATTAAAAGCATTTCTGAATTCATGCTGGGCACCATGGCTCATCTCAGTGCTGAAAATTGCTCAAAAGCAAAACAAAAAAAAGCAGAAATTATGTAAATACCATTGTGACAGTGTACACTGGTTAAATTCTAATTGGAAACCAGACATGTCCAATTACATTTTAACTGTTCAGTGGCAGTAGAAACATTATAATAGTTTGGTTTGCAATATTGCATCATTGTGGGAAGTCAGATTCGTTTGGAGTAAGTTAGCTGTGAGACGCCAAAAATATGATGAGGTCAAAATGTTTATTTACTTTTCAAATGAGTTCATGTGGAAGAATGTCATTGGTTGAACTAAGGATTCTTTTTAATATGTGCAGTTTAAACATTTAAAAAGCCTCAAATAAGTCAAATCTACTTTATTTTGTATTTAAGCAGAAGTTTTGTTGCTACAGTAGAATGGCTGTGTTCCTGACGCTCAACCTTTCCACAGTTTTCTATGTTAACAGCAAAGAAAAGAAAACAGAAGTGGTGTAACAATCAGTTAGTGGACGGCACACAAGATAGAATCACGTTGCAATTCTTTTAGCAAATCAGACTGAAAAATGTGTCATCACCGGCCAATTTTCCTGAGATTTACTCAATTTATTGAGGCTGTGATTGAGAACACTTCTTTATAAGTGACTCTTTCCCTATATTGCTTTATCTTGGCTCTTCAAGTAAAACAAGTCCTGCACGGATCTAAAAGCATCACGGTAGAATGAGTAGAAAACAATTTGAGGAATTACTAGACACCGTAGTGATGCACCAGTTGATGCTGCTTCTTTTACCTTGTAGCAGATGGTGCAGGCTTAGCGGCTAACGTAAATTTGCTAGGTGCTTCATTGGCCCCTACTGATCTGATAGTCTTATGTGCATAATATTTTTTTCATGCAAGAATTTAAGAGAGGATAGACTGCAAAATGTCTTTTATTTACCTGTTCTATGTTTACATTTCTAGATATTCCTATTTTCTTCCATGCTGCTGCTCCCTTTTGAATGTATGTTATTCCCTCCTAGCCCCACACTGAAATGACACTAGGATTAAATGTTGAGGAAGAAAGTTAGGAGAGCTATTTGGCCTGAATTAAATACACACACACACACACACATACACAGACACACATTTTTGTGGAGGCTTAACAGGCAGGTTCAAACGTAAAATTAGCAGACTTATTTACATATAGAAGTCTTGAAAATATGAGCTTATGTGTGTTTACAGGAAGAGGGCATAATAAAAAAAATAATATGATGCCCTGGAGTATGAAAAGGTAAGGGATGTGTGTCAATATCATGGAACATAAATAAACAAAAGTATTTTGATGAGCTGAAATTTAAGACTAGACTTGATAAATTACTCCTCCTCAAAATACAGTATTAAAAATATAAGGGTTGATGATAACACGAAACATTAAAAACGTTGACATTTTCTGGCAAACTAAATGCTGCTAATTCCTTTCAACATCGTGGTGAGTTTGGTAATTAATTGAATCAGTGCAAATTTTATTTATTTTTTTTCTTTTCTTGGTTCTCTCTCCCCCAATATGATTCATCTCTAAGGCTAATTTACATGTCCTTTTGTTCCCTCCAAGGTGATGCATTAATTAGGAAGTGCTGAATACTCACCTCAAAGCAAATAATTCACAGAGGGGAATAATTATTGTGATTATGCTTAATCTGTGCTCGCTCTGTTGTTTCTCTTCTCCAATTAAACCAAATTTAAATTCAGAATAGGCTTTGAATATCAAAGCAGGTGGCTGTTCTCCCTACACCTTCGCTGCTGTTTCTGCGAGAAAGGCAAAAGCCTCGCTCTGCTTCAGGCTGCATTTGTTTTTCAGTGTCTGGTTAAAAAGAACACCCTGCTCTTATCGTAGAGGACAGTTTTCATACAGATGATAAACTTTTGTAGTTTAGCAATAAACTAGATAATGCCTGCATTATCGAATATGCAGGCACTTGCTGTTTCTCTCAGAACACATATGTTTCACATTTTTACCGCACTGTAGTGCAAACGTAAAGAACAGACTGCTTTACGTCAAACACAACAAATGCTCCTTGCATAGTGCTGTGCACAAATTTCAACAATATCATCACTGAAAGATAGGTTTCACATGAGAGACATTGTTCAAATTTATTATCAACACATATAATCAATTTAATCTAGAGTTTGTGACGAAATAGAAGCTTTTGAGTGTCGTTTCACACGCAGAGTGATCCTTTCTTTGGCCTCCATCAGAACTAAAGGAACATGTAACACTTATGTGAACAGATGATAGGATGGAGCCTGAGAAAATGTAAACCAATATGGCAGCTAGAGAGAACAGAGTGGTACAAAATACTGAGATGAGAGAAAGAGACACAGAGAGATGGGTTAGATTTAATCTTCCTCAGTGCTGCATTGTGCTTTGTAACAAATGGACTCTATATCTCCACAGAAGTCGGCCGTGCTCTCTGCTACATCTCACACCACATTAAGCCAAACATGACCTCCCGTTGCCTCCCCCACCTCCCTTCCAATAACAGTGATGGGTGTACTAGATCTGCAGAAATCAGTCTATCTGAGTTTGCTGCATTTAAATGTATGTCCAGTGCATATAAGAAGTCTATCCATAAAATATACCCCACTTTAAATTGATACTTTGTTGATACACCTTTTGGTAGAATTTCCAGCATTCAGTCTTCTTTTGAAAGAAGTCCTGTCATTGTACCACAGTGGAATTAGATGGGCACCACCAGCCATTCACCTTTCACTTGTGTGTTGGATTTTACAGCTAAGCCCAAAATTATTCACAGCACTGGCAAATTTAGCTTCAAACTTATTCTCATTGAATGAACTGAGAAGTTTGCTTCAGCTGGAAAAAAAAAACGTAGGTAAAATAAAAAAAAAAACCTATTTTAACATCTACTTAAAAGGCACAACAATATTTTAGGCATACTTATCAATTGAATGTACAGTTCGAATTAGTGAGTTAAATCTAAGGCTTTTCATTTATGTTACATTTTCTTTATGCAAGAGGCAAGTAACACAGAACCTCCAGCTCCTAACAGTCTGTTCTTGTGTCTAGATGCCCACAGGGATAATGTAAAGCAAGAGACACTGTGGTAATGATATGCCATCGCATGTCAGCCCTTTGCCGTAATGAACACCGGTGTTATCGCATGGTTTGGAAATCAGACTACCTGTGAAGGTCGGCATCTTATCTCTCAGAGCCAGATGTAGGCAGCAGCTCCCTCAGATACAGGCAGCGAGCAGCACAGTGGCACAAAGAATGAGACACTAAAAATAAAAAATACTAAAAAAAAGGAGTGAATGAAACCATCAGATGAAAAGCTGGTACATACAAAGCAATCAATATTGCTGTAAGCACAATCCTTGCGCTCAAAGAAATGTCGTCACGCAGCACTGGAGCAGCGGAGTTTAGAACTGCCTCTGAAATGTAGCTTCACTGCAGGGAAAGATGGGGAAAGGCTGTCTTTTTGTGTCCTCATCCTTTTGTGACACGAACAGAATCTGTCGGAGTCTCATCTTTTGTTTTGCAGATTTCTATTTGTTATGTGCCTTCTAAGTGCACATGCTCCTGTTAATGCTCTCAAAGACGCATCTTTAAATATGACAAAGTAGGTGCCGATGAGTTATATATCCGTCTGCAGTCATAAACTATTCATGAAAATGTAATAGTCATAACAGTCCTCTTGGCTGTTTAACATTTTTGTTTTTATTATTATTATTATTCTAACAATGGAAACTCACTACAGCGTACTGGATGGAAGATCAATATCCTTCTCTCTCTTGTCTAGTTGAAAGGTTCGTGGCAAGGGTTCGAAAGGCTTTGTTATCTGTATGTTTCGTGTGTGTGTGTGTTTGTCCGTTTATTACTATCTCTTGAGTATCAGGTTGTAGCTGCAGGTGTAATCTCACACTCTGACTAAAACACTGACAAGCAGCCTGCTTCCACTCCTGCCTCAGGCAACTCTGCAAAAAAAAAGAAAAAAAAAATTCAAGCTCTGTTTGTCTGTATTCATCCTTACCTCACAGCAGATGCATGTCCATGCAGCTGAGTAACTTCTCTGAACCTCTGCACCCTGAGACCATAACAGTCAGGGCATCGTGATCCCATAAAATTTGAAGGTTTAAGATGAATAGTTGCCTAATTTATGCTGATTACAGCAATTTAACTGTGATCTATTTGAAAGAGAAAATCATCAAAACGTGTTTAAATGATAGTGGGATGCTTGGTAGACATTTAAACACCCTATTTCCCAAATGAATAAGCTAAGGCTGCTAAATATTAATGAGCTAATATGTTCTTTTTTTGTTTATTTGTTTGTGTTGCAATAGAGATCCAAAGGGGAATTATTTAACAACATCTGAATTGAACCTTCTGGGCTTTATGCATTTTAAAAAATGCCAGTTTTGGGACTTGCGATATTCTGTCATCATACTACTGTAAATGTTTTTCACATTTGTCATCACAAAATTTGTGTTTTTTTTTTTTTTTAGGCAAAATACAGCTTCTGCAATTTAAAGTCATGTGAAATCAAGACTAATTTAGTCCTAATCACATATTAATAACCACGTTAGCATCATTATGCAATACCAGTTTACTGCCACTCTGATAAAAGTAAATATTTTCTTCTTAATCCTCCTCTACTAGTTCACCTGGGTAGTTTTCAACCTTCGACATGCACAGTCCCAGGTTTTTAGTGGCTTCTTGTCGGCTCTTTGTCCTAGTTTATGTTGTGCTCCCTTCATGTCAAGACGAGTTCTGTATCCTTATCCCTCTCAGCGTGTCTGTTTGCATATATTTCTTTGGACACTCTGCCTTACGGGCATCTTTGGGCTAAATATAATCTTTTCTTGTTGTTTGTTTGTTTTTTGTTCTGCCCTGCTGAATCTTGCTTGCATATGGGTACCGCACTGCAACCATTCATCAAGTTCCCTTAATGGTTTAATGTTCTTTGTCATACCTGTGAAAGAACACTATTGTGCAAAATGAAATATATGAAATGTACCCATGTTATAATTCATTAGAAAACACATCTGTCTGTCTGTAGCACAAAGCACTGCTGCTAAAACATCTGGATCCTTACCATAACTTTGGTTTGTGCAGTCCATCTTTGAGCCTGGATTTTATTATGTTTTTGCTTGCAGTTTAATAACTAGTTATATTATATTTTCACTTCTAAACAACGACACATGAATATAGTTACTTTGCAAATTAAGTGATATTTCACTGCATCAAATCAGACAGAGTCAGGGTCTCTCTGTGAAAGCGGCAGAGAAATTTGTCTTATCCTTCAGCATTTCTTTACACAGCAGGGGAGCTTTTAATGCTTTCCTGCTTCCCTCTCTGCTAAACAGTTGGTTTATGAAAAGAAAAATCTCACTGGCTCAAAGCTGTAGATATTCTTTGCATACTTCTCATACCTACCTATTCATATTATGACGATGATGATGATGATGATGATGATGATTAATAAGAGAAGAGAAGAGAAGAGAAGAGAAGAGAAGAGAAGAGAAGAGAAGAGAAGAGAAGAGAAGAGAAGAGAAGAGAAGAGAAGAGAAGAGAAGAGAAGAGAAGAGAAGAGAAGAGAAGAGAAGAGAAGAGCGCTTTTCTGCCCGGAATAATAAAAAAACAACAACAACAAAACAACATAATCCTGGGTCTGCAGAAAGGCAGGCGTGTGGGAGGAACTCTGGACGAAGTGTGGAAACCGTGATTAGTATCCCCTTATAGAAAATGTACCTTCTTTAATACTGTTCCATACACTATTGTGAGCACACATTTGACATAATGTTTGTGACCATTACATGATGGTAATAGATTAGCATCATGTATGCATGGTCACAAAAACATTGTGGTAATGAAAGCTTTAAATACAACGAACAAAACTTTAATATAGGGATACTTTATAAAACTTCACTAAATGGTTCTCTCATTGAATATGTGAATATTATGAGTTTGTTTATGGAAAATTTTACATGTGATGTTTGTGTGCTAAATAACTGAAATGCGGATTAATATGATGATGAAGTTGAATTCTGTTAACCTTGGTTTTAACACTGATAAAATGAGAAAAAACTGACTTAGTACTCCTATTTATTAAATATTAGCTACAAATAATAATTTTTTCTATTTTACTGTCATGGTTTTTATATGCGCTTGTGTTTTTGCTGTCTTTTGTAAAAGCCATGAATAAATATATTTTTAAAAAAATATATTGAAATGAGATTTTACAATCACATTTCTCAAACTCAATCTCATTTACAAGGAGCACAATTGCTACAACGGCACCTCTGCCTCCAGTCTCAGGAACCTTAACTTACAAATGAAATATAAAATGTACTTTCAACAAAGGAATATGGTTGACCGAGGAACACTGCACATAATTTTCTCCTAAGCCCAGGTAAAATACTTCTGCTCGCCGCTTTAAGAGTGACTTAACAAAATTAATGTGACGCTTGTAGACCATGTCCTGTACATGTGGTGCATTTATTTCAGCTCCAACTTGTGAATCTCCCAAAAAACTCAAAAAAGGGTTTTACTAATATGTCTTCTTGAAGCTGCAATAATTTCTTTTTGTACCACTCTTTTCCTTCCACTTAATTTTCCTTTGATATGGATGAATCTATACTCATAGAACAGTCAGCTTTTGTGCATTACCATCTCTGCATAGGGGTCAGTTATTGCCTGTTGGACAAACTGAACAATAACATTTCTGAATTGAAAATGGTTTTTTGTTAGTCTAATGTAATAGCACTGTCTCTGATGTTATATGTAATGTCCTGCTTCCCTTTCAAAGAGTTAAAGTCTCCTATATGTCTGCCTTCTGCTCTCTTACAAATTGAGCAGATTCATGTGCATCTGGTTTTTTAAGAGCCAGATGCACATGAATATATTGTGTCATGATTCGGGAAAGATAATCGATTAGGACATATCAGTTCTCAATACGCTATTATCTGGACATGTTTCAAAACTCCCCCTGGCCTATTAATCAGTGGAATTCCAATCATCCCCGAGGAATTCTCCAAGGTGCCGAAAAGTAAAGGAAACAATGGTGCACACCCATTGGTACGACGTCACACGCGCGAGACTGCCCGAGCAAAGAAGGTAAATGAATTACTGGGGAGATAAGGAGGAGGAAGAGAGACAGAAAGCTGAGGATGCAGCCTGCCTGGATCCACAGCACACAGCGCAAGAGCGGCTAGAGCGTTTCAGTGAAACACAACTTCAGTGGTCTCATCACCAGCTTCACGACGAGGAAGAGATGCGTTGATCCAACAACACCCCCTTCTCCCCCCACGACTCCCCCCCCACCCCGCTCTACATTCTCGTCCTCCTCCACCTTTTTTTCTCCTCCCGTCTCCAACGAGGAGCATCCCGCGCACTGACATATTTTTTTTAGTTTTTATTTTTTAATTTTTTTTTTGTACTCCGACCGACGTGCCAGGCAATTTCAAGAGAACTGACAAAAAAGCCAGACACGATGCGTGGATATTCCCGCTATGGGACAGCCGTGGGATTTATGGTACTGCTGAACGCGTTGCTGATATTTGCGACGCAGGCTACAGAAGGAGTCCTGACGGACCACCTTTTGGTTCAGTTGCATGAGGACGCGCAGGATGAGGCGCACCAAGTTGCAACACAACATGGGCTCCAGAGTGCACGGAAGGTATGAGGGATAGTCGGGACTAAAAAAAAAAAAATAATAATAAAAATAAAAAAAAGTGACGCGCATGCATGTGCATTAGCTTTCGTAAATAAATAAATTATTGTGACCAAAAACGTTCAGAGAAAACATACATGTTTGGGACATTTAGATCCGTTCCCGTCCTCGCAGTAGTTGCGAGCTGTCCATTAGACAACCCACTAGGAAGCGTCTTTATGTTTTCTTTTGGTTTTTACTTCGCTCCACTTTGTAAATTTGATGACGTCATTTCCACTGAAATACAGGCTGAGGTTTGTGGTTTGCCCACTGGCCTATGGACCAAATTTATTTAGCATTAATGCCCTTTGACGGATGGGGCCCTTAAAGGTATCTATGTCAATAACACAACAGATAATTCATTCTGTAACCACAAACAACCAGGTATGCTCTAAACAAGCTGAACTTAAATCTCTGCTGTTGTCATTTTGCATACTCTGCTGCCTTATTTTTAGGATGGTGTTTTGTAAATTAACACAACAACAGTGTTATCGCCTTCAGTCTCACTAGAAAACTGTACATCTTTATAAATATTATGAAAAAAAAATTGCAAGGGTTCAGGCGTAACATATCAAAGGGCATGACAAGCCTCCTCCTGCAGACCAGTGGAAATAATTCCCGAAGAGTATGTTCCTTGTCACATGTCAAAATAAACGTTTGTGTGAAATTGGCTGTAGCCTCAGTCAGTGAGGCGTAGCATTGGGCAAAGCAGTGTCTGCATGAAAATCACACTTTCCCCCCCATCGTTTCTGTTCATTTCACTCATTATAATACATCATCTGTCTTGTAACTGTGCAGCATCACCACCTCTGAGCTGTTGCAGGCACTTGTTTATCTCCTGACATGTACTGCCACCCAGGTTATGTAATCTGTGGCTTTGTTGGTTCTAATGGGAGTCGCACCATTAAGCAATGTTTGTGTTATTTGACTTATCCTCTCTCATTGCCTAATTAACTAGATCGGGCCACCAAACTGGCAATGATCAACCCAGTCAGATCGTTAAAATTCCTAATTATGAAAAAGAATAAGTGCAGCGTTTGCTTTGAGGTCAGTGTTTCTTATTACATTTGTTTCAGGCAATTTCCAACTAATGGCCAGTGGGAGACAAGAGTAATATTCATGCAAATGTTCATTGTATTTCAACATTGCATCTGACAGGCACATCGGAAAGCATTTATTTTAAGGATTGACCTGCTCCTTGGCTGTCACCAAAGCATAGGGAGGTCTTTAATTTGTGTACAGTGCTGGAGGGGAAACTCTGGATGATGCATCTCATTTCCCTGCCTATGTGATTTATCATGGTTGATTCCTCTTCTTCAGCGCCTTAAAATAGACCCTTTGTTAAACCTGCGACCCCACTGTCTTTCTCCTGCATTTTTCATGCAATGTTTTTTGAGTGTATGTGTTTACTCTTTGGGATTGCTGTACTTGATTGTTCTCATGTCTGTTTCGGTTCATGACATGCTTATCTCTCGCTCTCTCTCTCTGTATGTGTGTGTTGCTTTATTTTAAATGCAGCTTCCCTTTGGAGATGGCCTGTTTCACTTCTATCCTCAGGAGACTGCAAAGAGGCGAAGCAAACGCAGCACTCGTATCAAACAGAGCCTCCAAAAAGACAGAAGGGTGAGCGTTAATTATATCTAACAGTGTGACTTCTCACTCAGTCTGCGACGCTGTGTTTTCTTGAGAAGAAAAATCATTAAAAGTTCACGATACAGGCACAACTTCAGTGAACTCAAGGAGGTGGAGGACAATGAGCGCAAAGCAGATAAAACTGAAATAAATGTGGAAAGGGAGCAGAAAAGCCTTTTGTTTTCTAGAAAATAAGATAAGTTCTACAATCTTCCGTCCTTTAAACAAACCACTTCTCAATTATTAGAGCTGCTTAAATGACAAAATCATCTTTCATTGTCTAGTTGTGCTGTATTGTGTGTGTAATTACAGCAGTTACAGCAGAAGCTGTCACCTTATGATGAAGACGACAAGAATTGCAATGGGAAAGGTGTACAGTAATACTTTGAGCTCAGCTTAACTGTAATATCCTTGGTCTTTCCTGTCTTCCTTTTTTCTGATTTCAGAAAATTTGGTGCATCTCAAAGTGGCTTGGATTGATTCTTAAATCTCTATGAATGATCAAATTTCTTCAGGAAATAAAATACTGTATTCTAGACGTGCTTCTACTACAGAAGCCTTTTTTCCAGGGAGCCTTTCTGTGGCCTTTATGTGTGCCCTTCTTTCCAGTGTATGCAGCTTTTCCACTGCAACGGTGCCTGTTAAAAAGCAACAACATAGACCTTGGCATTAATATATTGCAACATTATTAAAACTGTGGTTGCATTGAGAAATTGTGGGAGGCATTTTGACAGAATCAGCTTTTCTGTCTTAGTAACGTGAAAAATAAATGCAAAGTAAAGTAAAGCAATCAAAAAGTTATCTCACGTTTATGCATCTATGCATGTTTCTCTAAACTTTTATCAGACTTTGTTAACTCTAAAACCAGACATCAACTTACAGTTGATGTGTTTGACGTGCCAATTAAGGGGGGAATTGGCTTAATTTGACTGTGGATGATTTATTGTAGCATCTGTACTAACATGATGATAAATGTATCATGTACACCATTTCAGGTAAATTATTTTAAAAAGCACACAGTTCAATCAATAAACCTGTTTTTTCACATAAAATATCTGAGGGGAGTTAAATCAGTTTTATTTATATAATCCCACTCATACACATGGTGTACACACACAAAATGTTTTACAGAAATAAAGAACAACTTTAAAAAAATACCTTAGAGTAACTCCTAAAACAAAATTTTATATTTATATGAGTTTTATATTGGTATGTCCAATGTAATACGTTCAACTACAGACACAGATCCCAGTTGTCATCACATTCAACCCTGCATAAATAAATAAACAAAAAAAAAAATGCCACAAATGGCCTTAGTAAAATCCTAATTAACAAAGAAGCATATGACAGTATCAGGACACTGAATTCAACAGAGGTTTGACAGGAAAACACATTCATTCTTCTGCTAATTCTTGTCTTTGCAACATTATGTTTTAAACATTGACAAATTAACAAACTTGCTGGTAACGCCTGAAATCACTCTGATGAAAAACTAAATGGGAATATTGTTAACCTCCCCATAAAAACTGAGAAACCACATATTTAACTGAAAAAAGTATAAATAAACAGAAGTCTTGATTTCTTATATCAAGAAAATCAAGAAATCAAGATTTTGGTTTTAGGTTTTTGATATCTTTGCAGCGTTTGCCTCCGGTTATGCTTGACTTCCATCTAAGCATTTTATCGTAGCATGTGTGGTGTGGCGACAGCAGGCTTTGGGTAACAACTAAATACAGTGAGCCAGAAAAGCTTTGTTAGGTAATAAGCGGCACGACAAAGCGGTTACCACATTTAGATTTTCACACTGTTCATAGGAAACTAAGCAGTAAATACTGTGCAACAATTATTCACCAGAGTTTAAATTCTGCTTAGCTCACATCTCGAGTCTGAGTCTGTTGAAGGCACAGTCGCACAAAGCCTGTTTGAACGATGAAAGGCTGTGAATGAATCTGTTTGTTCCAGCGCAATTTGTCTTGTGTAACTCCACGTGTTTAGCTTGGTCTATTGTCGGAGGCGGTAAGAGCGTAGGTCCTGCTGCAGACAATCAACTGACCTCTCTAATTACGGTTGTGAGAGGTGCTAATGAAAATAAATGTGAGCCGCTTCACCGAGCTAATGCAGCTAATGGAAGTGAGACAACACGGACATGGACAGGTCTACGTTCCAGATGCTGAGGTTTAATCAGATGCTTGATGTGCTCACATGGATTTCTGCGAATCTCTGGACTCTATGAGGACGGACTCATCATTGGTCCTGTGACCTTATAGCATTCACAGTCAGCCACGTGGGTTCAAATTTACAGTCAAAGTTGCCTTTAAATGTTAGCATTTCTGCATGTTGTTCATTTTTTTTGTTAAAATAGTTTGATTTTGAGTTATTTCTGCTGTTGTAGAGAATCTACACCTCGTCATGACATTTTTAAAGGCGTTTGCACAAGAACAAGTAAGCCTTCTTCCAGGGACAGTTTGATAAAGTAGCCGACATCTCTATTGTTCATGTGTAAGCGGCTAAGTATCCCCAAATGGCACTGTGACATTTTCTACCCTGATTCCAGCTTCAGATACTTGTAAGTGAAATATAGCCAACAATAGTTTCAATTTCATATACAGTCTCTTCTAAGACACCTTCGTTTTCATTTCACATATCCCAAATAGTTCTAATTTCAGATTTTTTTATTTTTTTTTTTACATTTATTTGAAGTTGAGAGAATAATGTTAAATACCGTAGTTCTCACTGAAGATGTAAGAGAGGAAACTCAAATACTTTTTCAGTAAACTGTTCATCCCTGGTAACCTTCTGCTGTCTGTCTGTATTGATATATTTGCCCCAAATTTACGAATACGTAAGAGTACAGTGCAAAAGCTGAATAGTTGAAAAATTTCAAATTTAAAAAAAGTAATCATAATCTCTTGATTGCTGTGTGATCTTTGAAAGGTGGCAAGGGTATCAGAGTTAGATACCCTGATACTCCAAAGAACCACTAAGTGGGGAAATAACCGTCCCATAAAATTCAGATTATGAAAGGGTTAGCTGGCTTTAGAGCTCCAGGTTGTGTTACAGCAAATACTGGCTGTTTGTTCAGCCAAGAAGCCACAGGATTTCAGGTTAAAACACCTGGAATACTCTGGTACAGTGCAAGTTCTCGCTATTTACACATTTTATAGGTTGCACTTAAAATAAAATACATCACAGGACTTTGGCCTGTGGTAGTTCCTTCATTAGAGGTGATGATGGCTGAAAATAATTTAACCCTTTCATGCACAGTGGTGACTACACTGGACAGCTATCTAAAAGCCATTTTCTTGTGCTTCTTGTGAGTTTTTATCTTATAAATGCACACAGACCTCTGAAGTGGACACTAATGCATCATAAAATACACTATCAACTACTGGCCATCAGCTGCAAAGGCAAGAAATGATTTTTGTTAAATCCAATATGGCCGACAGACAAAAAAAAAATATATATATTATATATATATATTTTTTTTTTGTTTGTTTTTTTTGTTTGTTTGTTTGTTTTTTCCTACCTTTTTTTATGCCTTAAGAAAATAAAAAAGTGAAAAAAAAAAACAAAAACAAAAAATCCTGACACAAAGGATCATAATTCATGCATGAAAGGGTTAAAGAAAGAGTTGGCCAGGGGCCAAATGCTTTACTCCGAGTTTAAAAGTTAAAGTACTGGAATCGTATTAGTGCTGCTGACGTGTTCAGGCCTTTTAGAGTGGAAGATGTCAGACGCACATTTTATTCATTGCACTCTATATCGACCCAGATGAGACACACTTTACGCCTCTTGTAATTCTGCAGTGATAGCAGCTTCATGAGTTATAGTGTTCATTTGTATCATGCATGGCTGGCTCGATTTGTGATTTATAGATTCCAAGATTCAACAAAAGAGGAAGAATACAAATTAAATGTCAAAGACAATTTAGCATGAGAATAGTCAAACGATTTCAATTGCTCAAATGAAGTAAATTGAATTATCACATAAATATGAGTCTTCATTTAAAATTAAGCTAGAAAAGGGGTCATATTGTTTAGTTTTCATACATTTACAGGGAATATTAAATGGCAGTCTTGCTTTAAAATATGCTGAGCAGCGACAACAAGGGCGTAATATGTACACCGTGACCAGGATTCCTGTTCTTTCATTTATTAGAATATGTTTACCCACTACTTTACTCACAGGGACTTTTTTTTTTCTTATCTCTCCTTTTCATCTTTTCTTGTGATTCCAGTCTTGTCTCCTCAATTATGCAGCTCTGTTTTTTTTATCATTATTTTATTTGTAAATGTAGATATACCAATAAACAGGAGTAAGCTATAAAAGCTGGTGAGTTGGAGACATTCATATTTAAAGCGTGATCAAGATCTTTCAACACCCTATAGAAGCAAAGAAACAAAGCAAAAAGAGAAATCATGAGGGAACTAGAACAGTAAAGTATCAAAGCGCTGTATTTCAAAGTGAAATGAAGCGTTGTGAGCTGGCAGTTGGCAAGGGCGGACAGTGACAGTGGTGCATGGGCACTGTTTGATGTCGTGAGTGGGAAGTATGACATGCCGTCCAAGGGAAATACCCACTCTTGCACTCAGTGGAGGAATAAATCGCTGCTGGATGGAGAGACATGTTGAAAAATAAGGAAAAGAGTGGTATATTTAAAAAATTTAACAATTGGCAAAAATGAAGAGAACTGAGGATTGACCTGTCTTTTAAAGGATTTCCCGTCTGGCTGATTTACAGCACGTATGTTTGTTCCTCCTGATTGATTATAGTGTGACTTAAATGAGTCTCGCAGATGAATACGCTTTGGCCATTTGAGAAAGACGCCTTAAGTGCTGCTCTGCCTTCTTATCTGAGGTGGTAAATACACTTGAAATTGCCTGTTTTCTGAGTCACATTATGGTGAATTTGCAAGAGTAATCATAAAAGGTACACTTATCAGTGACCCATTTTTCAAGTGTGGTTTTGAAACTGTGAAAACTTACAGTTCCTGAAAGTTATGAGAATAACTATAAAACTGACATTTCTAACCAAGCATTTATGAAGCATCGATTTATGGCGTTGAAAGATTGCAGGAATGTTTCACTTTGTTTTTCAATGCAACTGTACTCACAAAGCATTCATAAATAGAGCGACCAACAGAAACCTTTATTATCCATTGTTAAAGACAATTAGCCATTTTTTGTATATTTTGTTGGCATATGGTCGCATATGTCCTGAAATGTCACATGCCTGAAAACTGAGTTTGTCAAACACATTGTTCTTTTCTTCAAACTGCTAATAACAGTGTATTCCTTTAAATGTTATATATTCAAACAGTAAATAAACGCGTTCAGAAACTAAAGTTATACAGAGTAATGGCTGAAATATTTAACATAATAAAGAACAAACTGTCGTAACTGCAGGCTATCAGTTTTATCAACAAATTTGAAACTTTCTGCAGACATTTGACCTCTGACTTCTCTCCTTGTAATACCAACTCTTATTTTTCCCATCTCATAAATTACAAAAAAAGAACATTTCAGAGTAACAAAGTAATGCAAAGTAAATTGTCTCCTTGAAAGCAGTGATGATGGATAGGAGCTCTGCTTTTCCTTTTTCATTTAGTAACTTTCCTGTAACTTATCCACTCCTTATATGTTAGATTTCAGTGTTTTAAGTTGGTATGGTGATAACGTTTCTAATAATAATAATAATAATAATAATAATAAAAAACGAATGCAGAGCGCAGCTGTTCATCCACCTGGGTTTCTTTGATAACTCAGGAAAGTCCTGGTGTGTTTGTGAACATACCTGCGGTGGTTTCTAATGTTGTCTTGGAGAGAAAAGAAGCTGTGGCTTTGTGGCAGGTGAGTCTGGCAGCCTCAGCTATACCTGCAAAGACTCTTATTAGATGAAAAACAGTTATTTTGATTGACAAGAAGCTCTTCCTTTGTGGTGAGAACAGCACAATTGAGTTTTGTGATTTTCTGTGCACAAAACAACACACAATGCAACATCTTTAGAGTTACAGGAAATTCTCTTTTTTGTTTCTACTTCAATTTCCCAGCACATTTATTTCATTCTGCTATTGTTTTGTTTTAACATTTTTTTTTTTGGTCCCTTTGAGCTCACTGCTTTTTTCTGTGTCATTTCTCTGCTTCTTGTACCCAGGTAAAGAAAGTCTTCGAACAGGAAGGTTTCAGTCGTCAGAAGCGAGGCTACAGAAACATCAATGATATTGAAGTGAACATGAGTGACCCTCTGTTCACCAAGCAGTGGTATCTGGTGAGTAATCGGCCGACTAGCTTGTGTCCGTGCTGCCTGACCTTTCTCACCAGCCCACAATCTTCCACGCTAATTACTTGGAATCCAGGCATTCTCCACTTTGCTTTCAGAATCAACATTGTTACTCATTCTTAGATTAGTTTGGCCAAAACAGAGATGTGTAATTTCTGCACTTGTGCATGCTAGTTTCCTCCTTAATGTCAAGCATGACTTTTATGCAGCAGCAAGCTTGCCTTCATTCATTTGAGGCAAAAAGAGGCACATGCTGTATCGCTGACATTTATGCCCTTTCCTGCCTTTTAACCTTCATCCTCTCGGCACTGAACCAGACATATCCAATGTTATCATTCCTTCCGGCGCATGCAAGCATCCTCTACCATAGCTAATATCCTAATGGTGGCTCACCTGGGTGCCATGACTCATGAATGTTCCCCATGTTGTCCAGATAAACACAGGGCAGGCAGATGGGACCCCCGGGTTGGATCTAAATGTGGCTGAAGCTTGGGCACTGGGGTACACAGGCAAAGGAGTCACCATCGCAATCATGGATGATGGTGAGCATTAAGCTGGTCTTTAATGAACGGTCTGCAGCAGTCGCTAAGCTTGTGCAAATCCCTCCATTGGTTGGATAAATACAATAACTGTTTATGGCTCAGACAGTATTTTGCTATGATATTTTGTGACAAATTTTGTGCAGTTGATGCAATATATAAATGAGATTTTTTTTTCTTCAGAAGAATAAAACCCTTTCTGTTCAATTAAATTTTACTATGTCAAAAACATAATAAGTAGTGATTAGTACTTTTTTTTTTAACATTGCAGTTATTTCAACCCAAATTGTTTTAACTGTGTAATCAAAGCAAAATTTCAATTTAATAATATTTATATTTTAGGTGTTTTATATGGAGAGCTCTTTTATTTGAAATGTATTAAATAAATGCTGTTATTTACAATATTTTGAATTAATTTTGTGATTTTTATGTCTGTGAAAGGTGATATATAAATAAAGTTTACTTACTTACTTATTTACTAATAAATTGTTTTGAAGAAATCTTTGCCTTTGACACTGTTTTCTTATCTTTATGGCATTCGGTAAAAACTTTATTTAGCTCTCTATTATAAAACATGCACGATTATTTAAGTGTTAAAATAATAATAAAAAAAGGCCATTCTGGTCTTTTTGTGCTGATAAAGTTCAAAACCTTTTCTGACAGGCTTACTGATACAATTCTTTTGCACGTTTAAGTAATAATTGTCTCCACAGAACCTAAATTACAATTTTCATGGCAATTAAGAACAAATACAATAGGCGAAAAGTACACTATCATCTTTTATTTATATACTTAGGCTCCATCGCATCACTGATTAATGTCTTATTCCAGGAATCGACTACCTGCATCCAGACCTGGCATCAAATTATGTGAGTAGCTTCGTGTTGTTGCACGTTCTTAATTTTCTTTCATTCCTTTGAAGGGCTGTTAATAAGTGAAGCAAGGGTTGAGGATTTCACGGGCCTTGCGTGACTTCTCGCTGGCACTGACAGGTGCTCTCTGAGTTGCCTTCATGGCTGCCGAGTCTCCTTGTATCCCTGGAGGACGCGGAGACAGGCAGACGGCCAGCCAAGCTGTTTAATGTTAATGCACAGCACACTGTGGCAGACACAGTGGCAGGCCGATCTGTCACTGGCTGAGATAATGCCAGGGTAGTTGGTGCTGCATAATGTGATGTTTTATCTCTAGAATACTGATAAAACTTTAAAGGACAAGAAGGTTTGTGAAACAGGACACAGTGATGAAGGTTTCATTTGACTTCTACAGTGACTGCAGTTCTGCGCGTCCGGCTGGCGAGTTTTGTTTGTCTTGACTCGTTGGTTTTTCTTCTTTTAGTTTACAGTTCACTCACTTTTCTTAGACTTGAACATAATGTTGTATTGACAACCCTGGAGCCTCTAGTTTTTCCTTCCACCTATTGGTACTTGCTTAAATACATACACTCTGTGCTAGATTGCAAAAGTATTCTGCATTACATTATATCCACAAACTTTAATGCATCATGTGGGTTTCATGTGAAAGACCAAGACAAAATAGTGCATAACTCCCAAGGGGAGGCAATATAAAACATGGAATTAAATTTCTTCATGTCTTTACCCCAGTTTAATCTGACACCACAAAATATAATCTGGTGCAACCGAATGCCTTCAGGAGTTATTATCAAATCCAATGTAGTCTAAATAAATACAGACCAGTAGTTTGTTAACGAAAACTAGTGAACAAAAATGTCAAAAACGCCAAAAACCAAATAGTCAGATAGTTGTGGGCATGTTTAAAGAAGGACTTAGTTCTCAAACAACATTCCAACTTTGAACATCTCATGGAGCATTTTTTCAATTCATTGGTTAAAAACAGAAAGTGCAGGCCAATACTACATTCCTACCAAGACAGGGTCATCTACAAAACTTGACAAGTCTCAAGACAGGAGGATTAATAAAGCGACTTGTGGTGACTCTGACTCTCACTATTGACAGGATTTGATTTGGTATGCCTTCACAAATCTGACCTTGATGGAAGAGATTCATGAAGGAAGCGTTGTGGACATGAAGCCATTAGAAATCCTGAGTGCAGCCACAAGACATGTGGTGACACAGCAAGGTGTTTCATTCAGAATGAAATGAAACACCTTGAAATCATATTTTTTTAGCCTTCATGCAATCTGCTATGTATGGCAGAACACTGAGTAAAACATTTTATATCAGCTGTAATAACACAAAATCTACACTGTGATGAAGCAATACTTTTCTTCAGCAAGAGTAAAGAAGCTGCTATAGAGAGGTGATGGCAAAATGGGTGCCACTAAATGACAGGGCAAACCTAAGAAAAAAAAAAAAAACTGTCAAAAACGGCAGAACACTTCAGATCGGAGTGGAGGTTCACCTTTTCAGATTTTAGAAAAATACCCTAAAACAATTTTTTTGTGTTACGTTGTTTTCTGTCTGTGTGCATGTATCACTCATCGCTGTGTTTGCCTGGCTTTGCATGCACCCGCCTGTGAACAAAGATGAGCTGTGGCCCAAAAATAACACGCAGACTCAGCCGTGGAGATGCAGGAGCATGCTTCACTAGATTGATGCATCACGCTGCGCCGTAGATGTCTTTTGTATGCATGTGTGTGTGCGCGCGTGTGTGTGCTTCTTTGAGTTAGATGTTGCCCAGAAAAAAGAAAAAAAAAATGACACAGCATGACAGATCCGGTTTTGTTAACGTTGTCATGGTGTTTTTTAAACCTCCTACTATCAGCTGAATGAGAATTTTCATAAAATACCATTTGAGCTCATCACATCTCTTAGTTCAGTTTTAATCGAACGCGTTTGGATGTTTCTACATTACATTTTGTGCCTTAGTGTAACAATCATTCAGGAAATGCTCATAAGATGCATTTTGTTATGGTGAATTAAGATTGAAACTGCGTTGCTCGCAATAAGCAATTCCTATCGTGGTGGTTTTAATTTCATGGCACATTTACCAGTAGATGCCAAACAGGCAAAACACTGTGATGAGTTTTGGATAAAATAGATCTTCATGGAAATTTATAACAAATTCATACAACTTCCAGTATGCTCATTTTCTGCTTTTGCTTATTTTCTACTTTTATTAAGTTCAATAATTTGAAGGGTGCTAGAGTTAGATCTGTTTTCTGAATGTGGTTCGGTTATTTATTCATTTATTTTTTTCATCTCTCCACTTCCCACATATGATCGATAACAGCTACTGGCTACAGAGAGGGATTTCTCAGTGCCAGTAGGATTGATAGGTGACCTTTTTCTCCCTTTGCCTGCTAAATAAAACATGTGTAAGAGGAGAAAAGGAGAAATGTGGAGTGTTGTGTCACCTAGTGGGACTCTTACTGTGCAGATGGGAAGTTGCCGTTTGAACGTATTGATCAATGATGATGACTGAGCATTAGAGGAAGTTAAAACGAGCTATGTTACTTATCCAACTCGTCAGCTTTTCCAGCTTCAAGATTAAGCTATCAATCGAACTGAATTTTTAATTGCCTTGATAAAGTAAATATATTAAGGCCGATTACCCTGAGTACCAGTAGATATTTCTGTGTTACAAACCCAGAATGTTATGCATAACACATATAGTGAGGGGTATAACTGTACACATTTAAATAAGTTGTATAATGTTATATGTAGATTAGGTAAATGAGAATCAAAAATTGAAGAAAAATAAAAACATGTATTATACTAATTGTAATAGCATTACGATTGTGTCATTACATTTCACCAAAAAAAAGAATTAATTATTTTTACCCTTTAAAAAAATGATCATTTGTCAACATGGCTTTCAGTCTTTTTTTGTACATCTATTCTGTGACCCTTAATTTTATCTTACATAACTTTTCACCCAATTTAATCATAATAGCTAAGGTGACCCTGGAGAGAAAAAGCTGAAAGAGAATAAGAAGAACACAACTAATCTTAGATGTGATATTTTAATAAAACACAGATAATTCAGAATAGGTTTTAATCATTTACAGATGACAACCTATGGTGCATTCTTCAGCTGCAAGAGATGCAAACTGTCACAGATAAAAGCATCAAGCTTAGCATGATTTGGACCACTATGCAAGAAGAGAGAATTCAGTTCTGCCATGTTCAGAAATAACTCTGAATGGTTTGGAGAAGTCAAGTCAAAAATCAAAAATGATTGCATGTGATTGGTATTAAGATTATTCTCTAATAAAGATGGAGATTACTCAGTAAAGTTTATGATTAGTCTCAATCTAAAGCCGACTCACTGGTTTCTTCGTGGTTTTGTTTATTGGTTATCCTGGCAGAGAGGTTAGGCATTACTGTCACATTCAAGATGGGTTTTGTTAGACTTATGGACCACAAATCTAAATGTTTTTTATATAATTAAGTTCAGACATCCCTGGTAATATGCTGAAAGATGGCAACGCATTAGTCTGCTTCAATTTGTAGTCATTAGAAACAGCTGAAACAGAAGCTTGATGACAGGAGCAAGATAATCAAGATGGTTGGAGGAGAACTGTGCTCCCTTTCTTCTCTTTCAGTAATATCTATGAATTACCTTGTCGTGCCTTCTGAAGCAATGAAGAACTTTTGATGTATTTTTTTTAGATTACCATGCCTTAATCTTTGAAGATGAATCTCAGTGGCAGTACCCTTGGTGTACTTCTAACTGCATTTAGACATAAAAGAAGAAAATAGCAGCCTTACTATGATGTGTATGTGTAATTTTTTCTTTTAGCAGCCAGGGGTTGCCAGGAACAGATGAGGTGACTCAGGCTTTAGTAATTCAGTACCTGGCTGCACTCAAGACAGCAAGGAAAGAGAGTCTGATTGATAGCAAAAGATATAAGTTTGAGGTTCAGTAAGTGATCCATGATCCCATGTTATTTATTGCCGTGGCTCGAGACTTTTTACCTGGTTTATTGAAACAGAGTGTTTTTTTTTCCTCTTCAAAAATGTTGTTCTCCACATAATGTTAATGTTCTTAGCATTTTTCTAAGTCTTTTGTAGTTGAGCTTTTTAAAATTTTTTAGTCTGCTTTGGGTTTTTTCTGCTTTATTTTTATCGTCTTAGAAAGGAAATAAATCAAAGAAAGAACATGTGAAACAATTTAAAAAATCAGTTTAGTTGACATTTAGCTCTAATAGAAACAACTATTGACAGAGGCTTTTTACCTTGTCCTTGTTATCCTCCTCACATTTTCATAATATGGCAATAATAATAATAATAATAATAATAATAATAATAATAATAATAATAATAATAATAATAATAATAATAATAATAATAATAATAATAATAAAAATCAAAAATACAAAACTTATCACAAACTTTAAAAAGCATTACAAACGCCTCACAATTACACAAACACAAAAATAAGAATGTATGTCAAAATAAATGTAGCAATCTAGCTATAAACATGTCAGTATAAAAATAATTAAGATGTGATTCCCATTGGTTCAAACCAGAAGATTCTGCTCACTTCCCGTTTTGCAACTGGCTGACTTGTCTTCTCTAATTATCAGCCAGTTGTCTGGCAGAAGCAGCAGTGGTGAACCAGTCTCCTAAAACGGATTTGGTATGGTTGAATCTGCTGCCGATGGGCCGAGCTGCAGATTCTCTGTTCTCATGTCCGGAAAGAATATGTGCTACATGTAGCACTAGTACAGAACCGAACGCCAAACACGAGTATGTGAGTGACAGTCTGCATGAGATTTCAAAATGACTGATTATTACATTAACTGGATAAATGAGCATTTAACAGATGTGTTCTGTCTACTTTTTCTTTCTGCTCCTTTGACTATCTATCAGTCATGTGAAATTAAATCCCGAGTCATTATCATCTCAGCTTGAAGTACATGCTGTGGCCACACATCAATGTTGCCCAGTGAAGATTTTTTAATAAAATGTGGAATCAAGGAAGACAAAGTAGGTGAATTTGCTGTAATTTCTATGTTTATTAGAATCAAAATGTTAAAACAAATGTGACCTGACAAGCAAATTGTCCTCCAATAACTCATAGTTATAATAATGAGAGCAACATGAATCAATTACAAGACTTAATTTATGTTTTGGCATAAAAATAAAAAATAAAAAAACAAATCAGTGGTTAGCCTCAGGTTTCATCTAAAATCTGACATCAAAGGCACTCGAATGAGGAGATGTAAAAAGAACATCAACAGTAGAAAAGAGACAATAATGTAAGAGGTAATGGTTTTGCAATTTGATGCCACCTGTAATAGTATTATGCTTTGTAGTATAATATTTCAGAGGGTGTAGATTAAAAATCACCTGGACTGAGAAAGAAGTGACCTGAAGAAGTTTCTTTGATCTTTAGCACAGCATTAAAACATAACACAAAATGACCATAATTGTTAATAAAATGTCTGCAGAAAACACAAAATGACCTCAAAGAATATGAAAATGAATGTTCACCGCATTCACATTATAGCTCTGTAACAGAATAAAAAACAAACTTTATTAAAAGTAAGTTCAGTATTTGTTTCTGAAGGGCAAATCCAATGTTTTCATTCTTATCTTCGGTTTTCTTTTATCTGACCAAACATAAGGAAGGATTGGAATAATAGAGGAATAAAGGAACAATCTCCAAGTAGGAAACCCAGGGACTGACCACTTCTACCAAATAAATAAATCTGTTTCCTTCAATGTGTGAGTCTTGTCTTAATGCTGGTGTCGGTACTGTCTGATCTTGGTCTTGAGTCTGCTTTGGGTTAGTTGGACATATGGCACTAATTAAAATAAGTGTTTTGTGCATATGTTGGGACAAAACTTACAGAAGGAGATTTTCTTTTTCATACACTATGTGAATTACTTTGAGCTAATTTGTGTTATGGCAACTTGCTGTGCTGTTTGGACTTTGAGAGAAAACTGTTGCTTATAAAGAACTTAATATTGAAAATGACTGCCAGAAAAGAGTAACAGTTCACATTGAACAGTACTAACAACAATAATCAATAATACTTAAAAAAAAAAAACAGCTTGCACCTGTTACTTCACAATGTAATGTTTCTTTCTGCCCATCTCCTGTTCACTTATTGCTTGCTTGTTTGTTTTTGTCTCAGCATTTCTATTTTCATAAATGCATCAAATTGGTCCTTTCAGAATGCCGATGCCAGCTACGATTTTAGCAGCAACGACCCGTTCCCATTTCCACGATACACAGACGACTGGTTCAACAGGTAATGCCCGTCCAGACAGCCCTCCTGTTTATACACACCGAGTGTGTTTTTACGTGCAAATGTGTGTGCTCTATCTGGAGTCTGCTCGCTCTGTCCTATTGATTTTCTCTCCACATAGTTCTGTTAAGACATAATGCAGCAAAATAAACAGCGACATTGTCCAGCAGCAAGACAAAAGCAAGCCACATTGCTTATTTTTAGTTGCACAAATGGCTGCATAGAGTATGTGAAAAAGAAAGCTCCTACGTCAATTTACTCCTCAAAAGACATTGTGTATACTAGTGACCTTCTGTTATTAAAGCCTGATCAGACTCCTGTCTCCTGGCATAAATACTGTATGTAAAAAAAAAAACAACATGTAGATAAAATATAATAAATACTGTTATATTTGCATATCTGCTTCCATTTCCCTTGATGTATCTGTGTCTGCACCTCTGTGTCAAATTTAGCAGGCGGTGCTTTGGTTTAATAGCAGTTGCTGACTGCAATTCTCGCTGGCTAGTCAGCTGGTTGTTATAAATAGCTGCCTGTCTGGTGCAAAGCATGCTGGGAAAGAGGGGTTGACTCTGCAGTGTCCCTGTGGGGGTGCAAAGAGATGGCAACATTACACGGTGAACACAAAACACAGATGTGCACCGGCTATTCTGTTAGACATCAAATATTGTCGTTTGTTGCAGGACAAATGTGAGTTAAATTTCAGGATTGGAGCGTTTACGGCAACAAGATTCTTTATCTCGATCATTTAGCTATGAACAATCTTGTTAAAGTAAGACATAGAGTCTGCAGCAACCAAGGTTACAGCTGATCTGCGAAATCTTAGCTCAGACTTTTCCAAGAAGATATCATTTGCAAATGTATGCAAATTCATGCAAATCCTCACAAGTCATTTCTTTCCTCGTTTTTTTTTTTTTTCCTGTCACCAGTCATGGCACACGATGTGCTGGGGAGGTTTCTGCGGCAGCCAACAACAACATCTGTGGTGTGGGAGTCGCCTACAACTCCAAGGTGGCAGGTGTGTGTCACGTAGAAACCTGCACTTTGAAGAGAGAGGAGGGTGACCATGAAAAGATTGCAACGTTAAATAATAGCTCTGATAACAGTATGATGACAGCCTCACAGGTCTGATGCAGGTGATTTACAGAGAGAGGGAAAGCACAAAATATAGGCTGCTGTGGGGAAAATTGTGCTGAGGGGTGTATATATGGTTCACCTCTATGCACAGAGGTGGAAATTATTCAGACTTCCATGGTGGAAAACAAGATTGATGCATAAAATTGAGATATGAAATAAGCAGGTTGAAATTTGATTTGCATGTTGCTGTGATGTGTGCAAATCATATGGTCGATACGGAACCGGCCGTTTTCCTTAAGTCCTTATTTTATATTTCACTGCTGTCTTCTTCCGCCAGCAAAAATTACAAACTAATGAAAACAAGATTCTTGTCCTCTTAGGCATCAGGATGTTGGACCAACCTTTTATGACTGATATCATTGAAGCTTCATCCATCAGCCACATGCCTCAGGATATTGACATATACAGTGCCAGCTGGGGACCGACTGATGATGGCAAGACTGTGGATGGACCGCGAGAACTTACATTGCAGGCCATGGCTGACGGTGTCAATAAGGTATAAAAGAATCAACCAGACGCTGAGTAGCAGCTTTCTTCAGGCTAAGCCACCGGCATAGGGCATGTTATTAAATATATTGAAAATATGGTGATCAGGTCTTTTTATAATACATCTGGGACCTATGAATATTGACCTGTTGGGCAATATATCAAGAAGATTTGTCTTTATTAATCCTATCTCCTGTTTGCAACACTCATGCCACAAAAGTTTTCAAACTGTCTCAAAAGCTGTAGCTGCCAGGTTTTGCTGACAATCAATTAGTGTATGCCACAATATCAGATGCAATGAAGGTGATGCTGCAACATTGAGATGAACCTTATGTCTTTGTGCACTAATGAAACTTCATGCAGCTAGTAGGACAGGCGCATACGTTTTCAGAAACGCATCAAACAGACAGATAACTATTCTTGCGGAAGACATTTAACGTGTTATGGTACGAAATTTGAATTGAAAGATGAAGAAAGTGTCACTTATTCAGATCATCTTTTTTATTTTAGCGTTAAAGCTGCCTTGAAGTTTTAATGCTCGGGACATTATTAAAGCATTTTTTCATTTAGCTGTGCTCTTATTAAAATGATGAATACAGATAAGAAGTTGTGCAGAAACGCAAATGCATTGCTCTTATGACAGAAAGATTAAAATATGCACACGCTTAACACATATTCTCTGTTCATTCATCATGCTGAGAACATAGAACACCTATTTTAGATAAACAGCAGTATCAACAACATTATTAGAGGTAGTAGCACTTGATAGTACCTTAATCTAGCCCAGTACAGCAATTTTTATAGAGACTTTACATGGACTTCCATTCATATCTACATCCTAACCCTGTGCCTCATCCTAAACCAGTAATCAGTTACCACTAACTGCAACCTTAATTCAATTCACACCTTAGTCCTAAACCTAAGCCCTAACACAAAAACAACACCTCTCAGTCAGTCCCCACAATGTAGGATGTGTTAGGAAAATGGTCCCTACCATGTATCAAACACAAGACCACACGGATGCACACGCACGCACACGCACACGCACACACACACACAGACACACACACACACACACACACAAAGTTGTAATGCTAACAGCTACACTGCCAATTACTTGCTTGATTAATCTTCATGCACCATGTGCAGGCAGGTGCAAGCTGGTCTGAAACAACTCCATCTCAGGCAGAGTGGCTGAACAGAAACACAACTCAGTGAAACAAACATCACTTATCGTGTAGGCACTCTGCAATCTGCTGCTTACAGAAGATTCTAATGATCACTTATATAAGTTTCTGTGTTGGTTGTACATGATATGCCCTGTGCAGACGGGGAAAGTCAGGAAGAACATTATGTTCTAGAAGCGTCCAAGGGAAACTGTGTGGTTTTAATCAAAATAAAAAAACTGTCCTGGGCAAAAATGAAAGCATTTTATCAGAACTGGAGCAGAAAACAGAACAGTAAAATCCTAAAGCACAGCATTTAGCTCAGTGTTACTCAAACCTCTCTTTTTATGCTAACAGGACACTATGATAAGGGAGGGGAAAAGCGCTTAATCGTCAGTCTTGTTGCGAAACCATCAGCCTTTTGTAGTCACAGGTGCAGCAGAGAGAAAAAAAAAAAGGGATACTCTCTGCCTGGAGAGACTGTTTGTTGTTTCCTTTTTTCAAGACATTGACATTGGAAAAAAAAATAGTTACAGTTTTTTTCCTGCAATAGATGATATGCCCTTTTCACATACGCAAGAACTATTAACAATTACAGTGCTTTGAAAGACGGTTCGCCAATAAAGATTTCTTCTGTTTTAGCTTTTTTAAAATCACATTTAGAAGTTTCAGATTATCAAACTAAAACTAACTGTACTGTCAAAGATTACCTGAGCAATTTCATGAGGATTTATTTTGCTAAGCTTTTAAAGCTACCCTAATTAATCTGATCCTTTGCACAAAAAAAAAAGAAAGAAAAAAAAAAAAAAAAAAAAATAATATATATATATATATATATATATATATATATATATATATATATATATATATATATATATATATATATATATATATATATATATATAAAATTCCCCTCTCACCCTCCGTGGGTGGTCTCTTTCATCCTCTGAGCCTCTACCAGAGGCCTGGGAGCTTGAGGGTTCTGCACAGTATATATATATATATATATATATATATATATATATATATATATATATATATATATATATATATATATATATATATATATATATATATATATATACAGGCTCAAAATGTTAATCATTGGGTTTTTTTTTGTTGTTTTTTTTTTACTTGTTGTAAGTGAGTCACATTTTACATACAACTCTGCCGTCCTTCGTGGCGCTGCTGTGTTTTGGAGTCACTACATTTGTGACAGATCTCATTAGGTAGCTGTGTGATGAGGCAGTTTGTTCCGCAGCGTTGGACCAGAGAGGCAATTTTTCTAGGAACAATAAACCAATCACCACCTGGCGACAAGAGAGTTTTGATTGGATTGCAGTGTATGAGTAATTTAGACAAAAATGCACCAAAGAGACCAATTTTAGAGACTTTAATAAACACAAGAAGTTTAAAAAATGCTGATACTGGTTGTGTAATTACAGTAAGATTAAATCCCCTTTTTCTTGGTCATCACTTTAACTTCGAGAACCCCACGAGAAATAAGCAGTAACTCTGATGTATTTCTGCTTCTCTGGGTGATGTCGTTTCAGGGGCGTGGTGGAAAAGGCAGCATCTATGTCTGGGCGTCAGGCGATGGCGGTAGCTATGACGACTGCAACTGTGACGGCTACGCCTCCAGCATGTGGACCATCTCCATCAACTCTGCGATCAACGATGGCCGCACCGCTCTGTATGATGAAAGCTGCTCCTCCACGCTGGCGTCCACATTCAGTAATGGGCGAAAACGCAACCCGGAGGCTGGTGTTGTGAGTGCGCTCAGATTTAATTGTGGGCATTTCACAAGAATGACAATAGACCAGCCAGATTAATCAGCAGGAACTCCTGATAATTCTTGTAACATTTAAAGATGATTCAGCTTTATTTCTCCAAACTTCTTCACACGTCTGTCTCTAAAGATCCTCTCACATTCTCTAAAAGATGTTATTGCATCCATGGACTGAAGAGTTATTTGCACATTTTCTATGAGCACAGCATATCTGTATTCCAGACCCTTCAGGACATTGAATGAGTCCAGGAAATTGCTAGATGACTGAGAAAAATAGTGGCGGCTTAGTTGGAGGTATAGCTCTTTCCAAGAAATAAGCCTGATATTCAGATTTCTATTTTTGTTTTGATGCTCAAAATGATGCTGGTACACAAACCTTTTGGCATTAAAACTCTCTGCTGTCCATCCTGTTATTTTTTTCTCTCAGTTATTTTTAAGGGACACTTTTTTAATGAAACTATCTTTTTGCTTGTGTATTTTGGACATACATACCTAACAATTTGTGAATTTGCCACACATTGGACAATTCAAAATTGGCGCTTCTTTTTGGGTTGAAATTTATAAGTTTGTTTTTTTTAGGCACAGAAAATAAATGTTAACTTTAATACTTCATAAAATTTTTCACTCACAATGTCTACCTACCGTCTTTTACAGCTGTATTATTCAGTGAGCTCCATTGGCAAAGCACAACAACATAAGGATCTGTTCCCGATACCAGTGGAAATAAGTAGTTTGCAAAATGGTCCTTAGAAGTATATATCAGACTTTGATCCTTCCTAGTTAGATACTAATTTGTAGTAATATGACATCTAAGTCCACACATTACAAAGCGTTATAAACCAAGATTTGTTTACAGAGGCTGCAGTGTTTGAATAATTATGCAAATCACCTTTTGCTGCTGACAAAGCGCAATCTTCCCAAGGGGTTTTTCTCATAATTGCAGTTAATCTGTTGTCATTTTTTTTTATTAAGTATCATATTTAGTAAATAAATAATTCTTCAGTCTGATTGTGCAATTTAGTCTACTCTCACTCATCATACTTTGAATTATACAATTTAGCGACCACAAACAAAATGGTCTCCAATCAACAGCTGAGGATTAGACTTTACTTCTGGTCAAAATAAAAGCTGAAGCACATAGAAATACTGTCTAATGCGTCTTGCTAATTTATTAAAATTAGCAAGAAGTATTATTTTTTTTGTCCTTCTACAACAACAAACTTCATTGCATTGTAGTGTTAAGGACTGCATTTCCAGTCAGCACCCTAGAAACAATCCTTGTAGGATTGTGACCTACATCAGCTTTGTATGTTTTTGCAGATTAGGTGAAAATCTGGGGCCAAGATTAATTGTCTGAGCTTCAAAGCAATCATTGATTATTAGTTATTATTTGTTGAGATGCATCTACGAAGAAATTGAGCTCCAATATATAGAAAATATTAAATGCATAGCCTCAGATTATAACTACGTTAACACAAAGATTTAATTATTCTTTGCACTTTCATAAAGTAAGCTTCTTAAACTTTAAACAAATAGCTTTGCAAGTCACTACCTGCGTAAGTTTTTTAAAATTGACTTTTAATTTTTTTCTTTTACTGTGATTTGATTATTTCAGGCTACTACAGATCTGTATGGAAACTGCACTCTGCGTCACTCTGGAACATCAGCAGCAGCACCGGAGGCAGCAGGCGTCTTTGCTCTGGCTCTTGAAGCTAAGTATGTGCTCCACGCTCCCTTTTCACATGCCTATCATAATTGCGCATATTGATTTAGATGGACTGTCTGCATGAAAGAGCATTAAGTTGCCTCGTTGAATGATGCTTAGGTTGAGAAGGTGGCAGCCAGAAGGCACAATCTCTGTACATGTTTTCCTTTATCCCCATCACCCTTCATCTTCACGTTCTATATTCCTGAGTGACTGAACTCTTTAATGGTGCAAGATATCTCTCCTTTTTTTTTTTTTACCAGTTGTACATCACTTCTTACAGAATTTCTTATTTTTCACAATAGCAACCTAAATAAACCTTCTGTGGTAGAGTACAGACAAACCAGTAATCATTGAATCAGTTAACTGATCACACTAGAAGATTGCAAAAAAAAAAAGGACTTACTGTATGGTTGAAGAAGAGAGACTTTGTCTCATCATGTCACCGACAATAGGGATTCATCACAATCCGCATATGGTAAAAAATGTTATCTAAGAGCTAACAGTGATACCAAATGCAAGGACGATGGAGATTTGTTATTTGATGTCAATTCTGTAAACTGAACAATCACAGGATTTCAAATCCTGAGAGAGACCCAGTCATTCTTCCCTCTCTCTTCTCTCTCAGGACTTTGCTTCTCGCATTAAAGGCTGACACGATTCTCTGGGCATTAACTAACACCAGCTGATGGAGCTGTGTAAAGACGCACTGTTTGCTCAGCCCACACAATAATGATGTTGCTGTCTGAAGACCGGATGCCCAGCTGCAAATAGCTCACAAGCCTTTTTACTGCCCAAACACACTTGAACCGTAGAACAACACGAGTCTGCCAGAGTAAAGCTGTCACTAAAAACAGCCGCAGAAATTTACGAGAGATACAGACAAAGGCAACCATCCGAGCCTAAAACACAAACACTGACGTTGGATGCTTTTAGCTATTCTATTTTTATGTTCAAAATGTTGGTTTTTCTTTTGTTCCTGGAGGAATCTCTCTGTAGGAACACGCTGCCCTAAATCTTCCTCCATGTTTGTTTTTGTCTTAGCCCTAACCTGACATGGAGAGACATGCAGCACCTGTCGGTCCTGACGTCGAAGCGAAACCAGCTCCATGACGAAGTCCACCAGTGGAGAAGGAACGGCGTGGGTCTGGAGTTCAACCACCTGTTTGGGTATGGCGTGCTGGACGCTGGGGGGATGGTGAAAATGGCCAACGAATGGAAAACGGTGCCGGAGCGTTTCCACTGTGTAGCTGGATCCATCCAGGAAGCCCGGTAAGTTACTTCTTTTAAATTAATATTTAAATGACAGGTTATCATAAAAAGCTATTTCGTTCTGCACATCTGCAGCTTGCAACCAACCTCCCACGATTTTAGAGAGGAAAACCCCGCAGACTGTATGAGAGACACTCTCATCTAATTACTTGGGTAATCCCCAGTACGACCTAATTCAATAAAACATTGATAATCAGAGTATCCACTTAATACCCCTGTAATATTTATATCAGCTGCTCAGTCTGTTTTGTTCTGTAAACAGGGAAATTTAGAAATTCTACATTTGTTTGTCAAGATAAAGTATTTTAGCATCTTGAAAATATTTAATGACATCTGGTAATTATTATTATTATTATTATTATTTTTTTTATCACATTCAGTCATATTCAGATAACACTGCTACCTCAGAAACATTCAGTTGTCCAGAATACATTTTATGTCCTAATTTTAGGAATTTTCTGAAATAAAGGTAATGCCAATCACAAACTGATTCGAATCAAAGCGCTTTTATGCTGATTTGATTTATTTTTTTCATCTCCAACGCACATGTACGGTGTGGTCACAATGCATGAATAGAAACCTGATTTTTAGTGCAGACATGCTGATCGCCAAGGTAGAAAAATTGCCCACTTCCAATCTCTGCCTGATTTACTGGTGAGTCTCTAAATTAAAGGATCTGTATTTTATTTAGGACAATCCAGTCCAGATTTCATAAAGTATCACAGATTGAATGATTCAACATTTTCTGTAAGAAACTGTTAGTTAGCCCTTTAACTCTTTGCTGTTTGGAGGCAAACATCAGCATTGTTTTGTTTCATGACTTAGCCAAAGTGAAGGCTGAGGAAAGAATCCATTTAGCTGTATTAGCTGGTCAATTAGTCTTTCACAAACAATGGATTGTGATTCAGTTAATTAATTGGCAGATGCATTAGATGGAAGGTAACATCAAGAGCAGGAACTTTATTTATTTATTTTGGTGTTTCTAACGTCCTTTTTAAAGCACTAACAGTAACCAATTGGTGTAAAATTGGGGCTTTAGAAAATGTGCAACAAAAGCAACAGAAAGACGGGGAAAAAATCACATTTTGATCCAATTTTGTCAGATCTGCTGAAAAATCTGTGTTCTTTTATTTTTCAGTCTGTGCCTCTCCACAATGTGTTTATAAAAAAAAAAAAAAAAATTGGCAAATTTATGTTCTGCAATAAACTACACAATATTTCTCCCTGATCAAATTCTGAATTACCTTATAAATAAAAGTATCATTTCAGTTCTACGTTTGATATGGTGCTGAAGAGAATGTTGATCTGAACATTTGAGGTTCCTGTTTCTAAGATACTTACCATCCTCTGGATAGGACTTAAATTGTTGAACTCCAGCATTATTTAAGAGACGAGAATATCTATAAAAAAGTTCTTTAGACGTCATAGTTTACTGGGAAGGAATACCAGAAATAACTCTCGTTTTAAGCCTTTCAATTGTGTCTTAAAAGCTGATTCACTGGCGCTGTCATATTTTTTATTTATTTATTTTTTTATCAGTTCTCTGTTTCCACAGCAGCACTGCAGGGCTTCTACTGCCTATATTGTGGCGGAGCTATAATTACAACAATCCCACCTCTGTTGATAGCATGTTATCAGAGAAGAGCAATAAACGCTGGTGTAGCCATGCTCACAAACGCTGCTCAGCAGTGATCTGATGGCTTCCCTGGCTGTTTATGGCTTACTTAGTTGGAGGAAAACTTCTCATTATCAGCTGAGCTGGCACACGGAGCACCGCAGAGCAGCGTGGTCGTTTTTAATCTGGAAAGATTCAGCCCTTCAGTGGCACCTCTGTCTTCACTCTGTGGCTTTGCAATTACTCTTGCACATTGCCCAAGAGTACATGTGAAAATGCTCAGCTAAAATGTATTCACATGTGATTTTACTATTAAAGTAAAAGCATATATTTGAATGACATTTTTTTGAAAAAAAAAATCACAGACAGAAAAAGCGATTTTGGCAAATTAGAGGTTAGTAAAACAGATTTATATCAGGTTCAATTTAAATACAATTACTTGTTTAAGCACCAAAATGAACATTCTCATTTTCACTCTCCACCACAAGAATTGGTTTGAGGGTAATTCAAAAAATATACCAATAAAATGTTTTCGTAGTCTTTGCACTGCGAGCTGTCAATAAAATATATATTGAGAACAGAGATAATCTCATGCTGCTGTGTCGAAGAACGACTGCAGAAAATGATAATTGTGCAATTATTTTAACCGAAAACTGAGTCTAAATTTAAACGGGCTGTTTAAATCAGGACTTAGCATTGTTTACTTGACTAGCAATACTAAAACAGCTATCGGTTTGTGTTTATTCTTGAGAATATAGATCCTTGCTTTAACTCTGGGATTTCATAAGGACTCCCAACATATCCAGAGCCGAAATCAATCATGACAGCAAAGGCTGAAAGATTGAAGTTCTTTTAATCATCTTCTGTCAGTAGCAGCATCCACACCAAAGAGTGTTGATGTCAATGTGGCTTCATATATAGCACTCAACATTGTGATAGATAGATAGATAGATAGATAGATAGATAGATAGATAGATAGATAGATAGATAGATAGATAGATAGATAGATAGATAGATAGATAGATAGATAGATAGATAGGTAGATAGGTAGGTAGGTAGGTAGATAGGTAGGTAGGTAGGTAGGTAGGTAGGTAGGTAGGTAGGTAGGTAGATAGATAGATAGATAGATAGATAGATAGATAGATAGATAGATAGATAGATAGATAGATAGATAGATAGATAGTTTATCTTTTAGTAGTTGTTGCTTGTTGTGTAACACCTTGGCCTGAGACTCGTTAGTTTTCATAGATATTCTCTTTTTCTGTCAGCTCAGCTCAGTTTTGTACTCAGTTAATAATGTTTTCTTTGTGGTTTCCAACACTCCTCCTTCACTTTCCTTTCCTTGACACTTCTTGTCTGCTTCTCACTACCCGGGATGAGGCCTCAGCCTCTAATAATGGTATTAAACCTCTTCACAGCCTTTGGCCACCATCTGCCCTGCTGTGCTCTCACCCTGTCTTTCCTTCACCCAAAGAGATGGGAAAGCAGTGCGTTTTCTTAATCAAAATCAGACACAAAGGTGAAAATAGGATCCATTTTATCCTGTGATTGTAGTTTCTGTTCTGAACAGATCTATAATTGAGAAATAAAAACTAGAAATTATTTTGAATTCTGGTTTGTGGCATACTTGTGTGACTTATTTTAAAAGCATTACATTTCCTTATTCAATATTTGGAGACATGTCCTTTTGGTTTTGTCTCATCGGATAAATTAGTAATTGAAATAACGGGCCTATAGATGACCACTGTTACATTAAGAAGAAAAAGTAGGAAGCTTGCAGACATGAAAACATAATGGAGATGGCAGAAGCATCTTGTGGGTGTGGTTTTACTGTGGGATGGACACGTGCACTTAACAAAATAGGTGCCAATATAATGGGATCTATTAGAAAGTTACAGCTTGGACACAACTGGGACTTCCAAATTCAGTTCTCTTTAGCACTAAGGAAATGCATAAAAACATAGGAATTTTTGAAGAAAAAAAACCCCCCTCAAAAATAATCATCCTCTTATTTTTCTGTAATTTTGTTAAGCCTAAAGCAACAAATGTTAGAGAAAAATTATTATTTTTATGTTAGAGCATTGCAATATCTGGTTTCAATGGTTCTCACCCAAACCTTTCTGTTCACATCATCAATTACTTTAAGACCTTCATAAAAACATGTTACAAATTCAAAGTTTTTTTATTAATTGAGATGGGAGTTCATATATTTTGGCCGCTGGAGCTCATTTTTAAATTTTTGCTTCCATCTTTTTTCTCTCCATGCCAAACATTTTGTAGCTGGATTTTGTTTAATCGTATTAAAAACTATCAAATTGATATCACAAGTTGTGATGGAACAAAATTGACCTTGTTTCACCAAGAGACAAAACCTGTCTGTTTTAATCAATGTAAGGAATTTTAAAAAGCCTACAAAGCAATCTCTTCACTCTTTATATTACAAATTAGTTGAAACATTAGATTGACTGAAAATTTTTGAAAGAAGGGCAATATATACTAGATATATAGTCTTAGCTATATGAACTTAGCCCATTATCTGTCTTGTTTCTTTTGGCTCTGTTTGCTTTCTGAATCTCTTTTTCAAAAATTGCCTTCAACCATTTATTTCTGTTTCTTGTTTCTAAGTAAATTCCAGTCTGGCAATAAGCTGGTGCTAGCCATCACCACTGAAGCCTGTCAGGGGAAGGACAACTTTGTCCGCTACCTGGAGCACGTCCAGGCCGTGGTCACCGTCAACGCCACCCGCCGCGGAGACCTCAACATCAACATGACCTCACCGATGGGCACAAAGTCCATACTGTTGAGTCGAAGGCCCCGGGATGACGACTCCAAGGTCGGCTTTGACAAGTGGCCCTTCATGACCACCCACACCTGGGGGGAGGACCCCCGTGGCACCTGGGTCCTGGAGGTGGGTTTTCGGGGCGACCAGCCTCAGCGGGGGGTCCTCAAGGAGTGGACTCTCATGCTGCACGGAACACAAAGTGCCCCTTACATAGACCAGATTGTGCGCGATTATCAGTCCAAACTTGCCATGTCCAAAAAGGAGGAGCTGGAGGAGGAGCTAGATGAGGCCGTAGAGAGAAGTCTGAAGAGCTTGATGAGTAAAAACAACTGAAATCAAAGTGTCACCTGCATGTTGCCAATCGCTTCACTTTTTCCTGTATTTTCAGTCTCGCTCTCTGCCCACAGTATCACTACACCACTTTGTTTTGTTCAGTGTTTCCTCTCTTTTGTCTCCTGCTCTGCCTCTCTCCTTTCTGCTTTTTTTTTTTGTTATCAAGAGTTTCCCTCAGACACCTTTGATGAATGTTTCTCCTAACAATCATGACAAAAGTATATCCCTCGATTAACTGTTGTAGAGAAGGCAGAACTATATCGGCAGAATTTTTACATTGTAATGAATTGTACATATACCAAATAGACGCCAGCGTTTCATGCTATCGCTTTCATGCCCTGCACCTTTCTTCTGCCAAATGTTGTACAGTTTTGTTTTTGTTTTTTTTTTTCTGTGACTGTAAATGATTTTCTGTCTCATTCTACTTAAACTTTAATTTCATCGCAAACAGAGCAGTGATACTTCTTTCCGTCTGTATTTTTGTGAAATTTTTGTAATCAAGGAAAGGAATGTGTAATTTATTTTGCAGAGTGTGGTCATGAGTTCATATTTCATAACCTTTGACGTATATGCTATAATAAACCTATTCAGCTATTTATTAAAGTATTTGAGTGATTTGGAGCACATCACCCAACATTTCTTTCTTCTGAATAAAGACTTCTACTCTATCAATTCAGTGCCCCAAACTGCACAAATAAATCAATCAAATGATGAATGCCAAAATAGAAAAAAACATGGAAAAATGTTGAAAACAATTCTCATTCAAAATTACATATGATGCCTTTCAAACATTTCTAGGTTTCTTTGACTCTTTAGTAAACTGAACCTAAAAGGTACTATGCATTTTATTTGAATTGTACAACACAAAGTAGCGCACAACTGTTCAGGGAAAATGTCACGTTTTCAAAATTTTCCACTTTTCCCCCATAGATATTTTGTCCTGTTCTTCCCCAGTAACCATAAAATATAAATAAATACAAGTTCTTAGAAACCATCTAATTAGAAAACAGAGAATTCAATTGTATTTTTTTGTTATTTTAGTATACATGCAATACTATTTGAACTGTATAAAAACAGCAGGTCTGTTAAATAAGAGTTTGAATTAAAGGGACAGTTTATCACAACTTGGCATTTATTGCCTGTGGGGAAGGAGCTCTAATTAAGGCTCCTAAGCTGCAGTACAGAGAATAACAATAAATAACCATGTCTCTATTTGTGTAATAGTGAGACAGAAGTAGAACGGTAAATGTTTTGATCTACATAGGTCTTTCTGGAGTCATCCTTGCCTTTTTCTATACCTTTTCCATTTCCCACGTTTTTACATTTTTGAAGGACATTATTTGTAAAATTGCACATAAGATTGTGAGCTATTTAAGGATATCAAAATGTAAATTTTGTAAAATTGAAACATTTTTCTTTGCGAAAAAACTAATTGCCCCTAAACCTAATAACTGTCTATACCACCTTCGGTGGCAACAACTGCCATTAAATATTGCCACTGAACTCCACTCCACTTTTTTTTTTTAGTTCAGCCACACTGGGAGGTTTTCAAGCTTGAACAGCCCATGTAAGATCACAACACAACATCCGAGTTAAATTCCAGAATTTAATCAAAACTGTATTTTTATTTTTTATTTTTTTAACCATTTAGATGTGGGCCATCGAGGTGGTTGCCACAGGTTCGAGTCCTGGCCCGTTGACCCTTTCTGCATGTCTTCCCCCTCTGTCATAACAAGCTTTCCTGTCAGATCACTATCAAATAAAGGTCACTAGTTTAAAAACCTTTAAAGAAAGAAAAATCGTTTTAGTAACTGTTTCATCTTGAGATGAACAAAGCAAAATTTTAGTTGTTTGAGTCTTTTATTATTCAATATATCAAATCCAATTGATACACAGCAAAATAGTGCTGAGGGCAGAAAGTGGAATCCAATTAAACAATTAAGCTAAGAAGGGAAAGCCGGAGTTCTAAAAGAGAACATCAAATGGGTGGCACAACTTCTTACTCTTTTTGAGAGAATTTTTTTATTATTTTTGTTAGGTGGCATAGAGCTTTTAAATCTTGTCCCAAGTTTTCAGACAGTAAAGGACTTATTGCATGGGTGCTGGCTGAACACAACTGAAATGCAATCAGGACTGAGGAGCAGAGACATCAAGCAAATAGATGCAAGCAAGAGGAATATCAGGGTTTAGTCAGTGTCCAAGCAGGATGCGTGTCCCAAAGAGACTGAAACAGGTGTTAGTCATTTTTGCATTTAGTTATCTTGATACTAATAGCAACACTGCGTTCTCATTTAATGGCCTGGACCACATTGCAGCCAACAGTCGATGTGGTTTCAGTGTTTCTTCTTGCTCGACTTTTCAATCATGGTCTCCACTACCATGGAGGTTTCCTCGTAACCTTTGACTTTGCGATCGTTGGAGAACTTTTCCACTGATTCCACCACCTCCACCTTTTCATAGCTCATGGTGTCTGGGCTGAAGCTACTCGAGCTGGTGGTGCTGGTGCTGGAACCGGTACTAGAACTGCTGCCACCACGGGCTGCAGGTTTTTTCTTGGGCCTGTCGTTCCCAGGCACGGGATCTTGGGAGCTTGAGTCCGACGGTGGCAACAAGGGATTTGGATCTTTTGAGAAAGGCTCTCCATTATTAGATTTACCTCTTCCTCCGCTGTCTTTGGCCTTTCCACCGATGTTATCTTCTCCTGCGCTGGGAGGCAGTGTGGGACTGAGAGGCCTAGGGTCCACCATGGGCTGAAGGGGTGGAGGAGAGGGCGTGCCAGGTCCATGAGGCTCATAAGGATACATCATCCCATCTCTTATTGTGACAAAGATGCGACCAGCTGATGGAGTGGAAGTGTAGAAGCAGGGATCCAAGTAGCTGCCGTCACCGGTAACAAGGACATAGCGACCTTTGGTGTAGAAATCAGCGATTGGCTCAGGCCTCTGGTACTTTCTCATTCTGTCTCTGACAATGTTGCAAAGAGTGTCGAAGGCTTTGCTAATCTGCGCTCCATCAGGGACATCCTGTCGAGAAACTCCAGTGAGAACAGCCCCTTGATCTTCTTGTTTTACCCTTTCAGCCTGCACCTCTGCAGATGAGACTGCATTAGATTCTTCGTCGCCACCCTCTCCTGTATTTCTCTCCTCCTGGCCGCTGTCTATGACATCTTTTGGGGTCAGTTCTTTCTTCTTCAAGACCTTTTTAGTCAGTATCTTCTGTCTGGGCTTTATGCTTGTGATATCTTGGATAGCTTGGGTGATATCTGGGCATAAATAAAGACAAGTCAAGTGACTAAACCTCATGAACTGATAAATATTTAAAATGACTTAAGTGGCAGCTACTGATTTTTTCTCATGCCCGTAAAGACATTACTTTAACTTTGTAAATTTCAATAGTATTTACTACTCTCTAATATGATGGTAACTGATGATACCCTTCTGGGTGACTTTAAAAACAAACCAACTGTGATTTGCTCATCATGTCCTTACCTCTCCCCGTGCTTGATGCGCAGGGTGTGTGAGTGTAACGGTAATTAGTGGTAAACAGGGTAATGGGAGTGCCAATTATGGCAGAATTCAACCTGCAGGTTAAGAAAAGAGAGGGAGATAATGATAAAAAATGTCGCCCAGGCAACCGCGATGTGCTCAAAAGCTTTTACAACCTGGAAAACACACAGTTGAAATTTCTTTCTGTAAGTGAGAAAAGGAAGAAACCGCAATGTGGACGAGGTAAAGATCTGTTATGTCACAGAGCCACCTAGTGGTGGATGCAATGCAATCCAATAACTTGTTAAGTTATCTTCTACAAAAAAATTAGCTTTACTAAAAAATTGCTTTACTTACTATTCACTTAGGTGATTTACAGTAAGAGATTTGTTGTACCGGTAAATCACCAAAATGATCTGGGGATATCAGCAGCCAGAATGTTGTTTTTAAATTATGAAAATAAGAGCAATACTTTTTGGGGGACAAAAAAAAAAATGTCAAGAGGCACAAATACTTCATTATGCCAGAAAGTTTGACATTTTTAATAGAAATAACATTTTGTTAATATACCTGAACAGAAAATAAATAAAAACAACACTTCTTCCTAAATATAATGATGCTACAAAGCACTTAACTCTGTTAAATCACTCTGGATGAATTTGAGCTCATTCTTGTTTGCATGATTATTTTAATTTGATTTCCATATTGAAGACTTTCACATTTCAGAATAAATGGTCAATTATATTTAAAGTGACTACTCCAAAACCCTCATTACAAATGTTTAACCATTTCAAAGTGCAATGCTCTGGACACTAATCCAAAGCATCGCTGTAAAAACCAATTAATTTGGGCTTTTCGAACAGAATTTCGGTTCGAGAGGAAAATCTGAGTTTCTATCAGCTACATAATTTATTCAGTTACTGAAGCAGCAAAACAACCCCACACCATTTCACTTCCACCACAATATTTGACTGCTGGAGTGATTAAAACTAATATAATGATCTGTTACAAAAAAAAATCAAAAAATCAAAAACAGAATAAAATCTTTCTTACACCACTGCAGTTTCTTTGGGGAAGGTTATAACATATGTTTGATAAACTGTATTTCTGTGGTCTAGAAATCATAAGAAAGAAGTTTACCTGTTATCTTCATTCTCGATTATCCTCTTGTACCGCTCCAGCTCGTTCTCAAGGGATGTCTGATACATGGCCAGGTGGCGACAGTCGCTGATATATTTTTCCAACGATTTCTCAGCTTCCTCAATCTCCTTCCGTAAAGATTCGATTTTCTCATTGTACAGCTGGATCTCATTGTCATAATTCTCTTGTGTGCTTTTGATGGTTTGCTCCAGCATTGCAGTCTGAGAGAATACAATATCAACATTGTTAAAGAAAATACAATGTACAATGTTGATAATAATTATTAAGAAGGGATTTTTTTTTTTACCCGTATCATTGTAATTATTATTTTACATAATGTAGGTAGTAAAATGATGATTAAAATGATAATTAAGACTATTAAATTAAACATAACATCGGAGGCAGTAAAAACAGGTGACACCTGTATTTATACAAAGATTATTTCCACAAATATATGGTACATCTCAAATAAAAAATAAAAATATGGAACATGTTACAAAAGTCACACTCTAGTGAAATAAAGTGATTCTTGCTCACATCTGCTAGCTAAAAGTTTTAACAGTAGAAAATATTACATGTGGCATCTTACACTTTAGCACCATATCTGGCATAAATATATTATTTTTAGAATTCAACACCCCATATTACTTATTTATCCTCTGATTTAATTAGCATAAAATACATTTAGAAACATTCAAAGTTTGAGCTAAACAATTATCTAATATTTTGATCTGGTGCTTTAATATTCCAAATGTTTTATATCTTTGGAGAAATATAATTCAAAATAAAAACAGCTGCCTGATTTACATTATTATAAAGTTATATTCTTTAATGGTATGCATGACATTAAATGTGGAGCTGGAATTTTGACTAAATGAAGCAATTGTTTTTAAAATGGCCTGATAAATTTAGGGGCATTCCAGCGTTTAAAAAAAAAAATTAATCACACATTCTATTATTAAAGGGCATAAAAGCAATTACTACAAGAATTAATTAATTAAAAATGGAAAAAAAGAGAAGCCAGCTATACAAAAGGGATGATTTTTTTTTTCTTTATTGCTGCTTATGGATTTTTTAAATTATTCTGTTGGGAAGTCCTCAGAAATCCCTCTGTGGGTACCTGCGAGTTACGCAAAATGTCACGTTGCCATGGCAACTTACCTCACTCTGCAAGCGTTGCTTCTGAATCTGCAGCTGATAGAGGGCGCTCTTGTACTCTTCCAGCTGAGTCTGCAGCCCTGGTATTTTCTTTTGGGCCAGCAACTTCTCCTGCTCCTTCACACATGTAGCACAAATCAGTAGCAGCTCAACAACACTGGTTGCATATTCTTGCAGCGTGGTGCTAACTCCTCCCTGACATGAACTGATTTCTTATTTGAGTTGACATTAGGAATGTATATATACTTGAAAACGAGGGACTGGAAAAGAATGAATGAGCTGTGAAATGCCAAAACAAGTGTGTGACACATTCTGATCCATGTCTCCTGAAAAATCCTGATATATTTCTAAATTAAAGCAAAGCCTCTGTGACATTTGAATTTATAGAAAAACTAATAAGTTTAATATGGAACTTCATTCATTTTTGGATAGAAGAAAAGAGGATCTACCATGATGGTTTGAGAGCCATCAGGGTTCAAAATTTATTTGAAATAAATTTTGGACAGTGGCCTGAAAGACTTGATTTAAACAAGTTCAAGTACATTTCCTTCTCAACCAGTGTTTTTCAGATTTTTATTTATTTATTTATTTATTTTTTTTTTTTTTAGAACAAAGGAATCAATTCGCATGCAATTCTATGGAAAATGATTCTGCTTCTAACTTAATTTGTGACCTTCAAAGCCTATTTTACTCAGTGTGGTCTCAATAAAGACTTTAACTTCTACATTACTAATTAATATTGATTTCTTTATTTATTTATTTATTTTTTTAATGAATCCCTGATCTGGAGCGCAGCATTTGAACAATAGTCATGAAACCTGCTAGTGTTTTCAAGCTGCTAGTAGATATATGAGTCTTTAACTTATTGCAGTAAGAAAAACTGTGACTCTCATCCCGTTGTCAAGGGAAACAGAACCAATTAAACCATTCAGAAGCAGCACTGCTTCTAAGACACATTTAAACAAATAAATCCCCAATCTACTAGATTCAAACAGCGGCCACAGTGGCACAGTTACTCAAAAATTAGAATGCACTGTCATTCTCCTCTGTATTTACCTAATTATGTGTCCTGACACTTTTAAAATTGCTCATCTTTACAGGAGTCTTGATGAAAGGTTCAGTTCATGTCCATCCCAACAAAACATGCACAAAGACACACTAATCAGACAAATGGACAGACAAGGAGCCAATTGGTCAGAGGAGCCAGGGACCGCACCAGCTGCTTACACGTAGCAGGGCTGACACACATGCTAACACCAGCCTCTTCCTCCGGGGAGAGTTGAACACACACACGATGACAACATTGGTGACCTTACCTCGGAGATGCCAGCTGACACATTGGGAGCAAAGGGAAGTGTCTGGTTTATTTGCTGCAAAATGTTTACGTAGGTTTCAATCTCTACAAGGTCCTGTTATAAAATAGGTTAAAGAAAGAGAAAAGATATATATATATATATAAGAGAAAATGCATCTGATCATCTTCTAAAAGTTAACAACAAATCTACTTCAATCTTACCGGGGATTTGAGGAGTTAAAATTAAATTAGTTTAAGACTTTCATTTAGCCCAGCAATATGACCGAATATTTCTGCAGACAAAGGGGATTTTCTACCTACAAGTTTTAATACTGTCGTGATCTAAGAGCATGATAAAGAGTGGCTTATATTTCTTCACTCCAGAGGAATACCTCCAACTTGAGCAGCATAAGCCTTGTACTCACATGAAATTACTCTCCTTATTCTATTCTACATAATGCAAAAAGAGCAGTGCCCTTTGATATGCTGTGTAAACCCTGTAGAGTTGTGGAATAATTCATCATCAAGCTGCCTCAATTGAAGCAAAAATTAGAATGAAATTGTGAAAGTAGGAAAGTCTTTTGAATTCACACATGATGCATGTAACATTTTAGTCTTTATGTGCCTCAGCTTTTTTTTTTGTTTTGTTTTGCCTTTGTTTCGGAGCTTCCAGATTTTACTGCAACACAAAGGCAATTTTTCTTTTCTTTTTTTTTCTGTGTACAGGTTTATCTGTGAGTGCCTGTGATGGCCACTGCATTTTCTCTTCTTTTTTTTTTTTCTTCAACTGTCTTTTCCCCACCTACATCACAACAACAACAAAAAAAAGGTTGCTAAAGCCCCAGAAAATTTATAACACATGCAGTGGAATCTGTTTGGGTGTTTAGTACAAGACTCATTTAGTTAGTAAGTTGAGATCAAATGTGTTTCTGACAGAGACACAATATCAAATCTACAGTTATTTAAATGAATAGTATTTGACAAAATGTACATTTTTGGACAGACTATGAGTTAACCAATGCTAATGATTGTGATGCATTTGGCTTATTTGACTTTCACTAAATGCTTTCACTTCAAGTCATTTGTACAATGTGAATAACTATAAAGGCCCCTAATCACCTTATACTTGATGGTGTTCCTTCAGTATCAATTCTGGGTGGTATTTCCTTTACGACAGAAAATGTTAAGTATAAAAGAATCTACTTTGAATAGATAATCATATGTTGTGAGCTGTAACTTTTAAGAAACTTGTTTGCAATTCAGTTAAATTTCCTATTCCTGGTGGTTTAGTTTCCACTTGTTGCCAAGAAGAATCTAAATTTGAACTGACCGCCAAAAACCCTGTATGTTTGTAACAACGAGCCCAAATGGTGAGGCTACAACCGCCTAAAAATAAAGAAATGTTGGCTTCTGAGAAGGACTAAAAATATTGAAATACTTTAAGGTTTAAGAAATAACCAGTGATCTAGGTTAGCCTCATATAATAGGTAATAAGATAATAATGCATGATAATCTATTGTTTCCAACCCTCTAAAGAAAAATGACCCCTTATAAATGATCAAATACACATCTGAGGTCTTGGTGTGAGCTTCTGCTGCTGTGCAACTGTGTCCAACTGTAACATCAGCATTTAAAATGCAAGTTCAGAACACCTGGGACATATTAGCAATTATTTTTACTCCGAACAGTCCCATGGTGTATAAATGTTACACACGGTTGCAATATATTTGTGTTATATTGTGCAAACTTACTGGACATAATGAAATATGCATGTCTTTTAGTGTATTGTAAAATGTACAGCTTTCTAGTGTGTCAGAGCAGATTGTAATACATTTAATGTCTTGATCTATTTTCTTTTTTCTATACCATGTTTTATGATTGTCCGATGCTGGGGTGATAAAACGTCCTTGTTCTATACACATGTGCAAAGAACCTTGGTCTGCTCCACACTGGTCCAAAATGATTAGCTAAATTAATATGAAAATAGGTCAGACTGTACTCCTATGGAGACAGCTCAAGCATTTAACATGTGAGCCGCACAGCATGTGACAAACTTATGCTACTTCAGGGACATTGTGCGTCATTTGAACAGCATTTGCCTAAACTCCAAAGCAGTGGAAAGCAGTCAGTCAGTCTGACCTTCTTATTTCTAACTCTGGTGGAATTGATGTCATCCTGCAGGAACTGAGACTGGATCTGATACTCCAGATTCTTTAGCAGAGCACTGTCAGCTTCCTGTAGGGAGAAAAGAGAGCAAAATGAAAGAGAGAAGAAAAAAATATGAGAAAAATAGAACATCTATTTAACATTTACACAGTGCAACAAAATTAAACTCTCCTATTAACAGTCTTAGTTTTTTTTTTTTTTTCACATTGCAGTTGCAAAAATTGATTGTTTTCATATTTTCTGTAAACAAGCATAGGTTCTTCAATGCAGTACCTTGTTTAAATGCTCCAGAGTGCCCCGGAGCTGCTCTTGGTAATCACATTCACTTTTGTATCTGAAAAAAAAAAAGAAACATGTAATATTTAGCAAAGGTCAGTTTACTTTATGGAGTGTCCAAAAAGCTCGAGCTTGTCCGTCTTCTCCCAGTGCTAACTAGAAATAGCCAATCAGAGCTCAGAGTCTTAGTGCTGATAGTTACAATCTCATCTGGCGCTGCCAACTATTCCCTGTCAGCAGATCCTGTTATGAATGTTCAGGTTAGTTAGCATAGCCAGCGATGATGATGGATAACATTTTTTTTTTTCTGTAACAGTACATTGTTTCTCTCCCCTTAGCACATTTAGCAGCGGGAAAATAAGATTGAGTGACAGCAGTAAGATCTTCCTCTTGGCTCTGATTGGTTGTTTTTGATCGGGAGCGTTGCGTTTTTTCAGACGGCAGTAATAGCTCAGGGAGGATCTGTTCACAGATTATCCATCTCATAACAAATTGTCAAGACATGGTGACAGTTCTAACAAATATATTAAAAAGCATATTCTTCATAAAAGTTACATACTGCACCTTTAACTGAGGCACTGCAAATATATTAACATCAATTCCTGATAGAAATAAAGGTGGTAAATTTAAATATTCCTTTAAACCTAAATCTGCCAGATAATCTGAGTAATTTTGAGCTTTACTGTAATACTAAGTTGCTGGCAAACAACAATATATTTATTTTCTGCCCAGCAGTATTTACAACTTAATATTAGGCTAATATGTTTTTAGTTTATTGGTCAGATTTGTTATTTCTTTAGACGATCATATGAACAGAAGCCTAACATGTTTAAAGAGTGGTCCATAAAAACACAGAATGTTTGGTAGCAGCCAATAACAGTTTGTAAAAAATATTTTGCTTTCATGTTGATTGTTCACACATAAAATAAAAAGATTTAACTTTTTTCAAGATTGACTAAAACAGTATATATTTGAACAATTTTCCATGATTTGAAACATAAGCAGTCAGCTAGAATAATGGCATGATCACTATCCAAATTTTGTGATGGGGAAGAGTTTTTGAACTTTAGGTTTCTTATATTTTCTGACAAGCAAAAGAAAAAAAAAACAATTACCAAGCAGCTTCTGCTGTTGATCACTCTCTATAAATTCTGATACGATTTACTTAATTATGCTCCATCTTTGACCTTTGACCAGAAGATAAACAAATGTCTGTCGTCCTCCTTACTTGTTGGTATAGTCATCCAGCATACGACAAGCTTCCCTCAGCTCCCGCTCCAGCTTGCCGTGCTCGGAGCTCAGCTCTCTGATTCGCTGCCTGTTGATTTCAATCTGCTCTGTGAAGGCCTCCTCGAGGCCACTGGCCTCCTCCATCCGCTGCAGCGTCTCCAGCTGCTTGCGGAACACGGCGTTGCGCTGCTCCAGCACTCGAGCCCGGTTGATGTACCGGGCGAAGCGGCTGTTGAGCTCCTGAAGGCTCTCCCAGCCCTGGATGGCTGAGACGCCTGCAGGGGTTTCAGAGTCCTCGGTTTCTTCATCAAAGACATCGGAGCGCTCGTACTTCTCCTTGCGCACCTCGCGCTGGAAGCTGGTCTTAAACATATTGGCCTGGTTCCTCTGGGCTGATGGTAACCCTGGAGTGCTTCAGCACCTTTAATGTGAGAAAACTTAGGTGCTCACCCTTAGCAGTCTCATGCTAGACTGAACAGTGTAAAGCAATGACTGTAGTCGAAATAGCTGTCCCCGCCCCGGCCCCCCCTCGCCCTGCCTATCATATCAGCCTGGGGCCTTCCAGAATTTATTGTTGCTTTTGTGGCACAGATGTGAAAAGCGTTGCTCTTGATGACAAAGCAGAAACACAAAAGCAAACAATTGGCCTTCCAGTAAAAGAACTAGGTCGTCCCTTGCTATTATTTTGGTTCTTAGTCAGCTGCTTTCTGCATCCCTGTTTGGACCTCTGGATGTTGGCCCACTGCAGCACAGAGGGGAAATTGAATGCAGTACAATGCATCAGAGTGACAAAAACATTTCCAGGCAAAAAAGTCTATTAAGGTAAAGTCTAGTCAGATTGTGGTTGATTTTGAGTGTTTTCACACCTGGTAGCCCAGTCGACTTGATTTTATTGATCACCAAAGATGCAACATTTCTTACATTTTCAGTTGGTGTGGTCCGCTTTCCCACTGCACTGAATAATGAACCAAACCCTATGAAAAACTATTTACACCCTCTCTTGTGGTAGTGTGACACCAAAGACTACTAAAGGAAGCAGCACAAAAATCTCTCTAAGCATAAAAAAGAGGGTTATAAACTCTATGTTAGTCTGCTCAGGAACACAGGATAACCAAATTTGGAACTTCCTGGAGTTGGTTACTTGGTCTGTCACTTCTGGCAAAGGTCAAAAAATTTTGGTGGTTTCCAATCTAAGGTATTAAAAACGATTATTATGTTGACTGTGTAAAAAGACATGGCCTATAATGAGTTTGGATTATCTGAACCCCAAAATACTACCAAAATACAGCATGGAACGATTAACAATCTTTATTAAAAAGGAGTACTGCATTTCTGGACAGACATAGAAACTGTCTGTAGATCTTTCTGGACTTATCCCAGATATAAAAAAGAAAACCCAGGAGCAACATGGGGAAAGAAACTGTCAAGGTCTACTACACGGGGTCCACTGTTTGAAAATGTAAGGGACCAGACGTAAACAAGGACAATGGTTGTTCAAAAAAAAAAAATATATATATATATATATATCTCAGATTTGGGCCCATCTCAACTGAGGTGAACTGAACACAAACAAAACTGACCTGCAGACAAAGAACAAAAAGCTGCTTAAATAGAGGTGGAGTTACCTAAACGTGCCATATGAGGGAGGCACAACATAACACAGGAACCAAAAATTACTAAAGTAACTAAAGCAACGTATGGAACAAAATAAACTAAAACTAACTTGAACTTAGCACAAATAATAAGTGAATTTTACGGCAACAAAATTAAATAACTAAAACCAACTTTAAGAAATAAAGTTCCCCCTTTGGGCTATTGTAAAAAAATATATATATAATGGTACCACCACCACAACTTGTACTATGTGGTGGTAGAAGCAGCCACCATGGTTATAACATCTGGCAGGCAGAGAGGACTCAGTTAACAAGCAAGTAACCAAAAACTAAAATCTGTGACAATAACCATGCACATTATTATGACAATATAGATAAGAGCAGCAGGGGTTAATAATGCTTTAACATTCTTACTTGCTCTCTTACATAAAATTATTTCTAACAAGGTTTAATCTTCAACTCCATATTTCCTTCTCCTTTGTCGCCTTTAATTTCCACGATTACTGGTTACTGCGATCTTTACCAGAAATGAGAGACAGGATGATGGAAGAACGAGAGCCAAAGCAGTTCATTTCATAGCTTCGTCTCCAGGCTATGAAACAAGGTGAGCTGAATGAAAAAAGCTTTGCAAAGTCTGCAGAAACAGAACGACGGGTGCTTATGTTGTGTGGGAAGCTGTTCACCAGGACATTTGGTTCTCTTTTTATTAAATTGTTCTGCTTTTTTACAGATACGGACAACTTCATTTTTTTTGTTTTGTTTTCTATGAACATTTTAGCAGCTGGTTGTCTCCTAATTAGCAGTTATGTTCATTTCTTGTGTACAGTCATTTGTTTAGTGACTCTAGTTTTTATTATACAGTTATTTTGTTAGATACATTTCCTTACTTATATAATTTACAACAATAATTAATATCCAAAGCTAAGCTAGCTTGTCTTTGTATACAGTTATCTTATCTTTTTTTCTACTTGGTAGCAGCTAACAGCGCAATCTCCAAAGTGTGGATGTGCTCCTTCACAGCAAGATAAAAAAAGGTAACACCATCTATTGCTCACAAACACAGCAAATGACCTTTTCTGCCTGGGTCAGAGGCAATCGTTGACAGTTCCTTTCACCACTGCGTGGGTTCCACTTTAGCTGTTATGCCTCTGACCTGAAGTGTGTTTAGCCCCCAGGGTATTCTTTAGAGATGTGCTGAATGAGTCCTCAGACATGGGACTGAACGCCCGAGGAGTCCAGTCTTCCTGCTCTGGTGCTGATTGTGTCCTTAAAACCATCTGCTCTAAGTTGCTTTTGCATTAGTTTCTTCTTCTTTTTTTTTTTGAAGCCCCAACTATCCCTTATATTTGTCTGCCTGTGTGCTACAAATTTCAAAATGCTGAATTGAAAGTCATGTTCCTTCCCTTCTTTAACTTTAGTCAATGTGCAAATTAAACATGTATATCTGGATCCTAGTGGAACTGACTTGATATTTTTCTTCAAAGGTAACAGATTTCTCCTGGGATTAGCAAGTAAAGTTCATATGCAATTGTAATTAATTATACATGCAGAGTTTTAAATCATGGTTGAAAAAAATGCACATTTGTAATAGCAGTAAATGTCAGCTGTCTTTCATTTTCACCTTACTACAAGAACACACGAATAAATGAGTCTCTGAGGATAGCTTAGCTTGTTTCTAGTATTAAAAGGAGATTTAGCCTTTTATGAATGACCACCAATTGTATTCCTTTGATAATTAGTCATCTTTACTGGTTTAACCTTAAATTGTGAATAAATAAAGTATTCTTTCACTCTAATATAATAATCAATCTCCTAGAACAAGATTTTTGAAATGCCATACCTTGTAAATTTCTCCTTGCTCTTTTTGGTTGGGATGGTCCAATAAATATAAGTACAATATATTATCTTTGAAAATTGTGTTCACACAAAATCAACTGTCTTATACTGTGCTAAACATTATTTATTATCACTGTTGCACATAAAACAAAGCATGGACATGTAAAATCCTAACAAGCAAAAGGACATGGAACATTTCCAAATATACAGTTCAGATATGTTTTATTTTGGTTTTGATACCGACAGCTGTGTGCGTAGCATCAACTTATGTGTCATGTGGTTACTCAGTTCTAGAAAGTGCAGTACGACAGGATGACCATAAAAAATTAGCTTAATCATATTGTTGGTTTTGTAAAAACATGTTAAAATATTGTCAGATAACTATCAAATGTTTGTGTAATAATTTAGGTTTATGGACAAACAGTCCAGATTTTATACCCAACCTGCAACTATACAGATTTTGAGGTGCACTACATACTTTTCTTTATTAGTCTTGAGGATTAACCCAGAAACCAGGCCAATCTGGCAACAGTGAAGCGCCTCCTATTGTTCGCGCATATCTACTACACCATTAGCTGAACTTAGCTTCAGCTCGGTGGACTCCGACATTTTTAAAAGGGCAGTGTCGTGTAAAATCAGCTTTTTTGAGCTTAACTTTATGTTATGATGTTATTCCTACATCAAAATTTTACCTGACGTGTTGCCTTGATTCTTTAATTCGTGTTTGAGTAATCCTTTAATCTCCCGTGGCAACCAGTCAGCTGGGGGGAACTAAAGTTGCGCCTCCTCCACTTTCGGAAGTGCAGCTCCTCCTCTGAGCTCAAAGTTTCGGAGCTTCCGCCTCACAGATCACCCCTCCCCCTGTTCCACCTCCACGCAGCTCCGCAAACTGGCGACAGCAGCAATTAGCAAACACCTGGTGTGCTGGTTACCTCTGACAGTCTGGCAAGTAAAGCAATGTCTTTGTATGCAAAATATTATAGATCAATAAATTGTGTTCATAGAGTGTGGAAAAGTTAAATGTGGGTTGTGTTGTGAAGAGCTTTAAGTAATGGCAAGACAGTTGCATAAGTGCAGTTCATGTCTTTGGTTAGCATGGATTGTCAGTAAGTCAAAACTGTATCTAACAGTGAAATTGTTTTATTCATTCTGTGGCTATACATTTAGCACTTTAAAATATTATTGTGTCTGTAACAAAAAAAAATATTAAAGAACTTGATTGTTACTGATCCTTCTATATCCCCAATCTTTACTTGTACCTGCTTTGTTTGTAACGTTATTATGCAATAGGTTAAATGGAAATGGTTTTGTATGGTTTGCTCTAATATTGATAACAAAGTAAACCCACCAAAAATACTTTCTATTGTTTTGTTTTTTTTCAGCAGTTAAAAATAAAATAAAACTGTCCCTCTTTATTTATTGTTATTATATTACTTGGCTTCTTTGAAAAAACATTTTGGTTTGCATTACTAAATATTTACAGACTAAAAACAAATGTTTTTTTTTTTTTTGTTTTTTCTGGTTGTGCTTTTTTAACGTTTAAATGTAAATCATGAATCTTAAAATCTGCAATACATCGTACTTTTTAAGTTAATTATTTATTCTTATTTTAGGTGGCTTTGCTTGTTTCAGATTAAAATAAAAATAAGCACCTTGATTATCTGCAGCCCTGTAAATGAACTTTTTGTTTGCTTTTTTTTTTTTTTTTTCGGTCACCATTGCTGACTTCTATTTTATTGTCCTTCAGGTCAGTACACAGTGAAAACACACCAGAACTACTCTGTAAGATGTTTACCTTTTATTTGATCAGTACATAGCACTGTGTTACGGTTTCTGTGCACCGTTTTGCCCATAGTTACTAGTTTTATCAGACATGGGTAAATTTGGCAGTATGTCACCCCGCGCTGGGAAAGTCCTGAGAGAATGTGAGAAGGCTGGGATATCTTACTGCCTCCTGGTTTTAGGAGTTTTATTTTGCCTTTTTTTTTTTTTTTTTTTTTTTTTTTGAATAATATTCAACGCAAATTACTTGTTGACTCATAAAGTAGTTCAGAGCATGAGAGTAAAGTGAGTCCAGCCAAAGTTAAAAGTAGAGAAACTATTCTTTGTTCATGAAGTGTGGGAATTGAGGTTAAAGTTGAAACAATTCTAAGTTAAATTATATTTGTTTTGTAAATATTGTAATTCTATTTTTCAGTGGTATTCAGTTAAAATCAGTGTACATTTTGATGATTATGTCAGTTAATATACAGCTATATATGTGCAGCAGAGCTTTGAAACAACTGATTTATCCTGTTTGACACACATACCTTGATTGTCTTCATCTAAGTGGAGGACGGCTATGCGGGAAAGGGCAATGTGTTAAGTTAATTACTACTTGTGAGAAAAGTAAACCAGGTTTATAAGACAATGATAATGTAAAACATTAATATTGTACACTGTAAAAGATTTGTTTGTTAACAAATAAAGAAAAACACAATCTGGATGCGAGAGGCAGCGCTTCGGTCGTCATTACTGACTTCTATTTTATTATCCTTCAGATTGTCCTCATCACTGTTATAGCAGCCCTGACACTCGGGAACTGTAGCACTAAGACACTCCTCTTTTCTCTGACATGTTTCTTTTTTTTTTGTAGATAGTAGGACTTCAGGAAGAGGGTAAAAAGGAGCTTGAGTTTTTTTCACAGAATATCTCTCTCCTATACTGTCACGGCATAGTGACAGTTTTAATACATATGATAAAGATATTTATATCTAAGTTGCGTGGTACAGCTTTAACCTGGTGCTTTGTAATATATTTATTTACTTTTTTTCATATAGATTTCCGCGTCGAGTTTCATATGTCTTTCTTTAGGATACAAGTGCACCACAAACTTGTGCAAATTGCTGGAAACAAAACAGGTTAAACAGAGGGTTTCCATGAAACAAAGAAACAAGGAACCAAAGAAAGAACCTTATAACTTTGAGTAATCATCATGGGGTAATACTGCCATCTGCTGACAGTTTTGGTGAAGTCTTCTTTGTGTTGTAGACTGACTGGTTAATAAGTGACCCGTTTCCATATACAGTCCTGTCTCCTGCTAGCAGATATTAAATATGCATACCTGGCTAATAGAACAATGTCTAACCAGTTTTCTGCACCAAATAGTTAAGAAATAAACATGTTTTAGGATCCATGATAATCCTATTATGGATTGTTGAAGCTGTACAAATGTGCAATTTTAAATTGACTTTTGTTATAACTGTGATGATATAAATAACAGACCAAGGAGTTCTTGCAACCCATTGTAAGCATTGCATTTAAAAATCTTCTGTAAGTCACCGTAGTTTGCAGTGAGAGCAACACAACTGTGGAATGATTTACTGCCTGAAATAAAAAAATTACTGGATTCAAAGTTTTCAAGATGATATAAAACTTATACAAGCGCGTGAGCATCATTATTGTTCTCGTTTGTTTTTATTGTGTTAAAAACAAAGTCAGTAAAAGTGTAAAATAATGATGTGCACGGTTTTCCTTCGTTTGATTTATTTTAGTAATTTTCACACAGAAAGCAATAAATTTGAATGAGCAATGAAATCAACAGCGTTAGTGGTCATCATTGCGGCCTCCACGATGTTCACAGAGAGGCATTGCTTTTGTTTCCGTTTTGTTTTGTACAGCCAAATGTTGCAAAAGTCTCTGCAAACCACTCGAACCCAGGGTTCCAATTATATGATATATCAGACTTCTGTATCGTTATTTGCTTACTGTCAGCGGTGTGATACACAGCCTGCACTGTGTGCTTTAGCAGTCTTTAATCAAGACTATTTTGACACAATACTGAAACTATAATCTGAGAAAGTCAGTGGGTGTTAGGTGTCAGTGAGTCTGGCTGCAAAGGCGTGACAATGTTATTCAAGACATTTGACATACCTCCTTGAATGACAATGAATTCTTTACAAAAGATGTTGTTGTGGTTAAAACTAATGCCAGCAACAGAAATCGGTCACCTCAAACAGAAATCATATGTGGATTTAGTTTAAATAAATATTGCCACTTTATCATGTATTCAAAGCATTTAGTCACTCGCTTCAAACAGAAAAGCACAAAAGAGCAAACAGTTGTTCTTTGAACTAAGTTACACCCCTGATGTGGGATTATTGTTAAAAAAAATAGGCTTTAGAGTTCATAGCTAAATTTAGAAAGATCACATAATTAATAATGCCCTCAATATGTTTAAATCATACAGGACAGGCAACAGATGTGTACTGCTTATTTTTCATATTCTATACTTACATTTAAAGCAAACCACATGTCAAACAAGTAGTATTGTCTGAAGCTACTGCTTTGCAAACGAACAACTTTGAGCTGCCCTTAAGCCTACTGTTGAAATAAGTGGGCATCTTTGCTGTGATTTTTTTTTTTTTTTTTCACCTAGTCATGCCCAGGCTCAAACTAGTCATTTTTGTGGCTGATAAACTGTCACACAACTGCAGCAGGCATGCACTGCTACAAAGTGGCTGTGCAACGGTGAAGACAGAATGCAACACAGACTTTGTTCACACCCAGAAGCCAAGCATGTGTGATAACAGCAACTATCTCACACTTTTGAAACTGAACAAAGAGGAAGGGAAACTACTGTGAATTAATAATAGGTATAAATAGGTTAAAACAGTTTGTTGTTCCAAGGAAGTACGTTTTACTGCCGTTGCATGTAAATTTAAACTGAGGCAATTATTCTGTAGGCGTGAAACTGGTTTAGAAAAAAAAAAACAACTGTTGCTTCACTGGTCCACAAACCAACTTATTTAAATATTTCATGTAAAGGACAGAGATATGCATCTCCACAAACAAAAGCATGTGTCCATTTAACTTGTAAGTCTAAGTTATGCAAACACATAAGAGTGCTTTTTAAAAAGTATTCATCTGGTATTAACAGATAGTACTTCTTCAGGATTTTTTTTCCCTCCTATATAAATTGTCATTAATTAAATATAACGTGTGTATAAAAGTGAAATTCACTACTTGCTTCACAATGAAAGACAACATAAAAGTTTTATAGTACATCAGTTTCGGTACAGCTGTGGTTGACAGATATTCCCCTGTTGCTTCACTGCTTTCATTACTTTCCACTTTTCGACACCGTCTGTATTGCTTTGATCCACTCCTTTCTTTCTTCAGATGTTGCAGCTTGCAGGAAATAGTGAGTCTCATCTGAAGTGATAATCTCAAAGAGGTTTCCGTCAACGTCGTACTTCTTGGCTGAAGCCAGGAAACGATAGAAACAAAAGAGGAGTTAAAATAGACGACTAAAAATATATATACTATACTGACAGCACACTTGAGTTCTGTTTTTTTTTTCTTTTTTTTTTTTTGTCTCAGTTGAAAAGCTATATTTACATTCTAACACTAAAATACATCACCCACCATCAGGAACGTACTCCACAGCTGTAACCACAGCTCCTCGGAGATGTATTGAGCCTAGAGGGTCATCGCCCTGACAATAAGGAAGGAGAAAAAAATAGTTTCATGCTGTGCAAAATTTGAGTTCACGCAGCATAGATTGAACCAAGACATTTACCTTTGAAGGATCATAATAGTGCATATAAGCAGGGTCATCTCGAAGTATAAACTTTCGTACCTTCCAGTTTTTTCTTCTGTGTCCCTGTGATAAAATAAGTAGTGGTCAGACAATTAAGTTTATTATACATATCAAAATGCTAAATTTAACCCTGGGAATTTTGAATGTCAAACTAAGTTCCTCTTTCAGTAACTGGAATTGATTTTATGTGTTTGAGATGTTTATGGAAGGTGATTTTCCACCAAGGGAACATTGAACAGTGGCAGTCGGGTTTTGTTGTGTCAACAGTTCACCTGTTTGAGCAAGCAGCCTTGTTTTATAATGTTTCCCCTGAATTCGTCCTTCAGCAGAACGTCTTCGTCACTGGAGTAGCCCTCACAGAAGAACCCACTGTCTGTCTGAAAGGACAAAGATGCACATAAATATAACCCGTGATGTGAGCAGTCCCTGGCAAAGGTATTCACACCGCTTTAATTTTATTTAGTTATTTATTTATTTTCACATTTTTTCAAGTTATTACCAAAAGTGCAAATAACTCTCATTGTGACTTAATGTGACAGACTGTCAGTCAGCAAAAGTGTTGAGACAGAAACCGTCAAGCTCTACTGCAAATTTTGGTGTGTCTGGATTGTGGTCAGGGCCATTAGCTATAAGCTGTTCCCATAGTAACTCTGACTGTAGTTTTAAGGTTACTGTCCTGCTGAAAAGAGAACAACCATTATAATCTTTTGGATTCTCTAACAGATTTTCTTTCAGGACTTCCCTTCTGGCAAAGTCTAGATTTGCAGTGTTTGACTAAGAGTTGTCCCTGTTAACAGATTCTTCCACCTGAGCTCTGCAGCTCCCCCAGAGTTGCCTTAGGCCTCTTGGCTTCTCTGACTATCCCTCTTTTTGCCAGGCTAGATGCAGTTGTTCCACATTCTCTCCATTTTTGGAAGATGGATTGGACACCATAAGACGTCTGAAAGCTTTGGATATTATTTTATGACACAACCCCGCTTTAAGCTTCTGCACAATTTCATTCCTTTTTATATCTGGTGTGTTCCTTAGTCGTCCTGTCTGGACTGGGTGGGGACTTTCAAAATAAAAGGTGCTGAATACAAGAGCATGCTATGATTTTTGGATAATTATTTGCAAATACATTTTGAAAACCATGCATCATTTTCTTCCTATTCCAATGTCATGCTATACATTATGTTGTGCTTATCTGTCACACATACACACACAAAATCATAGAATCCATACATTGTTTAAATAAAGACATGTTTTTGTTAGTACGTTTTCAGGAGCTGAACTCACAAAGTAGTAGAGAGCTTTTGTCTGATCTAAGAAGGTTGTTTGCTCTCCGCCTTCGGCCCCCTCCTTTGACAGGTCATCCGCAGGCTGGAGGAAGCCCTCAGTCAGAAGCCCCGTTGCTAGCATGAGTGCCTCTGGCCTATTTCTTGCCTTCCCTTTTGAAATCAGCCACTCTATTACCGTCGCGCCTGTGCCAAAAATAAGGAAGCTGTGAAAAAGGGTCAAAGAACAGAAATAAACCTTCCTGCCCACCTTCAGTAACATCAAAATAACTTAGAATTCAATACCAGTGAAGCAGTGGTTGAACATTTGATTATCTTGCTCAAGTTTTAACTCCTTCACTCCGTCGTCCTGGTCTTTCATCACCGCATACAACTCACTGGGAAAACACAACCAGGATTATTGTTACATTTTCTGTCACTACCCACAAGCACTTAACAGCTCAGTAAGTTTGACCTTCAATTCTCATAATCTAAAACATTTAAGCATCAAATGATTAAGCAGTGAAGCTAAGGAAGTCGGGCCGCAAGCATTATTATATTTGCCTGATACTTGAGCCTATATTGTTCAAACAGTGCCTTGAAAAGTGATTTAATCCTCATTGACCTTTTCTAAAACTTCTTCTTATGTTTCAGCTGCAAACGTGAGATATTCCATGTGTTAGATCAACACAAAGTAGAGCATAATTGTAAAGTCAAAGAAAAGGGAAAGAATATTTTTTACATTCATATTTTTACAAATGTTTGCTTCTTTGCACAAATTTGCTCAAAGGATATATGATTGAGTGGAGAGTGTCTGTGATACTTGTTTTAGTACAAACAATTCCATTGTGACTCATACCGAACGTTAAGGTGAATTTTTCTGCTAGAAAGTGAATTTACTTCCCAGTCTCATTTGTTGTTTTTGTTTTTTTGCAGTCTGTACAAGATATTCTCCCCAGATTGCATTATGTAGTGAAACCAGAAACAAAAGTAGGCCTCTTTCCTTATTTCTTGATGACCTTTCACTTCTCTTCCAAAAGACTTCTTCACTTTTGAATATGGGTTTAAGGCTATATTTCTATAGCCTTATGAATTCATAGGCTATTATAGACACTAATGGGGCGGGTCTTTGGCTCCAGCCTTCATTCGGTTTGATGTCATGTAATTTTGTGACTTTCTTTCAAAAATGTTTTTTTTTCTTACCACTCTCTTAGAAAGGCACAACTAATATCTATTGTGTCAACCAATTCTCCCTCCTGAGCAGTTCTGATCTTTGCAGGTCTTTCAGAGTTGCAATCAACCCGTTCTTCTAGCTAAAACAGGCTGGATACAAATATAACTCTCATATCTATCCATCCATCCATTTTCCTTCACCCTTGTCCCTCAGTGGGGTCGGGAGGGGTTCTGGTGCCTATCTCCAGCTCACGTTCCGGGCGAGAGGCGGGGTACACCCTGGACAGGTCGCCAGTCTGTCGCAGACTCTCATATCTATTTGTAGAAATCTTTAAAAAAAAATTGTCTTCACATTGATGCTCTACTTTCTTTTGCCCTACCACATGAAATCCAAAATAAATACGATAAAGCTAGAGGTTACAACAACTAAAGCATTCAAGCAATATGAATACTTTTTCAAGGCACAGTATCAAATTAGCAACTCAGCTCTATGTACTGACGTCAAGTACTTCGACTGCAGTAAATATCTTGTATTTTCCCAAAATTACTACCACTCATTTTGTCATTCTGATTAATTATTCTGAAAAAGACTGGATTTGATTTAACTTACGCAAGGTTGACTGTCTCTGGCAGGCGAATGGAGCGTCTGGTGGACTTTCTAGCAAACTTTTTCCCATTGTTTAGGCAGGATAAGAGTCTCCTAATGTCCTTCACCCAAAGTTCTCTCTCCTCCACGTGCGAGGCTTGAAAGAAGTGATCTTGTTTCCTCTCTGTAGTGATCTTGAACACCAGCTAAATCAAGCAAGTTCCGTCAGCTACACTTTTCAAGTTTCAGGATTTTCTCGATTGAACATTTTATTCTACACAAAGACAAATAATCAGCTAATGCGAGCAGCAGTTTAGAAGAAAACTACTAAAAGTCTCAATTTTCACAATGATAATGATTATTCTCACAGGTGTAATCCTGCAGCCCTCGTTTTACATTGTAGCTGATGATATTATCTGACACTTTCTTACCGTTCTCTTGTTAAAATCTTGACAGGGACTGATGAGTGTTGCTCCTTTCAGTGGGATCATCCCTTTCGGTGAGTGATCTGTTTTCTTTTTATAGTAATCCAAGCCATCTTCTGACAACACCACCCACACTGCACTCCAGGAGTTCAGCACTGTACCCTGAGGATTGTTTAATACAACAGGAAGCCTTGAGCAAAAAGTGCAAGAGCACTGACAAAGGATGGAGCTGTTCGTGAGGTGTGTTGTGTTTGAAGTAAACGCTTTAATGACTGTTTTAGCACAACTTTGTTGGCATGCGTCTTGCTTCCTATTCTGCACGTCAACTCACAAAAGTTTGTGGATCATACTTTTTGCTTTTGACTGAGTTCTTTAGTTTTTCAATATAGTGCATAGACTTACAAGTTCAGATAAAGTGTGCAGGGAGAGTTTTGGAATGATAGCGTTGTTTATAAATGTTATGTTGATTTTTTTCAGTTTGGTTTTAGGCTTTCTCTTCTCTAATAGAATGAAAATGTTTTTTTTTTCAGGCAGATTTTTTTTTCTTTTCTAGAAAGCATATTGCTTAAAATACTTAAACAATAGTAGTATTTAACCGTGATGATGATACTTGGAAGCCTTCCTGTACTTTCATGAAAAGTTGTACTTCTGTTAATTTAATTCTGCAATCTGAAAGCAAGTACACAGAAACACGTGGCCAGTTTTGCATTCTGGACAGACGGCACTCTTATCATTTATCGACTGTATTAATCATTCTCTTGATAAAAAAAAAAAAAAAAAAAAAACTCTAGACAACAAAGAATAGAAAAGAGAGAGAGGAAATAAATATATTTTATAAAGTTTGCAATATTTCAGCCCGTTCAGGACATTTGTGTATTAAATTTGATTGTCAGCTGAGGATGTAAGACTTTTTGCACAGACTGTTCATATATCAGGCAACACTTATCAGTCTTCCTCCTGACACTTTGATACTAATTCAACGTGGTGTTTAGCACTGCTGTTGACACCACTTTGCACTGCTGCCTCGCAGCAAAGTAGACCTTAAGTTCACATCTTGGACAAGGGCGTCTCTGGAGGTAGTTTGCGTAATCTTCACATGTATGTGAGACTTCCTGTCTCTCTCACACAGTACACGTTTACTTGGTTCTCATATGCACTTCCCAAGTCATGTACGCTGGGTTAACAGACCATTTTAAATTGCCTTAAGATCCGACAATATACATGCATGGTTGTCGCCCGGTGATGGACTGGCAAGCTGTGTACCCCACCTCTCGCTTGCTGACTGCTGGAGACAGGCTCTAACCCCACACACCCTCCATGGATTAAGCAGGTGTAGAAGATGGATGGAATAATGTAACTTTTCTGTACTGCCTGGACATTTTCAATTAGAATATAAGGATTTTATTTGTTTGAGCAAGCATCAGGATTTTATTTAACACCCTTTTATGACGCTGTTTCTCAAACCTGCCTTAATTTCTATGATTAAATAAAGACTCATGTTGTAATCACCTGCTTGCACAATAGTTTTTTCATGATGGGAGAGGCTTTCAAATGCGTATACTTTCATTTAAACAATAAATGACACCAGTCAATAATTGACATTTCAGATCTAAGATTTCAAACGATTGTTGAATTGAAATCGAACTGACACAGCTTTAAATGACTTAAAATAAAAGTGCAACAAATGAAAGAAACACATGCTGATGAAAACAGGGAAATAATATTTATCTGACTCCATGCAAACAAAAAGCTCATAAAGTGAAAACTCCACCTCTGTTTGACATTTTAGTTGGGTAGAGAGCAAAATTCACACCTTGCTCAAAGTGAAGAAAGAACATATGAGCGTAGGTAGTGTTAAAAAAAAATAAAAAATTCATTGCGCTCATTGAAAATGGCGTGTACACACACAACTAGTCCCAGAAGTCAAACTTAGCTCTGCTGTGTTATTGTGGATTTTACTCGATTCAAACGTATTGCATAGTTTGACTATGAAGTTCTTCTCTCTAGTTGCAACAGTGCAGAATAAACCTAAAAACACGAGAGCAGTATTTCATGTTTTACTTTCAGCTCTAATAGGAACTTGAGCTTCTGTTTTGACTGCAGAACAGAAGTGTGCATTTCTGTGTTGTGCTGGGACTTTGTGACATCTGTTCCTCTATTCAAATGTTGGTCTGAGCAAAGCTACAACATTCAATATGATTTCCCAGTGCTTGTGTGTACACACCCATGTCCTCCATATATTGGTCGTTTGGTTTTTCAGAATTGATGTTGTCATTTCTTAATATGAAAGTCCATATTAGTACGTTAGTGATATATGAATAAAGCGTACAACTCACATGTTTGTTTGTTTTTTCTTTCTCTGAAACAACAGCCCATTGTTTGAACCTCAAGGCTAAACATTTATATTTACATATAATGGGACCAAAATGAAACTTGAAGTTTTAGTGTTACGACAGCTGTCAAGAGTCTGAAAATAATTCTTTATAAGAGTTTATGTTAGTGGTGGATCGAAGTGTACAACATATTAGGAGGTGAGGTGTATTTTTATGTCGATGTTCTTACCTTTTTAACAAGGTATCCCTCTCTGATCTCTTGTGGCTCCATTATTGGGCTCTCTGCTGCTGTCTGCTGCAACTTGTCACTTTTTAGTGACTGTCAAAAGCATTTCATATCCATTTAACCTACTCCCTCTGCCACCCCCTTTTCTCTCTCTCTCTCTGTCTATATCGCGCTCTTCCTCTCTTTCTCTCTCGCCCCTTCTCTATCGCGTGGCGATTGAGAGGGGGCGTGTGTTTGTGAAAGCCACAGACACTGAAACCCAGAAGCAGGAAATGCGAGCAATGGGTGTGATAAAGATAACTGGTCAACCATCTTCCTGTTGTCAAATATATTATTAGTCACCGCTGAAGATTCGTGGGTGTCTGAGAACTTTTCTGTTCAACTGAATCCAAAAATGGGGCTCAACAGTCTGGATGTCTTAGTATGTTTTATTGTGGTCACATTAAAATTTGAAAAAATGCAGTGGGAGACAAATGTGTTCATCTTCCAGTAAAGTCCCACTGATGTAGAAACGTTCACATCTAAAATAGTTTCACAAGACCTTATTACAAACATTAGGTTTACATTTTTTTCCTTATAATTCTGTCTTTCTACTTGTAGCTAGTTTCATTTTTGTTACTTTCAATTCTAAAATTTCATATAGAAAGAACAAGCTGCAGAGGTTTTGGATATGTCTTAAAGTCTTGTTTATTTCTTTGATCATTTACATTATATGGAACAGTTTAATTGTCTTCGGTCACGATAACAACCTAACGGATTAATCTTGATGCTATTTACCACCACATGTTTTAAGCAATTAAAACATGGACATTTTTAAAAAGCAAGTAAAAATACATATTTGCTAGTCAAAGGATGTGACTGTTTAAATTTGTATAAGGGTGGATTAATTCTAATACCTGCCCTTAGTCAGGTATTAGTTTCCATGTATTTCTGGAAATTGGAAGTTCCTCTTTTTCTAAATTACTCAATGTTCCCTTGTCATGTCAAAGTTGCGAAGTTGAACTGGAAGTGGACACATTTCGTGTAAGATTTAAAAATAGAATGCATGACAGGATATTGAAAAGGCTGAATAATTCATGCAAACTTGTTCACGAGGAAAAAAAAGCCATTGGGAAACAAAAAACAAACAAAAAAAACACCATATATGGTGGATTGTGCATCATGTCGAAGCAGTTGCTGCACAAAGTTTCCGTTTACACCATACTAGGAAATGATATCTGTGATGTAAGCTGTTGTCATCATGGTCAACAGCCGCTTCCATCATGGGCTCACCACCCCACAGAAGATGATGGGCGGCTAAATGACGTGTCAGTTTGCATGAAAGAACATGAGGAACATTTTGTTCAGCAAACTTAACCACAGGTTTTTCTACCTGTGAGATGTCTTGAGTGACATAAGTCCAAAATGAGTCAGAGTGCATGGTTTCAGTTTCTAATACAATATTATAAAGTAATTTTCTTGTTGGATGTTGTAATGATACCTCTAGAGGGCGCTGTTAGTTCATTGAAATCTGATCAAACTGATTACATCAGAGGTGCATTATATTGGATAGCAAAATATGAAATCAGAAAAAAAGAGTAAACAAGCAAGAGTTTAAGTCAATTCGAAAAAGGAAACGTTTATACATTCATCACACACACGGATTTCAACCATTTCTTTTCCAACCATCTATTTCTGTTGATTATGGCATGCAGCACAGGATGCTTTATTCCATTTAATTCAGTTTATTTAAGCGCCAATTGACAATGTCGTCTGAAGGCCCGTTAAAAACAAGTCATTTCAAGTCAATCACACACATATTCCCAGTGATCCTAGCTTTCAAACAGTGCATTTAGTTCAGTTCATTCAAAGAAAAAGCTTTAAGAAGTTTTCTGTTTAAGGAAACCAAGCAGGGTTTGAAGAATTTTGAATTAATATGAATTCGACAACATTTAATTTACCTTTGGGATCAATAAAGAAGAGAGGAACAGGATTCAAGGGAGGTGTAGGAAGGTGTCTATCATATATGAGCAGGAAACTTGTACTATATTTTACTACTTTTTGAAATATGTCATCAGTTGTTTAAAAAGAATACTCTTCAGTTTTTTTTTTATTTAAGTTTTTGTTTTTTCATCGACTAACCATGGTCACCACTGATAGCTGTTTGCCCTATAAAACACCGATGGGAAAGTTCTCTTGCCACCTACATCAGCTCCTCGAAGTGATTGCTTCCTCTTTATTAAGGGGGCTAAAAGCTGTGTGTGCCTGCGCGTGTTCCTGTTGTCAACACGGCACAGAAATGAAAAACAGCGTTTCAGAAGGTCATGTTAGGAAGTGTGGGAGTACAGTGCGGAGTGAGGGAGGCGGAGAGAGATTGAGTGTCTCGGGGAAAAGCCATCAACTGGCCCCACCACACCCACCCCTCCCATTTTCAGCTCAGTGCACTCTTTAGCAGAATAATTGATAGTGCCTGTGAGAAACAGGGAGACTTGGATGAAGATATCTCAATCCCAGGGCTGCAAAACAAGAGCTATGAGGAAAGGCTGGGCCAGCAGAGAGAACAACACATGAAGTATTTAATGTTATGTTCAAATAAAAACAAAGAGATTGAGAAATAGCTGTAGAGCAAATCAGATATTCCTTCTTTTTTTTTGTCAGCAGTGTTGGATATAGCAAATTTCTAGACCAAGCAGTTATAATTATGTAGACCTCCTGAAATAGATTAGTACCACTTTAACTGTCCCACTTTTTTCTTCTGTAGACCAACAGAGAGAAATGCAAAATTGCAGTGGAGGATGTCAGTTCTTTATTAGAAATGTTCTGGAAATTGTGACGTATTTACGTCAAAATTTAGTACAATCATATGCTGAAAGAAGGTGTCTAACTAATCGAGTCCACTTGTACGTAGCTGAATTTCAAATAAATCCAGAAGTTATATAAAGGCCTCAAAAATTCATTGGAGAACATTCTTTATAAGGAACAAACAGCATCACAAAAATCAAGAAACCCAGCAGACAGGTCAGGGTTAAAGCTATGAGGAAGTTTTAAGGGGAGTTTGGTTACAAAGTAATATTTTAAGACTTAAACATAGCACTCATGCCATCCTCTGAATGTTGAAAGGTTATGGCACAGCCACATGCCTAAAGACATCACCATGTACCTAAACCTACAGACAAGACAAGGAGAGCAACACCCCCAAGCGGGCTATGGTGACAGTTTAGGAGCTGAAGAGATTTTCAACTCAGGTGACAGAATTTGTGGACAGGACAAATGACCTTTTCCAAATAATTAGAACCAATTTATGAAGTCAATGCTTTTATATCATTGTTAAGATTGCAACATTTAATGCCTGAACAATAGTTTTTTTTGTTTGTTTGTTTTTTTTTAATATCATTGTAAGTGGAGAGAGGCAGAAAGCTGAAGAGTTTTTGTCTGATTTCAAGGCAGTGGCTGCCTTGTTTCCTCAGTTTCATCATGCTTACAGTACCTTATGTTTCCCCTTCTAGTGCTACTGGATCTGCTTCATCTCGCTATCCTGAGGATGTGCAGCACTAAGTAAGGCTTCTGTTTTTGGGTTTGTTTGAAACTGCCTATTTTTCCTCTGGGTTTGGTGTTTCACTTCTTAATGTCTCCTATATAGAAGGCTAATTGTGAAACGTGTTTTTCCTTCAAAAGCACATCTGGATTAGAATAAAATATTTTTCAAAAAACGTTTATTTGGTCTTCTTTTCTTCCAGCATCTTCTTAAATTTTTCTACTGCAAGGACTCTTCAAAGATGCAACCTCTTATTTGTCCACTTGCATAATCATAATAATTCTACATTATTATGAACGTGCAAAATTAATGAAGGTAGAAAGTTGCTAAGGGCCAAAATTTATTTGTCTTTAGGTCTCTGTACATAATTAAAAATATCTTTCATCAATAATACACACTCTTTTAAAAAAAAATATATATCTTCACTCAAAGAATCCCTCGGTTTAATCTCCAGTTAATGTATAAAATGAGGAGTAAAGGGCAAAGACATCCAGTTCTCAACTCAAGTTGACAGCAAAGTGAAGCAAATGAGATGCTGGAAAACAAGGCCCCACTGTGGTGGGACTGATAAACCTCCAGGCTAACTCAAGAGACGGATGGGAGGGAGAGGGGGGTGCTCCACCATCTGCCAATTAAATGAGGAGAAAATTAATGGGTAAACAGTTTAATTTAGGATCAAATAAGGAGGATAGGCCTGGGAGCCCTGCAGGGAAACGTCATAACATTGCAACCATGACCACCACCCTGTTGCTTTCAACAGACTTCACCAACAAAAAAAAAAAAAAAAAAAAAAAAAAACTTAACACCAAATATTTCTTTTAGCAAACTGCTCTTTATCATTGCCACTAATTTCATATAATCCAAAGACATTTTGAAAACAAAGTACAAAGCAGAAGTATGCTTTTCTTTTGATGTCCAGCAGTGTTGCTACCAGCTATTTGTGTTTGTTTTTGGGGGGTTGGAAAGTGGCTGGCATTGTTGGCCCTCTCTCTGCGGATGGTTGAATGCACCAACAGAGCTATAATGGCTGTACATCGATTTTTGTTCAACTGTGTATATTGTGCTTCTACATAGTGAAACAGCCTTGTGCATTAAGCCAGCAGAAAGCTTCTGAGCGTTACCTCGTCAAAAAAAACCCAAAAAAAAAACCTTTAAAACGGAATTCACTTTAGAGTAAGAGCCCAGCAGCTCTGAGGCGATTTCCTTTTATCACTGGACTTTAGCACTGATGAGCTCAGTCTGCACCGAACCTCTGTCTGAGTGTGCCCTCAAGACAGCTTTTACATAAAGTGTATTTGAAATGTGGTACCTAGGGAACACCTGTGAAAAGAACCATCTGGATATATCGCCATAGTTCCCCCCCAAAAAAAAACAAAAAAAAAAACAACTAATGAATGCTTCTTTTTATGGCCACAGTTTCCATCTGATCTAATGTGCTAACGTTACTGATGCATAAACGTTAATTCCCAAAAGTATGCATGAAGAATTGCTTTAGATGTGCAATTCCTGCCTCAAAGTTTGGCATATATTTTGATTTAAGCCATAAAAACCCACCTTCCTTTGTTTTAAGCAAAATGTGATAAAAGTAGTCATTTTGTTTCATTTATTTTATTTAAAATCCCATCAAAAGTAGATAATGGTGATCATTTGCTTTTTTCTTTGCTCTGAAATGTTCTGACTCAGCAATTTGTAAAAAATAATCTTTAAGTTAATTTACATAACCTCTTCTACGAGTTATGCAATTTGAATCAAACATAGGTGTATGAGGCTGAATGAGAGCAGTGATAAGGAAATAATATGTTTTGATGGGAAGGCCTGGTTTGCTCCATCTCTGGGGGACAAAGGGCTAGCAGGGAGTGAGAAGATGCCAAACAACAGACTGAGGCAGGACATAAATCAAATCTCCCTGGAGATAATAAGGTTTGCAGCAATACACACACATCCACGCTGCATTTCCTGGGGCCTGTAGAGGCTTCAGCACCTCAGTCAGCAGGTTAATGACTTTCAAACTCTGCTTGAGCCGAAGGACACTGCAGTAATTATAGAATTTGACTTTAATTTGGAAAGCGATGTAGGATATTTAAGATTTTGGGAAATTTTCTGTCACATACAGTATTGTGAAAACGTTTTTTTTTTTGTTTTTTTTTACTCCTAATTTACACTTTTCTAAGGCAAAGCATTTGTATGTGAATGGATAAATGACTGAATGTAATGTAAAACGCTTTGGGATACTCTGCACTAGACGAAGCGCTATACAAATATAGGCCATTTACCACTTACCACCATATGTTTTTGTAATGTTTTCAAGTAATTAAGACTAACATATAAGCAAATTTTGCAGACTCTTAGGGCCCTGTTGTGGTTTGGGAGCCTCAACAGAAGTTGTACCACAAAACGTAAAAAATAAAATAAAATAAAAAAATACACAACACCAAGCCTCATTCAGATCATAGTTCCACAATAAATACTCAACAACAAATCCCAATTACAGATCACTTTGTCCTTTCACATCATCACAGAGATCACAGGCTGTGCTTACACAGCCTTCACTGTGATCACAGTTCCAAAGACACAGATTTACAACTCAGTATTTGCCTCAGCAGTGCATAGGACATATGGGGTTATCCCCAAGGGCTGAGTTTATGTCACAGTCTTCCTTCAGGCTGTGGGATGACGGAGCCAAATTATGACCTGATCAGAGGTTTAGGGAAGGCCTTCACAGAATGAAAGAGAAGTCAACAGAGTCATAATTGTCTGATCATTTCTGCTGCTTGTGTCATAGATGGGAAACCGTTTTTAAACACCCTTGCTGGTCTTTGTGGATCAGGGAGTGTCCCTTTTTCCTATGGTAACTTGTAAATACAACAGTAAATGTGGCGGTTCCTCCCTGATTCTACTCATCTGAACTCTGAAAGCCATCTCACTGTGTGCGACTGCTACAAGGCAACTGAGTAAGTCAGAGTCATCTCCACTGTTTGTTCAAAGTGTGTCACTTTCTACAAGATATTGGGAAATCCCTTTACAAGCCAGTTTTTTCTATGTTAATGCTTTTGCGAAGCATCTTGGTAAATCCACACTTCAGTTTTGCTGGTGCAATGGGTAAATGAAGTGAAACTGGTGAAATATTTAAGTGTCCAGAATAGCCCAGACTTCCTTCCTCATGTCTGACCTTCCATTTCATATATAGATAAATAATGAAGCCATAAGCTTGATACTTTCCATCTTTCCCCTTCGGTCCATTTGATGTTGAAACGACAAAAAAAACAAACAAAAAAAACAAAAAAAAAAACAGACTGGATCCTCTTGATGAAGTTTAACTATTTACTTCAAAAATAAAAACAGTACAAACGTTACTCTTCCACAAAAATAATAAAGAGTAAACAGAAGAAATGAAAGAGAGGTCAAAAAACTGTGGCTCCACTCCAACTGCCCAAATAACTCTGTCTAGTCACACCCTAAAATCCTTAACTGCAGTTAGACATGCAAATTTACAAAAAAGGCTTTAGTATAGTCCAATATAACAAATTAGTATGCTATAGAGATCTAACGAGTAATCATTTTTATCCTAATAAAGAAATTGTAAATATAAAGGTTTATCCTAAAGGTCTGTATGAATTAACTCTTTAAGCCTTTTTACCAGTGTTGCACTGAAAGGAACTGGTATAATGGTAATTATACCAGCTACCAGATAATTTATCAGAATCAACTTCTTTTGCCAAGTTGATGGAAACGAAAAAAAAAAAAAAAACGTCTCTGCTTACACTTTCATCTCAGTTAACAAATATTTTCAATAGATTGTTTAATAATGCAAATAAAACATTTTTGTCAGGCCTGTTCATCAATTACTGATGTACAAGTAAAAGTTAAATTGTGCTTAGTCCAGAGTTAAATAATAATATCAACCATGAAAATATAAATTGCGAGGTCAGTGTTGCTCTGCTGGCTAATGAGTTTAACTGCACATTGGCCCCTTAATGAAATTCTGCTTGGGAGACAGTCATTTTGTTCCTGTTATTGATGATGACAAATCATATTATGCCATACATAATACAGGAGATTAACACCACAAATGCAGTCTGACAGCTAATCGTTGTATTTTGGAGATTTATAAAAAAAAAATATCCAATAACACTTTTAAATACCCGGATGGAATGAGGTTGACCTGTTATTTTTGAATCTGCTTTTTTTTTAAAAGAAGACAGCCTGTGATCTAAGGCAAAGCATAAGCATTTTCATCTCTGCACATTTCTTTATATTCCTCCAATTATGAAGGGCTGCTTTTCATCCACTGCCTTCCACTCCAGTTTATCCTTTGGAATCCACAGAGGTTCTGGGGCCAGATGGGGTAATCCCTTCACTGTGTCTGGTCTGCCATGAGGTTTTATCCAGTTAAACTTGCCTGGAAAATCCTCTCCCTATCAAGTAACGCTAAAAAGCTGTTTACCTGCCTTTCTCCAGTCTGATCACGTGATGCAGAACATGCAAAGATGGCTCATCCACACTAAGCCCTGGGGTCAGCTTCTTGCCTCTAGCATAAAGTCTTTTAGTGCATTCTGCTGCTGCTTTAAAGAAGTATTGATTAAGTTGAGAATAGAGTTCTTTTGCTCTGTTTCTCATGGCTAACAGAACTTTTTTTTCCCCATCCTTTCACTAAACAAGAGTATGGAGGAAAAATGAAGTGCAAAAACAACCAATCTGTTCTGACTCCAGAACAGAACAAATAAAAACAGTTGAAACAGTCAAGGATTCAAATCCACAATGGGTGCTTTTGAATTAGGGAGGATTTCTGATTGTGATGGCCAAATCCATGGCCACACTCTGAAGGCAGAAGTCGGTAATTCTTATGCACAATTTAGTTTTCATAATTTATTTTTTTCATTCAAATACAACACTTTAGTTTCAGTAAAACATTTATTAGTTGATTTGGATACATTTGTTCTTTATGTTAGCGTGCACATTTAGTTAGCATGTGTATTTATATCAACTTTAAAGTATTATTTGCTTGCTTAAGATTAACTTTGTTTTCTTTTGCCGGTGCTTACCTGCCTTGGAGTGGCCAGACAGGAGATGGGGTCCAGGGCTCAGCAGGCATAGGTGCTAATTGGACTGCACCATTAGTTCCTGCTGGCAGGGGAAATTTGTAGTTTCTTTATTTAGATAAGTTTTGTATTCAAGTAAATATTAGTATTTAAACTTTAATATTTTTTATTTTCATTTTGTGAGTCTTTAGTTTAGCCAAACTTAGCCGTAATGTTTGTTTTTTGTGTGTGTGATTGTATTCTGTTTAGTTATCCCTATTGTGTCTTAATTGGTCTGATCAGCCAGTATATAAACCCCTGTGTGTCGTTTCTTTGTTAGGTCAGTTATGTTTGTTTGTGCAGCCAGTTTGTTTACACTTTTTGCCTGAGTTCAGTTTTGTTTCTTTGACCTCTTTTATGAGCTCAGTTTATCTTTTGTCATTTATAATCTTTGGGTTAAAATAAAAAACCCTATTTTTCTAATTAATATCCTGTGACTCCTTCTGTTTTTAACTCGGTCCATCACACTGATATACATTGAAGTGTTTCTTTCTAAATTAAATTGAACATGCTGAGATTCAGTGTGAGTTGATAAGAATCAAAGGACAGGATAGGTACATGTACAACAAATACTTTGTGAGAAACTGCTGTGACAATTAGCAGCATAAGATAAAAAAAAGAATACTATGAACTGAAATGCAAAAAATATCCAAATGTAAAAAAAAAAAAGTACTAAGCAATCATTTATCCTTTCAATACAATTCTGTCAAGTTTTTCCAGACCTGGTTTTTTTAATAGCATTCTTGCATTTTTTTAATATAATTGCAAACCCTGATGCTCCACATTAAGTGCTTGTAACCTTGTTTTTGGGAGAAGAAAATTAATCTTAGTAAAATTTACAAAAAAAAAAACAAGTAACACAACAGCTTAGTTACATCCTGACTTACTTACGAAAAAATCTGGCTATGTAGTTTTAAATAAGCAGGACTGTGGGTCAGTCACTGTGGGTTACATAATTGCCATGTTTTATTATAATGATGGTTGAAATCATGAGTTGTTTGAGAATAATGTTAGAATGTTTTCTATCATTTTTGTTGATACAATAACAGTTTTCAACACAAACTGTATATCCTCTACTTTCACAAAACACAACAAAAAAAAATTGGACACACATCACACAAGACAACCTTAATACAATGTGCAGAAAGTCTGCCACTTTTATAATATGAGAGCAAGAGTAATATTCTTTATGCAAATAAGGACAGCGTTTTTAATGTGAGATAGCTGCTCCGCTCTAGCAGGGTGTAATGAATCATTCAAAGCACCACTGAACCCTTCTGCATTGTAAAATAAACCAAAAAAAAACGTACCCATATCTGACATTTCTATCTACATAGCAAAAAGAGGGACAGTGACTTGTCAGAAAAAGAGAAATGTGTTTTAATCATCACGAGCTAACTGAAAGATTTTTGGTTTGACAAAGTGCAGCATGTTGAGCCATTAAGCATGAAATTCTCTCTCTGGGTAATTGTTGTTGTTTCCACCTAAATAACAATGCTTCATTCTTTACATTTGCTGCCCACTGGATATGTTACAAAAGCAAAATGGGTTCTAATTTTTGCAAGCATTCGTCTAAAGTCACGACCAAAGCCATGACTTAACCAGAGACTCAGACAGAGACTGAGCTCAGTGTTTATGGACGGACGATAACAACTCACATGAAAATCAATAAATGACTCTGCAAGGGTCTGTTTTGCTTTATTTCAGCTTTCTTTTTACATCAGAATAAGCTTGTGTTTTTGCGTAAAAAAGTTTTAACCTCTTCCAGACAGTGATGTTCAATATCGGTAATGAGCACAGTCATTTAGCTTATGAAGAAAAACATAAACCTCTTATTGACTGTTTTACATTCGAATGTCCATTGTTAGTATGTGGTAATGCATCAAGCTGAATGTCACACATCTTTTTGATGTAGTACAACACAGAGTTTGCCCTTGAGCCACCCCTTCTCAGTGTGCAGTGTTCTTTTGCTGCTGGCTCTTACTATTGTTCATGAGAATTTCCTGGCACCCGAGGGCATACAGATGGGAAACACCTCACATAGCCCATTTGTTAACTTCAGCTTTTATTAGTCAGCTTTGTGGCACTTGTACTCAGTGTGTTTTCTTAGGTCAGAGGCTATGAGTTATATATTTTTGTAGGGAATATGAAACTTCTCCAAATGTGCAATTTATTACAGACATGCAACTTTTTTTTCTACTTTTAATCAACACTTGTGTACTTTACAGCATGAGCCGCATTCATCGATTTTGCGGGGCACATTTTCCTTTGTACACACATTATGTCCTGAATTCCTCCCTCTCAAATTATACACAGGGGGCTTTTGTAGAGTTCAGCATCCTTGCCAAGGACACTTTCATGTCTGGAACAGAGTAGCCAGGAATCAAATACTGACTTTCTAATTATTGTGAAAACCTGCTCATCCTCATAACCCCCCAAACTCGCCACCACCCGCAAGCCCTCCATGTTCACTACACCACCTGTAGTGGTGTAGTGAACATGGAAAAATCCCAAGCAAAATTGCACAAAGGCTGCTTTATTTTTCCCACTTTTTTTTGTTTTGTTGTACTTTTCTTCCTACAACCTCAGCTTAACTTGCCAGATTGTTTTGTGTGTCCCTGTGTTTAACATGGTCAAGAATAAACATAGAATAAAATGAAATAAAACTAGATTTGATGAGTTGACCTAGTTGGACAGAATTTTATCTTAGAGTAAACACTGAGGAACCTTTTTTTCTAAACGTCTGTATTCCTTTATCTTTTTAATATTTCTCCAGTTTTTCAGTTACAAATGACAAACTTATAATCTGTAATTCTAGATCCATCTTATCTTCAAGGCATTGAGTTTGACAAATGTATTCCTGCATTTTATCAAGCAATAGCAAAACTAATAATAATAATAATAATAATAATAATAATAATAATAATAATAATAATAAAATCTTACTTTAAGGTTGTTTCGTGATAGTATATTTGCTAACTCAATTGGTTGGTTTTTATTTAGGCCACAGTTTTAATTTTAATCTTCCCACAGTTCTCTAAGATTCAAAATTTACAGATAAGATCTTATTGTTGGAGAAAATGATCCAGGAAAACTCTACACAGCCCTACATATAGATGTGGAATTTATATTTAATACTTTTGTTATAGTGGATTTTTCATTTAGCACAATTTACAGTGAACAACAAGTGATCTTCTTTACCTGATGTGTGCATTGGTAAGCACTCTGAGGAATTTCCTAAATGAACTGCATAAAATCAAGGTTCAGTAATCTCAGTAATGCTCATTTTTTAAACATTTTCTTCTTGTTATGGGAAAAGGGCTCTGAGGTGCTGAACTAATGAACCAACTTAAATTTAGTCGCAGAGACGTCTGGGACCTGATAGTTGGCCTGATGAAAATGTGACACAGTAAATAGATTTCTGGCAGCTGCCTGCATGAACCATATGTCGATCACTAATGTATCGGATACTATGTACAGTCAGTCAGTTCAATAAAGGGGAGATAAGTTGTTAAAAACACTGTCTGGTTTAAAATAGGGTAAAACCACATTTTTACAGAAAAAAACAAGATTCTTCTTCTTTTGCTTAGGTGGAGAAAAATCCCTGCACTGATAATACAGTGCCTTGTAAAAGTATTCATTAGTTTCATATTTTTTTTCAAATTGCAAACAGAATTTATGCATTATTTCATTTTTGTGGGGATTTCGGTGAACAAAAAGTCCAAAGAGTATGGCACAACTTCAAACCTAACAAAACAGGACCATCCAACTAACAGAACTGGGCAACAAGAGAAATTATCAAAGAACTATGGTAAGACTAACTCTGAAGGAGCTCAAGAAATTCACAGCTCAGATGGGAGAATCTGTCAAAACAACAACTATTAGTCATGAACTCCTCAAATCTGGCCTTTATGCAAAGAAGAAAGCCATGGATAGGTTTGCTGTTTGCCACAAGTCATGCATGGGACAGAGAACCAGGTGCTCCTGTCACATGAGACCAAAATTGTACAACTGTAGTTAAGCTACATGCAAATTGTGTGTGTGTGTGTGTGTGTGTGTGTGTGGTTTGAAATTCACACTGCACATCACACTGAATACAAAATTCCCAATGCGGAACATGATGGTGGAAGAATCGTGTCCTGGGGTTGCTTTTCTTCAGCAGTGAAAGAAAAGGCAATCCAGTCAACGGCAAATGCATGGAGCTAAATACAGGGCAATTCTGGAAGAGGGTTTGTTAGAGCCTGAAAAGTTTATTAGAGTGCCAAAGTTTATTAGAGTGCCAAAGACTAAACATACAGCCTTGAGCTACAACAGCATGATTAACATCAAAGTATATTCATCTGTCAGAATGGCCCAGTTCAGACTCAGTTCCAATCAAGACTTTACAATTATTTATGTATTATTTACTGTGGGAAGAAAGTTCAGTCTGTGAAAGATATCCTAGAATAGTAGCAGATATAATTAAACAAAAAAGGCAATTCTGCAAAGTTTTAAGGGGAAATGAAAATAAATGCAAAATCCACTCTCTTCAGACATTTGCTCTTATGAAATCTGAACACTATGTGCTGTTTTCCTTCCACTTTACAATTTAAGTCTATTGTTGTAACATGACCAAATCAAAGCAATCAATCTTATTTGTATAGCACAATTCAGCAACAAGGCAGTTGCTTTACGTCATAAAAACACAAGAATAGGTCGTCATTAAAACAACATACAGTCAACAAATGAGAACTGCCACCATCAAAATCATCAATACACAAATAAGTTGCTCAATGCTTCATCTATCATGGTTCAAAAGACACTCCAAACAGGTGGAGTTTTAGCCTTGATTTAAAGGAATTCAGTGTTTCAGCAGCAGTTTTCTGAAAGTTTGTTCCAGATTTGTGGTGCTATAGAAGCTAAATGTGTCTTCTTCATATTAAGTTCTTGGGATGCAGAGCAGGCCGGAACCAGAAGACCTGAAGGATGGCAACAACAACATCAGATCTTCAGCGGAATATTCAATAAATATAAATAGTTTTGCATTGCAGTGTATTATGTTAAAATACATCATAAGCCACTGAACTTTGCTTGATGTAAAGCCAGTTAACAACAACAACAACAACAAAAAGGGGGGAAAATGCATTTTTCTGGTGATCAGTTCATAAAAAATACATTTAGCAAGAACTTACTAGGAGAAGAGAATACCGGACTTTACTTTTAAGCTGAAGTGAAGATTGGAAATCGGAGTAACAAATGATCGGAAGAAGAAGAAGATCTGAAGTCTGAAGATGACAGAAGGACTTTGCAGAACGAAACAAAATAAAGGTGAGGAAACATCTGTGTGGTGGCATAAAAGCAAAGTTCAATTGCATTAGTGCTGTCGAGACGAAAATGTGAGAGTAAAAATGATAACATTTCTACAGAATTTGATTCAAAGTAAAACTGCCATGATGTAATGTTGACCTGTAACTTGAAATAAAACCCCAAATCCATATAAAAAAAAGCCAAATTTATCAATTGGGAGGTGATAAATTTAGCATAAATCATGATGGAAATCCCAAGCTTCAGTGTAACTTTGGGTGGCGCCAAAGCGCAAGAAATGAGGTGGTGGGTGTCCAGCCAGCCCAAGCTATCGATTAATACACCGGGAGATTTCGTTTTGTGTCTCTGACCGTCTCCACATCGCCGCTGGATGATGTATGGATCCATTTAGCGGGTAGTCGGATTTGCCACCCATCAGCAACGGAGAGTGGGCAATAGATATAAGGACCGATATCTCAGTAGTTTATTATTATTTTTATTTGCACTGGAAAACGTTAACATCTGGTCACTGGGCTCCTTCCTTTGCTTTTAAAAAAGAGAAAAGAAAGAAAAAGAGACATGAACATGGACAACTTTGTCATCTGCGGAGGAGAAAGTGAGCTGCACGCTTAAAGTGGGGGGAGATCACAGTTTGTGAGAGCCAGAGCTGCGATCCCCTCGGATTGAAGATTATGTTGGGTTGACGACGTCTGAAGGACACCGGGAACGGGATTAGGTCGTGTGCAGTCAAACATATTTCTCATTATTACTGCGTGTTGTCCTCTGAAAATTTGCGCAATGACCTTTGATGACTTGGAATACAGCGGCTGCGCCCGTAAGGTAAGAGAGGATCATTTAAGTCACTGATTAGTTTTCTTAAAGCTGTGTGAATTTTATCATATGAAGATGTGCTGGATAGAGAAATTAAGTAAAGGAAAAAAAAAAAAAAAGATAATGTGGTTGGATATTTTCGCTCGTCCAAGCTACACGTTTGTGCTAGTGCATTCCTGTGCAAAACTTGCAGATGCAACAGTGGAGCTCACACTTAAAAAGCATAGTGCAACTTTATCCAGGGAAGCTGAATGCATACTGGATTCTGCACGTCCCTATATGTGTAATTTGCAGAATGTGTGAACGTTCAGAGTGGCTATGCAGTTCATGTTTTGTGCTGCCTCTTCTCTGAGCTGGGTTTACCAACTCATAGGAAGATTCACCGTCTCCACCAACAAACGTGATTTGGACGTGGCATCATTTTTCAACTGTCCACACTGCAATAAATGTCATGTTTTCAGAAAAATTGTAAATGGAGACATCATGCTGCAAAGAAAATGTGACATTAGCCAGATTGATTTGCAGGCTATGCTCCTTTTATACTGTAAAAAAAAAAAAAAAAAAAAAACAAGTATAAATTTAGTAAACTGTTGGTTTTTCATGTGGTTCATATTGAAAACATTATTGCATTCAGATTAACTGTGTCTTAGTGGGAAGAATAGTTATCTTACAATAACTATTCTTACAGTTGCTGGTTTGTTTCCATCTTCCTCCTGCCACATCTTCATGCCCCACTGGAGACTTATACCCAAGTTACCTACCGATCTGAGTATCAGTGTATGGATTTGTGTGTATTTGAGTGAATGCGTAAAACTGCTTCGAGTAGCAGTATGACTAGAAAAAATAAACACATAATTCACCTAACTTACCTGCAAGATTTTGTGAATCTAAACCCACAACCAGCTCAAACTGATAGGATCAGCTCTGTTTGAGTTTTTTAGAGCCCCTTAAATTTATTATTATTATTATTATTATTATTATTATTATTATTATTATTATTATTATTATTGCCCCAGTGTGCCACATATTCTAATTTGACTTTATTTGTGTTAGGGTAAGCTGTTGGAGGTTGGCAAGCTTTCATCTGGCTGGACACAGTCATGCTGATGTTGTATCCTGGAGCATGTGCACAGTGCTGCTAACAGTGAGTGAATCAGGGAAAAGCCACATGATCCAATTAGATAATATTTGAGGGATCTGTTTAAAATTCTTTCCTCTTGTTTTCTCCCCTAACATCTGGCTTGCTCTGCTCTGCTCTCACTTATGATATATTTATTTATTTTTGTACATATATGTGTGTGTGTGTGTGTGTGTACTACCGCTTCCAACATTTGGGCAATGGTTTAGAAGTGTGTGGGGAATATTTAAAAAGCCCTGCTGCAGGATGTCTTCCTCAATCTAGGGTTGGCCTGTTCTTTCCAGAGGCACACATTTGGGAAATGAGAGATGAAGAGCAGCGTGGCTCAGGCCAGTCAGAGTCCATTTATATTCTGCCTGAGTCCCGCTCCATGGGCAGCCCATTGTCGTGGCTCACTCAGTGGGCTAGTCTTTAGAAAGGGGTTAAAAGCCAGCATGTAAATAAATAAACGTGAAAACTAATAAATAAATGAATTCCGATTCATTGTTTGCCCACGTAAAATGACGTACATGAGTCAAAACAGCTGAAAGAGAGGTAAATTAAAAACATTGCGGTGTATTACTAAAAGTGTTTTAGTTAGTTGTAGTTTTCTTCTTCATCCTAAGTTATAGATGTAAGTTGTACATTTAAGTCATACATCTTCATAAAATGAAGATGTGATTTGTGCAGTCCTTGTGTTTGTTGATTGTGATTTGTAAGACTATTTTTGAACGACAGAGACATCACCACTAAGGCTCTTCTTTGACAATTACTGCACGATTGATTATGTTTTAGCTGGCACAAAGTTATCAACAGCTGACGCATGTCCACTTTTGTGCTCTGTTCCGTTTGCCTTCAATTTTATTTCCATATTTAAAATAGGACTAAAATGTTGTCAATATGCATTATTTTTCTTTTCCTTTGTAGTTTATGAAAATACACATGCTATATATGGAGCTGTGTGGGGGAGGAGTGGGGAGTGGTGCTTTCTGGGGCGGAAGGTCGGCGGAGAACCGACAGAGCTATTTGGGTAAATAGGTGGAGCTTTTTATGAGCAGGTGTTTGGGCTTCGCTGAATGACTGACACTGAAGATTTAAGGACTCTTCAAATATGCATCAAAGACTCAAAGCAACACTCTGGGTATGATTTTGAAGAGGGAATAACATTATAACATCATATAAAGCTCAAAAAGTTGATTTTACTTAGCACCACGTCCCTGCCTCCCGTTAAAGAAAATTACTAAACCATACCTCAGGGAAAATGTAACACTTTTTCAGCTGTAATGGTTTATAATTGACAGCGGGAGCTTGACAGATGGGCTTAAATTTGCTGTATGTTTTCTTACTTTTTGTCTGAAAACGTTTTAGCAGTTTAGTGTGAGGTAGATTCATTTGGTGCATGTTTTTGTCATGGCATGGCTTGTGAGTTTTCCTGTGCTGCGGCACAGAGAAGACCGAGATACAAGCAAAAGTCTTGTAGAAGCCGCCGTATCCGATTATTTTTGTTTTTTCTAATGGCTCCTGTGGCTCCTAGTACATGCAGTTTTTTTTTTTTTTTTACTTTGACCTTTTATGTGAAAATATTTAATGAATCAAGTCTAACGGAGAACACTGAACATGTCAAGTGCAAGCAAGGGGATGTGTAGGGAGGAACCTTTAATGAACAGAATAAGGTTAACTTCGAAAAAATGAATAAACCAAGAGTGAAAATGACTTCCCCGATGCTTTGGAGTTAATGGGAAAACCTCGGCTAAACCGAAATAAAAATTTTAAAGTGCTCCATTCACCCAGTACTTTGCTTTGCTTCACATGAATCCCAAACCTTTTTAATCGTCTCCTTTGTCCCTTTTTAAGCCATCAGCATCTCCGTATGCCGTACTCTCCATAAGATGAGAAATGTGTTTTTGGTGCGTGTTGAACAAAGTTGGTCGACAGAAGTGTGTAAATGCAGACAGTCATGGCCCATTACTTCACCACTGAGTGGTAGTAGATTTACCACTGAAAATGACTTTTTGGTCCAGTGAAAGAAATGATTTTTCCCTCCGTATGTGTAATAGGATAAACACTTTTACAACAAGTTAAACAAAATGGTACATAATAATGTGTTTTTAAAATACATACGACTCTGTGTACAGTACAATAAAATAAAGAGACTTTTTTGCTTGAATCACTGCAAAACAATTCAGAGTCTGGCTAAAGTGTTTACCACTTATAAAGAGGCTTTGTTTTGGGAACACCATGGAATGTGTTGATACTGAAGAAGATATCATAAAAAAGTCAAATGTGTTTCTTTTAAACAAATTAATTTGTGTTTTTTTTTTTTTTTCATATTGCAGTGCACACTAAAAACAGCTGGGCTTTAAATAACCCACAGGAGCGATGCATCTTGACCGCAATTTGGGTCAGTCCAGCTTTGGGTTAATTTAACACAGCAGTGCTGAGTTGTGGGTTTGACCCACTGTTGAAGGCCATTAATTATTTGACAGTTTAATCATTTGCAAAATGATACATGTTGTTAATGACCTAAAGTGATGCTAATGATTAGAGATGGTAGATGAGCTGTTATTAATTTTTTTGTTTAGGTCCTCTTACTAGAGAGGACGGCCACATGCTTTGATTAAGGGGGAAAAAAACAACAAAAAAATAGCTATGTCGTTTTTAGTCTCATCGTTTGCATTGAAGGAGCGAGGAATCGATCAGTTTTCCTTCCACGAAAGGATCAACCTGGACAATATTTATGTTTTGTTTTTTTTTTTAATATATAAGTCAAAACCATTTAAAAAAATACCGAAACCTCTCCGTAAGCTTTCTATTTTTAGTGTATCAAGAACCTCCTCCTCAGAAACTACTCTGGCAGTCCTTTTTTTGAGCTAAATATGATGCAAGAGCAGCCATGACTCCGACCAAACCAGATTTTCAACCAAAGTAATGTTATAGTGACTACCTTGTAAAAAAAAAACAAAACAAAAAAAAAACACCAGAGTGGCATTAAATGAATATTCTGTATTTAAGGTTACTAAAGTAGTACTAATAACGAATCTTTATTATTAGTTTAATTCAGCATTGACGTTATCAGATGAATATCAAACATAAACTCGTATTGTGTATAAGACTTATTTGCAGACAACAGGAATTGAATAACGAACGACAAAAAAGTGTAACTTTGGTTATATCTTCAACACGTAAAATAATTAAAACAGATAGAATAATAATAAATAATTGCTAGAAGCAGAAAGCAGAAATAAGTAAAACAAGAAATACATGTATATTAATTATTTCGTGATTAATAATGTCGTGATTATTGCTAAAGTTCAATCCCTTCAGCATGAACATATCATTTGGGAAAAAAGTCCATATTTTTTAAATGTATTGCTTACATTAAAAAGAGATACGTTGCTTTTTAATGTGTCTGCATGTTTATGTTTGGCATAAACACACAGTGTGTTTGATTTTATTCTTGCTATTGTTAAAGTTATGATGGGAGCATTCCGCAAGTTCTCAATTAGTATAAAGAATAATTTATTTTTGTAAGAAATCACAAGCCCAGATATGCGAAAATACAGGAGGAAAGAAAAAAAAAAGATGGGACTACCTTCCTGTTATTCAGCATAATCTCATTAAATTCATTTCAAATGAATTACAAGTTTATCATAAAATATGCACTTTTTGTTGGCTGTGTGTTTAATTTGTTTTTTGATGGCTACAGTCGTCTCAAAGTGGAATATTAAAGACATGAGCTGTGCACAATAAGCGTGCAGGTCACAGCTTCCCACTTTGCAGAAGTCATGTCAGATCTCATTTTTTTTGCTTCCTTGAAGGTTGTTGCCAGATGGATGGGAAGAAAATTCTCATTGGAACAGAGCAAACACAGCTTCACGATATTAGTTTAATCTGAGCGAGAGTAGAAAATTCATAACATTTATTTTGTTAGTAAGCTAAAGTAGGAAAAGAAAAGGAACCTAGCAGCTCCTTGAAAAGGTCATATGATGCGAGAATCTTACAGCTGCTGTGACAGATCTACTGCAAATTCATTTCATTCTATTAATTGCTTTGCACTATTTCTCTCCGTTTTAAGAAAGTGCAGAATTTGGACACAGTCATGGTCATTTGGTAAGCGATGCAGGGCTGCGCATATAAAGACCTGACTAAACATTTCATTTACTTAAGGTGATGAATGATTGTGAAATATCTATCCAAAATAAAGTTTGCTGGTTTTGATGATTGCTGTTTGGTTGATATATTTGGATTCAAACTCCTGGACAGGATCTCTGTTGATGGATGTGGCGAGAAAAGGGATTGCAGAGTCAGTGCAGTCCTCTTGCTCACAGACTGTCAACCTGCCAGCACTCAACTGAAACCCCCAAGTGATTGCATACAGACTTTAACACACTCAAACATGAAGCATTGAGGCTGGTAAAAAAAAAACAAACAAAAAAAAAAGAAATCTGTATTCTGCCGAAGGCACTGCATATTTTAAAGCAGGGGCAATATTTTTAGTTTTAATCTGCAATTATTAATCCTCCTATTAGAAGCAGGCAGACTCGCAGCATTTGATTATTTCTACCCAAAATCATTCTCTCTTCTGGTTTTCAGAGAAACAAGATTGTATTGACGTCTTCATAGACATTACTGCTCTGAAGATTTAGTTCAGTTCAACTTTATCGAAGACATAAGTAAACAAATCATAGGACACAGGCAATCGAAGGCCATGATGTTGAATACTTACCAAAAGAGTTTTGTTGGTGTGCTGCACCATGCTGATCATTTCAGCCCTTAATGATTTTATATCCAGATGTTTTGGATGTGGAATGGTGCCAATTTACACAAATGTTTCATGTGTCAGTTTGGACAAAAAAAACAAAAAAAAAAAAAGTCTTGCTTCCCAGCACAGACCGGGCTATTTCCACTTGAATTAGATTGTTTCCAGCAGACTTTTGACCGGGCCAATCAGCAAACAGAAGGAGAAGTTGTGAGTGATGATGTTGATTTACTGCGCTGTTTAAGAACAGCCTGTAGTTTTAACGGGTCAAGAAACTTGGTGCTCCTTATTTGGGAATCCTTTAAGATCAGGCCCTAAGCATGGGTTATCTGGATGGCAATGTGGGATATGGATTTGCAGTTGCAGTCACTTTAATTTGTGAAAACTATTTTAATTTTACCATTTAAATACACTTAAAAAAGGGCTATAATGAGAGCATCTCTCTTTCCTCCATATTTGAGGAGATGCTAAAGCAAAAGCCCTTGCCTCCGCGAATTAAATATTTCCAAATAGAAATGTAAACTCTGTATAAGCCTTTTGCGTTCAGCATGGACGGCTGGCTTTAAATGTTTTGTTTGCAAAGGAAGATGCAGAACTCCTGTCATGTATTTCAAAGTTAACAGGAAATATGACAAGCAGGAGGAGATGACTGAAATAAAAATCCTGGGGATTTTTATCATCCTCTCACCAATGCTCCAGCTATAGTTCAGGGTTGATCCGAACCGCCCTGTCTCCCTAGCAGAGCCGTTATCAGGGGAGAAAAACTAATGCAGAAACGCCCCATAAAACCTCTTCATCTTGAGCTTTATCTCTGCAGCCAAAGGGAGATAGCCATAGAAAGAAGAAGGTAAAAGGACTGAATCTGAACTGGCTTGTTTGCTTGGTTGAACAACCTTGGTGGCAGACATTCATTGAAAGAACGAAAGAGTCAAGATGACCTTTTCAGAAGTTTATTTATGCAACGCTGATCCAAAACACCATCCACATCATCATCATCATCATCATCAACATCATCATCATCATCATCATCATCGCCAGCCTTCATCAATGAAACAAACTTCCGAGTCCCGGGAACACAACACAGTAACAGCATTGCAAAAACTGTCGCATAATAACACATAACGCAATTCACCATGGCAACGGGAGGGGAAAAAACAGAAAAGCCTGAAAGTACGCATTTCTCACCAATGGAATTAGAAGTTTTAATGATGGAATCAGGGGAATATCAAAACATATTTAACAAGAAAGGCAATAATGTTTCTGTGGCACTATAACAAGTAAAGAGCAAGTTATTTGCGTGAGTATGATTTAGCAGAAAATGTGTAATATCCTTTACGGTACACTTATTAACGTCAGAAAAGGAAGATTATTTTATTTGCTTGAACAAATAAAATTCAGGCAAATAATCAGGTGTAGCTTGGACACCCAAAAATATAAATATATTTTTCTTGGCATGTCAAAATGTGATACCG